>NC_090319.1:173278070-173615555 GCF_040869045.1 Eurosta solidaginis | reverse complement strand
ACCATAGTCTATTAGACGTTGGACAAGTAACCCGAGATCTTAAACTTGCAACTAGCAAATCATCAATAAAAACAAAATCTAAACCAATAACTACTTGATTGATGAATCTTTGAGCAGAATTTCGAAGCCCGAAAGGCATTCTCATAAATTCAAACATTACGAAAGGTGTTGTGATTGCGGTATAGAAATCCTCTTTGGTAATTGGAATTTGGTGGTAGGCTCTTACCAAATCTACACCACCCGAAATAACTACACTGGACCACGAATTTCAACTTTTTCTCTTTACCAGAAACGCCGTTATGAAATTCGTATGTAAAAATATCTGGATAAAAAGTTGTGGTTTTGGAATGTTGCCCTCGCAAAAAGTAATTATTTTTCATATTTTTTCATAAAAAAACAAAAATCTGAAATGATAAGCTAATATCTCGAAAACTGTCTGGTTGAGCAAAAAACAATGTATGATGTATTCATAGAAAATTTTATTGTCTTTCCGATTCTGTAAACTTTTTTGCAATTTGCTTTACCCGTTCGTGAGATATACGTAATTAAAGGGAGCCACCTTTTTGGTTTTTTCGAATAACGGTAAATTGCAAATATCTCAAAAACGGTACCATAGAATCAAAAATGAACTCGATTTTCGAAATCAGGGGGTGGTTTTACATACGAATTTCATAACGGCGTCTCTGGTAAATTTGGCCGTCGACCAGTGCTATTAGGGACAAGGGAGAATTTTAAACAGTCTTAGAAAAATAGCCCGTTTCAACCGGAAACTATGCATATTAAGAAGTATATAAAACAAGAAGAAAACAACAATATTATGAATCTAAAATAAACTATTCCATTCAGTTAACGTAACTTTCTTTAAAACTTCAAACGAAATTGCTATAAGGTACAAACAAGAAAATTTCACTTTTATTTAGTTTAACTATATTTAATACTTTGTATGACCTCCATTGTTTATAATAACGGACGCAATTCTATGTGGCATTGAGTTTACTAGAGTTTTAAGTACAGCGGGGTCAATCTTCGCCCATTCTTCCTGAATAGCCTTTTTTAGCTGGAGCAAGGTGTCAAATTGGCGTCCATTCTTGTACACATTGTTGGAAACGGTACCCCACAAATTTTCCACAGGTTTTAGGTCTCGACTTAATGCTGGCCAACGTAATAAGTGAATATTTTTTTAAGTAAAAAAGGATTTCGTATGGTTGGATCTATAATAGGGGCGTTGTCCTGTTGAAACGTCCACAATTCACAATGTTTTTCCTCTGCGAAGTACAACAATATTTCATCCAACAGCTCTACGTTTCGCTCTAAGATCATTTTATGCGAAATGAAGCGAATTGGCGTTTTCCCATTAAAGCTGAAAGCAGCCCATATCATGAGGGAGCCCCCTTGAAAATTGCTCGAGTAACTGGTTTGAATTGGAGCTCAAAAATCATGCCAAAACTTTTGATTACCATCTGGACCATAGAGATTGAACTTCTTCTCGTGGCTGAATATAACGGATTGCCATTCATCATCCCAAAATTTATAAGTTTTAGCAAACTCTAATCTCTCTGCTTAATTCCGTCGCAGTAACTTAGGTTTGGCAATTCGGTTTCGGTATTTGAGGTTACAATCCTTCCTCAAAATGTGTTGCATTCTTCTCGTTGTCACATTTAGAGATAGCTCACATCTAATTTTCCTGGGACTTATATTTTTATTCTAGACAAGGCGCTTAATTTCTCGCTTAGTCCTCTCATCCAGTTTTTCAAAAAGTTGTTTATCACACTTTTACCTCTATTCAGTTTTGTTGCTATTCCACGTATTGTAGCGCCCGAGCCTCTGTAAGCAAGAATGCTTGAACGCTCTTCTGGAGAAAATTTTTTTCCTCGCGGCATTTTCATCGTAAATAAATTTTGTTTTTGAAAATTTCAAAATTAATTTTATTAATATATTTACTTTTGTGTAAATAGTTCAATTTCAAAAACCGTTGATACCGTTTTGATAAGCCAAAAGTAAGAACAGATAAAGTTTTTTATTAACACGTGTGATGAAGTGCGCTTGTCTTCTATAACTACTTCGTTTTACTTGTTAAGACTTTGAATAGCAATTTAAAAAAAAACGGTACTTTAGAAAAGGTAAAAGAAAAAATACAATTTGTTGTTATATATACAGTAGGCCGGGTCGATTTGTGGGGAGGCAAAAAAATCGCCCATTGCTCTGTGAAAATCATATTCTAGGGATTAAAATAAGGAACTTTGCCGAAGGAACCATACCTCTAAAACGAATTCTGATGTCCCCCCCTTTGGGTCGTAGGGGCAAATTTTGAAAAATCCCACTTTGAAATGCCTATGTTTTTTCTTTTTGGAGTTTATTTTTCTCTTTAGAAATTTATTTAGTCAGAACATATGTAAATGAAAAAATGATTTTAACTTAATAATAGAAAAGAAATTAAAAAAACTTATTAGAAATTAGCGTTTTTACAACCCCCTTTTAAAACCAAGGCATCACTGTGATGCATTTGCATGTCGTAAACATAGTTGTGTGGGTTTTTATTCAACCGTTTTAAAAAATGAAGGTATCACTGTGATACAATTGCAGATCGTAAAATTGCTTGTGTTGTTTTTTTAAGCCACCACAAGACACAGCAGGTAGAATTGAAATTGCTCCTACCCAAAAGTTCGAACGAAAGGGGGGGACATAAGAGTTCGTTTTAGAGGTATGGTTCCTTCGGCAACGTTTCCTATTTTGATCCTTAGAATACGATTTTCACAGAGCAATGAGCGATTTTTAAATCGACCCGCCCTAATATACAGGTATAGAATATCAATTTAGGAGCAACAAAAAACGAATTTATTGGAAAGTTTGTACACACCCAGTGGAAGAGTAACAGTCTCTTATAGCTATTTCGCTCCCTGTACTTTTGAAAATATTTACTTACATCTGAGATTCATACTGAAGTCATGAACACTGGGTAAAGAGTAACGGTCAGGAATAGTCACAACATTAAGGACCGATTTTACCAACTCGACTTAACTTAGTTAAGTCATATTTTTTTATTTTTCTGTTTCACCACCAATGCTTAGCTGAGTCACAAATTAGCCTACCTGTCAGCTGGCTTACAGCTGAATTCAGTAAGCCGTCTCTAGTCACTATTAGAGACTATTTGGGGTGAAAATCACTTTTGAGACAATTTGCCATTCTGCAAGCTGTCTCGCGTCTCCAGCTTCACAAAAGAAATCACTAATTTGTGAGTTGTGCCGGAGCAGATCACAAACATGAAAATTTCAGAAAAAGCATGAAAATTATTTGTGAAAAACACTTTAAAAATGTTGCTTTATTCCTCAAATTAAAATAAGCATAGAAAAAATTAAAAAACAGAACATGCTTAAAAAAAACATCGAACCCAATGTGGCGCCGCTGAGATTCGAACCTACACATTTTGGGATTTTCTATACAAAATTGTGAACGGCGTCTTCGCAACCTCAGCCACAATACCACCCAACATTACTTACTTACTTACTTAATTGGCGCTTAACCGTCTAAACGGTTATGGCCGTCCAACAAGGCGCGCCAGTCGCTCCTTCGCTCCGCCAACTGGCGCCAATTGGTCACACCAAGTGAGTTTAAATCGTTTTCCACCTGGTCCTTCCAACTGAGTGGGGGCCGCCCTCTACCTCTGCTTCCATTGGCGGGTTCCGATAGAAACACTTTCTTGGCCGGAGCATCATCTTTCATTCGCATAACATGGCCTAGCCAGCGCAGCCGCTGCGTTTTAATTCGCTGGACTATGTTGATGTCTGCGTATAGCTCGTACAGCTCATCATTAAATATTCTTCGGTACTCGCCATCGCCAACGCGTAGAGGTCCATAAATCTTTTGAAGAACTTTTCTCTCGAACACTCCCAAAGCCGCTTCATCTGCTGTTGTCATGGTCCATGCTTCTGCCCCATATAGCAGGACGAGTACGATAAGTGACTTGTAGAGTATGATTTTCGTTCGCCGAGAGATGACTTTACTTTTCAATTGCCTACCTAGTCCAAAGTAGCAAACCACCCAACATTATGTTGACAAAATGCAATGTCATATTATTTATTTATTTATTTATTTAAGCCAATTAAAAAAGAATCTTATAGGCTAATTATAAAAGTGTAAAGTAGTTAACAATGTTAATATAAATTACCTTACTTATAAAAAGTACTTAAAATACTCAGAAAGCCATCTTTCGAACAAGAAAAATCTATCTCACAAAATTTAGAAAATCTATTGAACTCAATTAAGGCTCTAGTAACTGGAGCATTCCGCGCATAAAGAGCCCTAAGAACACCAATATGAAAAAACTCAGAAGCACGAAGAGCTCTAGCCGGTATATTAATAAAAATCCTCTGCAGGAGCACAGGGCAATCAACAACCCCACGTAACAAATCGAAAACGAACGACAGCGATAAAATTGTCCTCCTGTCCTGCAATGATTTTAAGTTAATCAATAAGCAACGAGCTTTATAAGTCGGGATAGGATCCGAGAAGCGCAACCTGCGTAATGCAAAGTGTACGAATACTTTTTGGATTCGTTCAATTCTTGCAACATGGCAGGAATAATACGGAGACCAGATGAAACAAGCGTACTCATGTTTTATCGCACAAACGCGGAATATAAAAGCTTTAGCGTATACGGGCCACTGAAATCCAAGCTAAGACGCCTAACACAAGCTAGCATGGCATACGACTTAGCAATGCACTGATCAATATGACTTGAAAACGAAAACTTGGAGTCAAATATTACTCCCAAGTCCTTAATTTCACTAACCCGCAACAGGGGCGAGTTTGATATTTGATGCACAGTATCAATCAAGTTGACACGTTTCCAAAAAGTTATTTGAAAGCACTTTTTTAGGTTAAGTGATAACCGATTATTATTACACCAGATACTAAGTTTATCCAAAGCTTCTTGCAACAATACCGCATCATGAAGGTTATGAATAGGCAAGTATATCTTAAGGTCATCTGCATACAGCAAGAATCTTACTTTAGAGAAGCAAGAGCGAATATCATTAATAAACATGACAAAAAACAGTGGACCCAGGATACTACCTTGTGGAACACCGGAGGAAGCAACGAATGGATGAGACTTAACACCATCTACTACAACCATCCAACGACAATTAAATAAGTAGGATTCAATCCACCTCAAAAATACTGACAGGCTAACTTTTTAATCAAAATAACATGAGAGACCCGATCAAATGCCTTGGAAAAGTCAGTATACACAGCGTCAACCAGATATCCTGCCTGAAAAGCTGCAAGGCAGTCATTCGAGAAAATAGTCAAATTAGACCCAGTTGAGCGTCCTGGAAAAAATATATGCTGCTCTGGACACACAAAATTCTTAACACAGAAACGTAATTTATCTTGGATGATACATTCGAAGAGCTTTGCAATGGTGGAAAGTTTTGAAATAGGCCTATAATTAGTAATATCATTTTTATTGCCGCTCTTGAAAATAGGTGTAATAAAGGCTAATTTCCACGCATCAATAAAAGTACCTGTAGATAACGAATTATTAAAAATTAACAACAGTGGATAGACTAGGGAATCACATTGTTTAAACAAAATTGCAGACAAACCATCGATATCGGTACTCGTCGACGTCTTAAGCCGAATAAGCCCACTAAGAAAATATTCCTTAGACAGTACTACATTACCGAAGTCAATAGAAGCCTGAATATTAAAAGTAATATTATCATGATTGTCAGAATCAGAAGTGAAATTGTTCATAAAGTATTCAGCAAAAAGATTTGCAGCGTCCTCCGGAGTATCGACAGCTTTTTCAGCAAGAAAAAGAGAGGACGGAATATTCGAAACTGATTCCTTCGAGTTGACAAAGTTCCAAAATGATTTTGGGTTAGATTTAAGGTTTTCTTCAAAATTTAAAATATAATTTCTGTGTAGGGATTTATCCAGACACGTGAATTTCCTATCATACTCGTTATACAAGTCGAAAAACTTTGGATAGTGAGTTCTTTTGAATTTGCGGAAAAATTTATTTTTCAAATTCCGGAGTTTCATCAAGGCTCTGTTATGCCAGGGCACCTTGTATTTCTTTTTGGAAGCCAAGGGTATGACAAATCTACAAATTTGTAGAACAGTAGACTTAAATATCTCAATCCTTTTAGTGGTATCAAGACTGTAAAACAAATTATCCCAATTTATTTCCAGCAAAAGATTGTTCAAATTCGAAAATCGCATCTCTTAAAATTAAAAGAAAAATTAGAGTTGGTAGTACTAGCTTCGGCAAATTTATAAAATTCCACATCAAGAACTAATGGAACATGATGGAAATTGGATTTTTTAATAGGAGAAATACATTCAAAAAGTGAAAAATTTAGGTTATTAGATAAAAATATCAAATCCAAAGTACGGCCTAGTCTATTTGAAAAACGATAAATTTTTTTAATATCAATACTTAAAAAACTATCTATTAAATATATTTCACTATAGCCAATGACCTCACATACTATTAAAGCCAAGTTTGATAGAGTCTGTAACCATTTAACATTACACAGATTAAAATCACCCAGCACGCAGAGATGTTCACCACCAACTTTGTTCAATGCCAGTGACGTAATATTCTCGACACGTGTGTATAAGTCCCCCACAAACACAGTCTCTAACGTTAGAGAAATTTTGGTTAGTAGATTAGATAACTATTGTAATTCTCTATCGTTTTCCTATTTGAGAACTACAGTAGAGAACTACATTAGAATTCGATTGGAGATTGATTAGAGAAAGAGCTAAAACGGAAACAAGTGTAATTCTCTAATGTTTATCTATTTGAGGACGACAGTAGAGAACTACATTAAAATGCGATTGTAGATTGATTAGAGAAAGAGCCAAAACGCAAACATGTTATCGGTTATCCAAAACAGCTGTTGACATCCCATCTTTTAGTTCAACAAACATTTTTGTGCGCACGAATTCGTTTTATTAATAAATAATTAATAAGTAAGTGAAAATAAAATGAACAGACAGAGATTTAAATGTGAAAGTGAGCAAATAGTTAATTTGCTATTTGCAAGCAGCCGTGAAAGTGTTAAGGAAATGTCAGAGGAAGCGTGCCCGGCAACTCAGATTAAAAGCAGCGCTGTGATAACGGTACACGTACAGATACAAGAACTGATTTACAGAAAGACTTTACTGATTTACCGAATGAATTGGCAGGGTGGACTATAAAATGGAATGTGACGAGTTCAGCTACTGACGATTTGTTAAAGATTTTAGGGAAGTATGTTCCAGGTCTTCCTATGTGTGCCCGAACTTTGAAAAATACTCCGCGAAGTACTCCAAAGGTCACAATGGGCTCAGGGGAATATGTGCATTACGGGGTTGTGAACGCTTTAAGTTCATTTTTGCATCAGACGGACTTTGCTGAAAATTGTTTGAACCTTAACTTTAATATCGACGGACTTCCATTGACAAAAAGCGGGAATCTTCAGACATGGCCAATTTTGGTTAATGTGAATGGAACGGATGATGTTAGGGTTATAGGAGCATACTGTGGGGATAGGAAATCATCAAATTCTAATGATTTTCTAAACGAGTTCGTTGACGAGCTGCTGGTGTTGATGCAAAATGGACTAGTTTTCTAAGAAAAACAGTATTCAATTAGTTGTCGTGCATTCATATGTGACGCACCTGCTCGAGCATTTGTGCTTGGCATTAAATCTCATTCCGGGTACTCGAGCTGCCCAAAGTGTACACAAATAGGCAACTCAATGAATCACAAAATGATTTTTCTAAAGAAAGTAATCCTTCTCGCACAGATGCAGCGTTTAGAGCACGCACCGATACAATCCACCACCATACTTTAGAACCTATGGTCATCGAAAAGCTTCCGATTGACATTGTTAAGACATTTGCTTTGGATTATATGCACGTAATTTGCCTAGGAGTAACAAAAAGTTTATTAAAAGCTTGGGTCAAAGAACGTAATAAAACTTATTCACTTTCGCCAAAAAGAGTAAAATTACTAGATTCAGGGATTCAATATCTGTATAATCAAATGCCAAAGGAATTTGCGAGACGTCCTAGATCTTTAAAATATATGGAATTGAGAAGTTTCTTACTACACACGGGTGTATGTTTACTAAAAGATATTTTAAAGCCAGTGAGATATAATCATTTTTTGCTACTTAGCCTAAGTATTCGAATTCTTCTGCATAAAGACCACTATACTAAATACAATAGCTGTACCAGTGAAATGTTAGACAAGTTCGTCGAAAATTTGGACGAATGTTACGACGACACTTACCACATTCAATTTTCACTGCTTGACGCATTTGGCCAGTGACACAATGAATTTCGGATGCCTTGAATCATTCAGTGCATTCAAATTCGAAAACTACTTGGGAGAGCTAAAAAGAAAAATAAGGAAAAACAAAGATGTTGCTGCACAAGTATACAATCGCTTGGTGGAAGAAAGCTTTATTCAAAATACTATAGTTCCATCATTCGCCTTAAAAAAAAGGGGAGACTATACTTCCATAACAACCTCAAAGTTTTTGTTTTCAACTCGAGAGCCTGATAATTTTTATATAAAAGATGATGTAATTTACAAAATAGTTGCCATTAATGACGGTACAGAAATAACATTTTTAGGAAAAGAAGTTCTTAATTTTGAAGACTTTTTCGAGACTCCTATAAAGTCAGGAAATTTTAATATCAAATGCTCCAGAAATTTGGATTTTTCTACCACTTCCATAATCCATTCATTAGAAGAAATATCTACAAAAATTATAAATCTCAGTGATGCAAATAACCTTAATTTTTTCATTCCTTTCATCCATTAACAATAGACATTCTATCTACAGACATGGACTTCAATAACAGTTTTAACAGCGTGACCGATGACACTCCAGTAACAAGAAAAGGTAATCCCGTTTAAAATGTAATGGTTCGCCGCATGAATATTTAGTTAACTTTCTTATGCTCTTTTCAGATCTCCGAGTTTTTGAAGAAAAAATAGTAGAACATATAAAGAAATCCGAAAAAAAATATTAAAAGGTAAATAAAAATATATTATCGCTCATTTACTTCAATAGTGTCATAACTCAAAAAACAAAAAGATATATAGAAAACATTCTTTGTAATCCGTGGAAAAATGGGAGCTTGGGTTAGAAATGAATAGTTACCTTTATATGCCCCGTTTATAGCAGCTGAAATCTTAAAATGTCTCTCCTGAAAATTTTTGTTTTTTGTGTTATGACAATATTGAAATAAATGAGCGATATAGTCCCACTTGCATTCATTTCTGGGATAGAGGGCCTATATATGCAAAATGTATATTAATACAAACATACATATTTTTAATATTTAATATATGTATAGTTAAGTATATTTTATATATTTCACAGAATTGCAACACAACCAAGACTCAATAAAACGAAGCCTGACTAGAATTTTACAGGAAGCAAAGCAATCATAAAGCGGCCACAAAAGCTCACGTAATGAAGTTCTTCCAAAAAACCATTCGAGAGTGTTGAAGAATTAGAAGCATTTGAAAAAGAAATTCAAGATGATTCCTCGAAATACGAAGATTTGGTAATTATAAACTTACATTTTTAACAACGATAGAATTAAAAAAAATTTTATAAATTTAACTCTATATTTTTAGGTCGAAAATATATCAAACATAAATAGTGCAACCGCAGCAAAATTTATTAAAACTGCTTGGCGCAAAATTATGACCGATGGTGCAGCTCAGAATTTATGCTGGAAAGGTACAAATACCAAAATAGCTTTAAGCGTTACGGCTGCTCTAAAAAGTATTTACGACAACTTTGAAATGTTTATGCAAATTAATTAACTTCTTTTATACTTAGGTTCATTTTCAAAAAAATTTCCGCAATCATCTGATGAAGAGTTCTCACGCACATCAGTCACGTTTTTTCAACATGCTAAAGGAAGACTTAAAAAGCACACGACATACAAAAATAATAAAAATATCAGCTTAGATGCTTAAAGTATTACACAAATTAAATAGAAAATGTAATCAAATGAATTTAAGTAGGCTGATAAAGCTGTATGTAAACAGATTTTAGTTTTTAAACGGTTTTATTTAACTTGCCCTTATAAGTTTTTGTTTTCACTTTTTTTTTAATGTAATCAGTAATATCGCGTACCTGAAGTCGGTTACTTTGATAATTATTTCATAATTTTAAGAGTAAGAAGTTAATTTAATTTACAAAACGAAATGTGTACAAACATGAATATGTGATAAATTTTATTTTTATTAAAAGTATTTATGTAAAATATTATTATAAGAAAAAATATGTATGTAAATGATTCGAAAAGCTCAAAACATATTAAACATTCATATAAAAATAAAACAAGTTTTCTGTTTTTTTGAACTGAACTGCATTTACAAATTCACATTAGAATCCCATTAGAGACTTACATTAAAATTCGATTGGAGAACTATCTTTTTTCTCGACTGGAGAACTATGTCCCATTTTGTTTGAGAACGCTATGTTTCTCCAGTGTTTCTCGACTCTTCCTCTTACGTTAGAGATTAGAGAACTGAGCTAGTTCTCTATTTTTCTCTAATCGATATCTAGCTCCAGTGTTTGTGGGGTCGTGGCTACTATTTGGCGGTATATATGAAGCACAAACAAAAACAGGGTCTGATGAGCCGCGAATGCATACACATAGCTGGTCAAGTAGTACACTATTATTTTCCATTAGGATTTCAGAAGCATGATGTTTTGAATGTACCGCAATGAGAACTCCACAAAATCGTGCACAACCAGTAATGTTTGAATTTCTATCTTTGCGAAAAACATTGTATAAAATAGGATCAAAATATTCCTCGCACGTCTCAATGAAGACGAAAACATCATATTCTTCATGGGAGCTAAATAGCCGCACCAGCTGGGATTTTGTTCTAACACCAGCCATATTCTGCATATATAATCTTAGGTGGTTATTTCCTCCATCTAACCTAACTGATTGCCGTCGGACATCGGTTGGATTTCGTCGTTTTTTGGCTTGAATTTAAACGGGCGCACAGCAATATTTGCAGGCCATAGTTCAGGCCGCAACAGCATCGAATATGAGTTGGCATTAACGCCTAACTTGAAATTAAGGTGTCTCAAAGAGCTCGGATCCACACCTTTCTTGCTAAGACTACTGCAAATAATGGAGTTTTCTTACCTGGTCAGCTGTTCTTCTGACAACAGCGCGTAACTCATTACTGGAGCTCGACCCAATAACTAAGGGTTTAATTAATTTCCGAGCGTTTGCATTTTTTGGTGGGCTAGCGTTGATATTTGCCCTGGGATCAGCATTGTTACCTGAGTTTTGCAACAGATTTGAATTTAAATCGCTTTGGAAAGAATTTCCTGTACTAGAACCAGAGGACTTATTTTTGCTTTTATTAGACCTCTTTTTTTTACGCACAGTGTTCCAATCACTTTGGTCATCAGCAGCTGCAGATGGTTCATTTAAATTAGTGGCACTCATATTCGTTGGAAACACTGGCGCCGCAGTCGGAGTACCAGTAGCGGTAGCAGCAACATGAGGGGACGGCAGCATTGTTTTTTGTGCAGCAGAAGCAAGAGAAGAGGTATAAGAAGAGGAAGTATTAGTAACTATACTAGTTGACAAAGCAGCAACGAAGGCGTATGGCATATTTGTTGTTGGAACAGAAGCTGTTTCAGCTGCAGAATAAGAAGTATTGACTGCACTGAGTACGCCATTACCATCAGACACAATTATTTCCTTTCCACTCCCTTTCTCTTTGGCCAAAGGGCCACTAACAATACCACGCACTTCACTGAATTCAGATAGCAAGTGCGATACAATCGATTTATTTTCAGAAATCATAGAGCGCAATTCAATGATTTCCGTTTGAAGAGTCTCAACTTTATTGCGAAGGCATTTATTATCTTCTCTCACAGCATTAACCACACACAGAATATTAGAATTAAGAGCTTTAACTTCAGCGGGCTCATCGATCAACAACGCAAGAGATTGATTGTCAATGTTTTGGTTGCATTGGCGCTCATTACTTGTTGTATTATTTTTAAGCGGGAATCGAAGAGAACAACGGCGCACTGCTTTGCACTCATCGCACAGAAATGGGGTTTTTGAACTCAACAGGTACTCTTAGTCAGACTGTTGCATACCAAGAGAATGTAGGTGGAAAAGCTCGTTACAATTAGAGCACTGCACTTTGGTCTGAATACGTTCCACTTTCGTCCCACAACGGCAAGTCATATTTAATTAAATAAATAGACAAATCATGCACAAATGAATAGATATAATTACTAATTTTTTGTTATTTTCTATACACACTGTGATCACAACGAACTATTCACATTATAAGAGTCAATATCTCAAAGAGTTTATTATGACCATGCATAAAAACATTGCAAAATTACTACTTATTAAGACATAATTAGGGCGCGATTAAAAACCACGTCCTCACCGAACGACGACTGAGTCACATTGTTCAATGTATGAGTAAATTGTCTTTTTGGTGAATTTCGTTGATATGGTGAATTCTCTTTGTGACTTTCGTTTACTGAATACCGAAATCATCTCAAGTCACAAAAATTGTATCTAAAGGAAAATCTCAAATTTAGAGACTTAAGATGAGACGGAATTACAGAATTCAGCAGCTATTCTCGACTTCCAATAGTGTTGATGTAGTACAAATTTTAAGTCGAATTAAATGGCAGTATTGATACTTATTTAATTATGCAAATATAGCAACCCCGCTATTGTGTGAATTCACTGGGTGGCGTGTAATTAAAACGTACCCAAAAATGCTACTATGTATAAAACAGCTGATAGGGGTTTTATATGTCAAATGGGTTTAGTAGCTAAGTTGGTGAAACCGAAAAAAAACTTAGCCTCAAATTTGGGCTAGCTTAAGTTGCCACTAAGTTTTAGCCTAAGTCGGGTTGGTGAAATCACCCTAAGCCTACGAAAGTCACCACAAGGACGACAATCATTTAATTATTTTTTTGAATTTAAAGCAGAGGCCGGCACGGTGAGAGGACGCAATATGTGGGAATATTAGTGTGTTACGCTCAAAAATGCTTATGTGTTGGTGGTATTGCACTGGAAAAAATTTATATGTTGTATAAGTTACCAGATAAATCTTGACGTTGTCGACGTAACTTAAATTGACAGGAAAACATAAAAATCTTATGTTTTGTGCCTACTTGAACTTTTTCAAGTTTTTTGGAGGGTGATTTTTTTGAAAATAAAAATTTTTTTTGTTTTTTTTTTTAATTCATATGTGGGTTTTTAAAGAAATCAAGCTAACGTTCTTCAAGCACATTTTCGGAATTCAAAATGTACCTATGTATCTGTTGTATTAACAGTTAAATTATGAAGGTGGCTTAACTTAGATATTAATAAAAAAAACATGTGTGTATGCTTTGTGCTTAGTTTTTCTTAAGTTGTTTATCAATATTTTTTAATTAAAATATGGGTTTTCAACGAAATAAAGCGAGTGCTTCAAGCACTATGAATTTAAGTAAGTTCTGTAATAACAAAAGTATCTGTTGTATGCATAACTTAACAGATAAAAATACCTAAATATTAATAGAAATTTTTTTGATTTTTTTAACTTTTTTTTGTCAATAATTCAAAATAAAACTTTTTTAAATTCATATGTGGGTGTTCAGAAAAATAAAGCTAACGTACTTCGTGTACCTACTATGAATATTCAAAATAAGTAGGGTAATTCAAAAAAGAAAGTAGCATACCTACATATGTATATGTAATTTTTACGTGATCGTAGTAAACTTTTCCTTAGGGGAGTATGTATTAATTATTTAAGTTTTTTACATTTTGAAATCAATATTAATTTTTTGATGAAATATAAACTAATAATGTGATGATAATGATAATTACAAACTACAGAAATTTTAAAAAGTTAACTATTTACATAAATTGTGAAACTCTAATAATTTTTCAATTTGAATTTCCTTATCGTAGCACTTTATTTTGAGCATTGTTTCCAAGTGCTTGTCCGTTAGCTGGCTTCTATGTTTGCGTTTTATGAGAGACATTGACGAAAATGTAGACTCACATATATATGTTGTCGAAAACATTGAATACATGTTTAATACAAGGTCCCTAGTGGCCCTGTATTTGTTAGGGCAAATATCTTTCCAAAAAGGAATGCCGGTTTGCAATGGAATAGCTAAATCCTCCCTCATCGCTAATAGCTCATCTTGAATATTTATAGGTACATTCTCCAGTGAGCATGTCAATGGACTATTAAAAATGTTTATAACCCATTTCATTGAAAAAACATCTTTAAATCTACTGTCAAAATTTTTTATAAGATTATTTATTTCTTCCATGAATTTATCTAATTTTTGGGGACTTGGAAATTTTGAATATATTTCGGAAACTTTAGGAAAGTTAACAAAGTTTTGGCAAGCCATTTCGTTCTTGAAACTAATTAGCTTTGTGGAAAACTCAATTATTGCTTGAAGCAAGTCGCATATGCTTTTATTTCTTCCCTGCACAACTAGATTTAAATTATTTATTTGCAACGTAATATCTGTAAGAAAAGCTAGCTGTAATAAAAATTCGGGACATCTAATGGTATTAATTATTTGAGCATCCTTTGGAAGAGCCTCGGACTCCAAAAAACGAGCTATTTCTTCTCTAAGACAAAATAAACGATCTAAACTTTTTTCCCGACTGAGCCACCTGACTTCTGTAAATTGTAACACAACCTTGTGTTGTGAATCTATTTCCTTCAAAAACGCTACCAGCTTCCTATGTGTAAGAGCGTTGTGTCCACCTTTCAAACGATTGATTATTTGCACAGCAGTTTTCATTACTTCGACAATTTTTGCAAATATGATTTTGCAAATACAGTTTGTTGGTGTATAATACAATGAAACGTGGGAACATTTATTTCGGCTTTAATTAATTGCCCTACAAAACCCCGTGTTCGGCCAACCAAAACAGATGTTCCGGCTGTACATATAGCTGAAATCTTCTCCTTGCCTACTATTGATAAAACATTGCGCTCGAAAGATTCGTAAATTGTTTCCCCTGTAACATTGCCATACATTGATTGCAGATTTAAAATCTCTTCAGATGCATTAAAAAAGTTGTCAACTGATCTTATGAATACAATCATCTGGCTAGTGTCGCAAATATCGAGGCTTTCATCAAAGCAAACCGATACATATTTAGCATTTTCTATACGTTGTTTGGTCTCCGCTTGTAGGAAATTCCCAATAATTTCATTTCTTCGAGTCATAGTTCTGGCTGACAACTGAAGACCATTTACGATTGCAGTCATTTGCTTCCCTACGCTTCCGAAAAACGGAAATATTTCAAGGCAAATTTCTTAAAAAAAAACCCCATCCTCAAAAGGCCTACCTTTCTTTGCTAACGCTAAAGCTATTGCATATGCTGCCTTCAGATGACTGTCTTCCAAAGCATTATAGTCAGCATGCTCGGTATTCAATAATTTACTATATTTTATCCTAAAACAGTCTTTAAGTTTAGCAATCAAATGATCTCTCTCTACTCTCTTACTAACTTGAGATCAGGATGACAGCGCTTAAGGTGAAATTCGTCTTTGCATTTTAAAACTTGGCTGCATACAAGACACTCAGCATCATTAAAAATATTTAGACAAAACAAAAAATCGGTTTCAAACTCCATCTTCCTGATAAATAAAATATAGTTTGCATTTATGCTCAGTGTACCGTTAAATTTAAATTTAATGATTAAATGATCAAAAAATGCGGTATCAACCTGCTTCATTTAATGCTTGCATGAAACTGAATAAAATGAGATTGTTTTGTGCTCTGCTTGTTGACGCTCGTGTTGTGTGCGTGTAATTACGAACTGTGTACGTGAGACGGCCGAACATACTTCGACTCCCAGGAAAATATTTGCCTGCATTTGATTTAAAGGCCTACAAATGCCTGTTTTAACTAAAAAATCAAATTCCCTTTTAGCAACTTTGTACGTTATCGGATCTTAACGTCTTGGTTTATAAAATAGCAAGCTTCCTTCTGTAACAGGCCTATGTTCCGTATTATGTTTTACCGGCTTGGTATAATCTGGTTCCATAATCAGCAAATAAGTTTGAATATTCGTTATCAACTACAAAAATGTTTGAGAGTGAAATTGTATTGACCGAAAGACCTGTTACATGTTAACGTTTAATGTTAACCAAGATACCGTATTTGCACAGAAAATCCGCGATGATAGGTTTAACTATGCCAGCTATTAAAAATGTGAGTAGACACTCGCACCTTAACCCTAAATTTGTATTATACATCTTTTTCCTATACATAAGTGGAAATTGTTGAACCGTTTGCTGCCGTAAGAATTAAATCTGAAGACGGTTTAGTATGAGGGAATTTGGTCACCAGGACCACGGAAAAACAACTGGTACGATGAAAAATGTCGCGTTGCAACCGAAAGAAAAAGGCGTGAATGCAAGGAGCTTGAGGTGCTAACCGCCAGGAATAACGCCCAAATTTACCAAAACAATCGGCGACAGACGGAAGGTTTTAAGCCCGGGGCAAACTCTTGTAAGAACTTAGATTATGGAGGTAACACTTCTCTGTTCTCCTAAATGGAGACAGCAACGTACCGCACAGGTATGACGAACCCGATGCCGCAATAGATGATGATGGAATAAATGCATAAAACAATATGAGCATGTATCCCTAATAAAATACAGATAATAACGTTGGCATAACATTGGACAGCGGAAGCACTGCGCGCCTATAAGTATTGCACAAAATTATGATTAAAAACATATAGAATTAATATGTACCTAATGGGGTATAAAAAATAGCAACAAAAAGGCAATACTTACAGACTATTTTCCAGGCGAGTAGCGGGGTATCCATATGGCTGAGGGAACAAAGGCATCTGCCTTTACACTAGTATGAAGTATGAGTGTTGGAGATTTCTTGTTCAATACTCAGTTCCCTAGAAGCTAGCTAATGAAGAAAATTCAGAAACATGATTACTAGAATCATCGCCGTTAGTAAACTTTGTAATTTTGCTCTAATATCAATAACGAAATTTCATATGAATATTCGGTTATTGGTTACCGAATATATGGCAAAAGTCTACTAGTCGCAGCAAAGCAAGTAGCTGATTAACCGCCGCTAGGCAACTATTCGAAAATCGGTATTCGGTTGATAACCATGCGAACTGCTACGGTTAGGGAGATTTACAATTGAAAAGATGGTTGGTGTCATGTGGGCACACATCGCATGCAGGACATACATTGCGTATGTTGGGGTTAATTCTGGACAAGAAAGAGTGTGTAGGAGGGTGTAGCCGTGTGTAGAAGTCCACGAAAGTGGGGAAAGCTTCTGACCGCCATTCACCTGGGAATGGCCAGAGCGATTCTTTTGCATGCGGTTCAAGCAGCTCACTACTGCCGGCCGCTTGCGGCCAAGTATCCTCTGGGTAGCCGCTAGACATCCGTTTAGCGGTGAGCTAATGTGAGAAGGCGACAACCTGGCTAGGCCACTCTGACATAATCGGTTTAAGGGCTAGCCGGGGGAGATCTCATCTCTGTACACCTTAGGTGCGGCTGCAAGCGGGTGTCTGTCTTGGAGCAAGCGGCTCGCTATATAAACGTGCAAGTAATATTTACACCCCCGATGAACGGGTTGTGCGCTGGGCTTGGGACTCGCCACGTAAAACCATACTCCAATGAAATAAAACAACAAGCCTCGGATAAATACACTCTCTATTGATGGCGACCATGGCAAACGTTTGAAGAACAAAGAATTGAGGGCATGCACCTGGAAAGTCCGCTCCCTGAATGGGATTGGTGCAGATGCCCGGCTGGTTGATGTCCTCGTCAAAGCAAAATCTGACATCACTGCCATCCAAGAAATGCGTTGGACGAAGCAAGGAAGAAAGAAGATCAAAAATTGTGACATCTATTGGAGTGGCCATACGAATAAGCGCTGTTTCGGCGTCGGATTCGTGGTGGGAGAGAGACTTTGTCGTCAAGTGCTGGCGTTGACGCCTATGGACGAGCGTCTCGCCGCTATCCGAATAAAAGAAAAATTTTTTAATATATCATTCATCTGCGCCCATGCGCCGACAGAGAAGAAAGACGATGAGGTGAAAGACACTTTTTATGAACAATTAGAACGCACATACGAGCGCTGCCCCCGTCATGATATAAAAGTCGTGCTTGGCGACTTTAACGCCAGGGTGGGCAAAGAAGGTGTTTTTGGCCCTACAGTCGGAAAGTTCAGCCTACACAATGAAACTTCTCCTAACGGACTGAGGCTGATTGACGTTTCCGGTGCTCGAAACATGGTCATATCCAGCACGAGGTTCATGCATAAAAAGATACATCAAGCTACATGGCTGTCTCCTGATCGAAATACTCGCAATCAGATCGATCACGTTGTGATAGACGGACGGCATGCCTCCAGTGTTTTAGATGTGCGCACGATCCGAGGACCTAACATCGACTCGGACCATTATCTCGTTGCAGCCAAAATACGTACCCGCCGCAACGCTGCTAAAACCAAGGAACAAAAAACACAAGGAAAGCTAGACGTCGAAAAGCTTCAATCACAACAGACTGCCAATGATTTCGCAACTCGACTCTCACACCTGCTCTCTGAGAGCACAACTCATCCTGAAGGAATACAGGAGCAATGGGAGCATATCTCCAAAGCACTTCGTACTGTCGCCGAGGAAAAAATTGGTTACCGGCGGCCACGAAAAAACAACTGGTACGATGAAGAATGCCGCGTTGCAACCGAAAGAAAAGACGCTGTCTACAGGGCTACGTCAAAAGCGAGCGCGACAAGAGGAGTGTGTGAACGCTATCGTGAGTTGAAAAGGGAAGCGATACGACTTTTCACGAAGAAAAAAGCAGAAAGGCGTGAGTGCAAGGAGCTTGAGCTGCTAGCCACCAGTAATAACGCCCGAAAATTCTACCAAAAAATACGGCGACAGACGGAAGGTTTTAAGACCGGGGCAAACTCCTGTAGGAATGAAGACGGCGACCTTGTAACTGATGTCCAGAGAGTGCTTAGATTATGGAGGGAATACTTCTCTGCTCTCCTAAATGGAGGCAGCAATTCACCGCACAGAGATGAAGAACCCGACCCCGCAATCGATGATGATGGAATATATGTCCCCCCGCCCGATTATGACGAAGTTAGAATAGCAATAACCAGATTGAAAAACAACAAGGCCGTGGGCGCTGATGGATTGCCCGCGGAGCTATTCAAGTACGGCGGCGAGGAGTTGGTAAGGTGCATGCAGCAGCTTCTTAGCAAAATATGGGCGGATGAGTTCATGCCCGACGGTTGGAATCTAAGTGTTCTTTGCCCAGTCCACAAGAAGGGGGATACTGCAAAATGCACCAACTATCGTGGAATCAGCCTTCTTAATATCGCATATAAGGTCCTTTCAAGTGTATTGTGCGAAAAATTGAAGCCCACCGTGAACCGGCTGATTGGACCTTATCAGTGCGGCTTAAGACCTGGTAAATCTACCATCGACCAGATTTTCACAATGCGCCAAATCTTGGAAAAAACCCGTGAAAAGAGAATCGTCACACATCACTTCTTCGTCGACTTTAAAGCCGCCTTCGACAGCACGAAAAGGAGCTGCCTATATGCCGCTATGTCTGAATTTGGTTTCCCCGCAAAACTTTTACGGCTGTGCAAAATGACGTTGAGCAACGCCATCAGCTCAGTCAGAATTGGGAAGGACCTCTCCGAGCCGTTCGACACTAAACGAGGTTTCAGACAGGGTGACCCCTATCGTGCGATTTCGTTAATTTGATGCTGGAGAAAATTATACTAGCTGCAGAACTTAACCGGACTGGAGCAATATACTATAAAAGCGTGCAATTACTGGCATATGCTGATGACATTGGAAAAAAAGCGGTAAAGATGGGTTTGATGGTGAATGAGGACAAAACGAAGTACCTGCTGTCATCCAGCAAAGCGTCAGCGCATACGCGCCTTGGCAACCACGCTACTGTTCGCAGCCATAATTTCGAAATAGTAAAAGACTTCGTTTTTTGGGAACCAGCATCAACACTAGCAACAACATCAGCACTGAAATCCAGCGAAGAATCAATCTTGCCAATAAATGCTACTTTGGACTAGGTAGGCAATTGAAAAGTAAAGTCCTCTCTCGGCGAACGAAAATCATACTCTACAAGTCACTTATCGTACCCGTCCTGCTATATGGGGCAGAAGCATGGACCATGACAACAGCAAATGAAGCGGATTTGGGAGTGTTTGAGAGAAAAGTTCTTCGAAAGATTTATGGACCTCTACGCGTTGGCGATGGCGAGTACCGAAGAAGATTTAATGATGAGCTGTACGAGCTATACGCAGACATCAACATAGTCCAGCAATTTAAAACGCAGCTGCTGCGCTGGCTAGGCCATGTTATGCGAATGCAAGATGATGCTCCAGCAAGAAAGTGTTTCTATTGGAACCCGCCTATGGAAGCAGAGGTAGAGGGCGGCCCCCACTCCGTTGGAAGGACTAGGTGGAAAACGATTTAAACTCCTTTGGTGTGACTAATTGGCGCCGGTTGGCGGAGCGAAGGAGCGACTGGCGCGCCTTGTTGGACGGCCATAACCGTTTAGACGGTTAAGCGCCAGTTAAGTAAGTAAGTAAGTAAGATTTTAACCTGTTACAGTATCAAGAGCGGAGTTGGGCAAGGGTGACTCGTTTCTCCTTTGGTAGTATGCTTTTTTCTTCTGCAAGGGTAGGATATTGCTTATTAATAACGGGGTTCACTGGGCGCGTCCTGGCAAAAGCCTTTACCGATTCCGTTTGGATTTGGCTTAGGGCCTGCTTATGCTTGTCTGGATCCAAAGGCTGTGTTAGCAGGTGCCGGATCTCGTCATAGTGCTCATGGGGATTTTCTCTTAACCCCCTGGAGGCGCTGATAGATCAATCAGTTGTTTTCTAGGATGTACTGGTTTATGACAGTTTAGCAAAAACTGCCTCTTCAGCATTTCGTTGTGCTCTTTAATGGTAAGAGCTCACCATGGCTTCTTTATGTATGTGGTGTTCGGGGGTCATAAGGAGACATCCGGTGGCAGTTATGATTACAGCGTTTTGACAGGCCTGTAGCGTTTTCCAGTATGTGTTTCTTAAGAACAGGTGACCAAAGTGGTGACGCGTAGCTCATGAGCGGCCGGCCAATTCCTTTGTACGTGGTTAGCAACGTTTCTTTATCTTTTCCCCAGGTACTGTCGGCAAGCTACTTGAGGACTTTGTTGCGACTTTGTACTTTATATACAATCTCAGTGGCATGGGCCTTGAAGGTTAGAGTATTATCGAACGTTACCCCTAAGATCTCTGGGTGACTGACAGTCGGTAGTGTGACACCATCGACGTCTACGTCCAATATTTGCGACACCTGGTCCTTCCACGTCGTAAACAGGGTGGATGTGGGTTTTGTCTGTGATAATTCCAGGTTGCGAGAGGTGAAGGAACCGGAAATATCGGGGAGATAGCTGTTTATTTTAGAAACTAGTTCATCAATTGAAGGGTCAGGTCCTGTTGCGATAATCGTGCAGTCGTCGGCATAGGAAACTACTGTAACTCCTTCTTGTGGGGAAGGGAGTTTTGATATGTAGAAATTAAATAGAAGCGGAGATAGGACACCACTCTGTGGTACCCCTTGTTTAATTTTCTTAGGTTCTGAAATTTCGTTCCAAAATTGAACCGACGCCTGCCGACTATTCAGTGTGAGCCTTCTATGTGTTTATGGCATTGAGCGCGGTGGTGGTGCTGTGCATTTTACGGAAGCCATGTTGGTGTGTGGCTAGGCGAAGATTTCCCGTGAAATGGGGGTGCAAAAAGGCATGGCATGTCTATTCCGTCTGGGTGTATTGATTTGGAGGGCTTGTCCATGTTGTTTATGCCTACGGGCCAAAACATAAATATTTGCGGTAGCCCTAGGAACATAAATGTTTTCGGCAGCCTTACGGGGTTATTCTGTGTACTTGACAAATTGTCAATAAGTTGACAAGTAATCAAGATTTTTATCAAGTTGACAAATATTTCTATTCTGTGCATAGCTTGACAACTCTAAAAAGCTCTACGACCTGTGCTTTTCACCATATTGGGGTGAACTAAATTAGCTAAGCGTGGGCAGTTGAGGGCGAGCAGTTTAATGTGAGTTATAAGGGAGTAATTTGATGTGCTTGTAGGTGTATGAGTCGTGGCACAGTGGATGACGTAACCGACTCACACGTTTGGGGTTGCGGGTTCAAAGCCCACTGCAAGCAAGCATTTAATAATTTATTATTATTTTTTTTATTTTATAAATTATTATTTTAATGGACTGTATTTTATTTTCATTTAAATCAACGGTTTAGTGCCACAATCGCGAAATGGAAAAAACGTAAGAGTTAAATATTGTTCTTAATTTTTTGTAAAAAATATTTTAAAAACATAGTTTTTTCAAAGAAATCAAAAGTGGAACGTGCTACGCATGAGCAATTGGAGCGATATGTGTAATTTTATGCTTCTAACCCCGAAATTGGAATAGGAAAAAATAATCCGCTGGGTTTTTTGGGGGTCATTTCGGCATGGCTTTGGGGACTCCCTCGGGGCATTTGGGGTTTCCCTCGGGGTCATTTGGGGATCATTCCGGGACGGGTTTGGGGACTCCCTCGGGGTCATTTGGGGGACATTGCGGGATTGTTTTGGGGTCCCCATCGGGTGCATTTGGGGGTCGTTCCGGGATCTTTTTGGGGACTCTCGGGATAATTTGGGTGTCTTCCGGGATGATTTTGGGGACTCCATCGGGGTCATTAGGGGTCGTTCCGGAATGTTTATGGGGACTTCCTCGGGGTCTTTCCGGGGTGGTTTTGGCGATTCCCTCGGGGTCTTCCCAGGGTGAATTGGGGTCGTGCCGGGATGTTTTTAAGGACTCCCTCGGAGTCATTTGGGAGAATTCTGGGATGGTTTTGGGGACTCCCTCGGGGTCATTCCGGGATCCATTTGGAGACTTCCTCGGGGTCTTTTGGGGGCCATTCCGGGATGGTTTTGGGGACTCCTTCGGGGTCTTTCCGAGGTGGTTTTGGCGACTCCCTCGGGGTCTTCCCAGGGTGAATTGGAGTCGTGCCGGGATGTTTTTAGGGACTCCCTCGGAGTCATTTGGGAGAATTCTGGGATGGTTTTGGGGACTCCCTCGGGGTCACTTGGGGGTCATTCCGGGATCCATTTGGGGAATCCCTCGGAGTCATTTGGGGGCCATTCCGTGATGGTTTTGGGGACTCCATCGGGTCCTCCCGGGGTCATTTAGGGTTCCGAGATCTTTTTGGAGACTCTCTGGGGGTCATTTGGGGGACATAACCCCAACTAACCTCGAGGGAGTCCCCAAAACCATTCCGGAATGACCTCGGGAGAGTTCCCAAAAAGATACCGGAACGACCCCTAAATGACGCCGGGAGGACCAGATGGAGTACCCAAAACCATCCCGGAATGTCCCCCAAATGCCCCCGAGGGAGTCCCAAAACCGTCCCGGAATGATCCCCAAATGACCCCGAGGGACTCCCCAAAACCTCCCCGTAATGATCCCCAAATGACCCCGCGGGAGTCCCCAAAGCCATGCCAAAATTACCCCTAAACGACCCCGAGAGAGTCCACATAAACATTCTGGGACCACCCCCAAATACCCCGAGGGAGTCCCCAAAACTGTACCGGAATGATCCCCAAATGACCCCGATGGAGTCCCCAAAACGATACAGGAACGACACCCAAATGACCCCGGGAGCACCCAATGGAAACCCCAAAACCATCCCGAAATGTCCCCCAAATGACCCCGAGGGAGTCCCCAAAACCGTCCTGAAATTACCCCCAAAATCCCCAGAGGATCTTCCCACAATAATAGCAAAAGTAATAAATCTTCCATTTTCTCTCGATCGCACAATAACAGAATTCTAATTTAAGTTTATCCGTATAAATTAAATTATCAAGAGCGTTTGATTTATTGACAATTTGTCAGCGAAAAGGCTTTTTATTTTTTACATAGAATAGCAATTACTTGATAAATTATCAAACTTGACAAATAAGAAAGATGGTGAATTTGTCAAGTGCACAGAATAGGGCTGTTAGTATGCATTCTGTTAACCTTATGTTAACAGCAACTGTTTGAATACTTTTGTCAAACAGTTAACTACAATAATCGTTCGATCTTACCGTTTCGCGAATTAGAGGATTTTATGCAAAATAAGGCTCTTTCACTTCTTTTGCGATCATCCAAGGAACAGCAGTCTCCAGCCACCACGTTTCACGTAAGTAACACTAAAATTAAATTCATATTAATATCTTCATATATACATATACATACATATACACACCAACACATTACAATACTATATTGTAATTAATTAAACAATTTTGCATATTTAATTAATTAAATAAAAAACATTATAACGTGAAAGCTAATACCACATTTTTGATTTTTTATTTATCTCGTCGGACGAGCCCAAGGTCTCCTGCTTCCTCGAACATGGTCCTTCAGAGCCGTTAAATGAGAAACAAATTTATTTCCAGCGACCAACTTCTGTGCGAGGATATAAGTTCACTCAAAACGTTATTTTGGTGGTATTTTAGTGATCCAGCGTTGGACAATTTTAGAATTATTGGAGATCCAGCGGACTTTTATTGGAGCAGCCATCCACATACATCAACAAATCTGCGAATTTTTAAACAAAAGGTATGTGTGAAAAAATTTCAGTTCACTTTTTTAAAAAATATTGGTTTCAAGTTGCTTAATAAAATTAATTTGATTAAATTGAAATTTTATTAAAAGTGTTAAAAGTGATTTTGCAATTAATTGAAGTTATGGGTTGTTTTTGTTTCTGACCCACGCATATATGTACATACGTACATTTTCTTTTTCTTGATTTCATAAATAGTGCACGCAAAGGCCATAAAGAGTATTAAAATAATTTTTTTGTGATTTCGGTAAATGTTTTGTTAATTAGTCACAAATATTTTTACATTAAATTAAATTGCTTTTAAAATTTCTGGAGACAGGCATATGAGTCGGTAAGCTTTATTACTAGCGACCAAGAGCGAACCTGAAGGTTTCTTACTTCATTTGCGCTTAGAGTATATTCGTCTGGAGGTTTCGACTCTATTCGACTGCAGAGGTTGGCCGAGGGTTTCTACCTCAGTAACCTCTTATAAAGCTAGGGAAAAGGCTAGAGAATAGGAGTATCACACTTTTCCTTTTAACCTCACTTTTTAACATTTGGCCCGTGCACATACATATATAAAAACTTTAACAATTGTTCATTTCACGAAATCACTTAAATTGTTATAGTTTTAAAAGTCACTTCAATTATTTTACAAAATCACTACACTTGTGTTTAATTATTAAAATTTTGCTGGATGGCGAGCAATACACAACTTTGATTATTTACAATCATAAATATACATATGTACTAGGGCGGGTCGATTTAAAAATCGCTCATTGCTCTGTGAAAATCGTATTCTAGGGATCAAAATAAGAAACTTTGCCGAAGGAACCATACCTCTAAAGCGAATTCTGATGTCCCCCCCCCCCCCCCCTCTCCTTTGGGTCGTAGGGGCAAATTTTGAAAAATCCCACTTAGAATATGATTTTCACAGAGCAATGGGCGATTTTTTGCCTCCCCAAAAATCGACCCGGCCTGATATGTACATATGTGCAATTAGGTACGAGCGGTCATTTGATTGCCAAAACATATGTTCATATACATATATAGGGTGTCTGGTTGTGTTAGCTTTTGTTAAAATTAGTGCTACTAAAAATTATCTTGTACGACAAAGTCTTTTGCTATCGAGTGTTTTCCCCATATTCTGGTAAGAAATATTCGACACAGCCTAGGGCTGTACAAGGAAAAGTTCACAAGTTAATATTTCGACCTCGTACAACAAAGTTCTTTGCTATCGGTTATTTCCACCTACCCTGGTAAGGAATATCCGACACAGCTTAGGGCTGTACAGGCAACATATAAATTGGTTACCATAACCACGATTATCTTAGCACAGCATTACCAAACTGTCACCCACCCACCCTTATACTGGACGAAACTGGCCCCAAAGGAACTACTTTACCAAAATATTAAAAATATCAGTTTTTTGCGTTTCGTTTTCTAAAAACATATATTTTCTCGTGCTTGAATTAATTTTTGCGTGTATAATCTGTGGTGGCAATACACAAACCCTTAAAATATAAATGTCTTTTGCAATTTTCGTTTTAAATTAATTTCGAAGCTTTTCATTAGTTTTTTTTCTAACAAAATGGAAACCTTTATCAGACTCACCGATTCAGTAGTAGAATATGACCAAGATTTTCTTAGCACTCCTATAAGTGACCATACAATACATTCGCTCAAAATTCGGCAAACTGATTTTAACGCTATGTATGACAAAGTGAAAGCAGCATATGACGGATTGTTGGCAGATGTATCCATTCCTGTAGTTGAATTCACCAACTTTTTTAACAACGTTTGCCACCGCTTTATTTGCGAATCGATAACTATAACGATTTCGTAATGCAGGAACTTTTTTGTATCGATATTCGTTTATCGACGATCAGCTGTGTTCTTAAATAAACGGCAAGTAAATTCGCTGCGTTAAAAATCACGAAATTCATATTTCTGGCAATTTTAGTAAAAAAGAAAATCGGAACTTTAATTAAATACTTTCAAACACGAAAAGCTGTTTTATTTATAAATCAAATGGCATTATTACTATTACTTGTTGACACCATTTTATTTTAATGTGAGAAATTGGTTATGTCGAGAAATATGAATTTAATACCGCATTTACTTACCTTTTGTTAAAATATGTAAAAACTTCCACAATTAAAAGCAGTTGATATATGGAATTTATTTATTTTTGGCATTCCTTTTGTGCTTTTTGCCTTTTTTAGGTTTCGTTAAGCTGTTCTGTCACCTTTCTACTATTAAAACGAAATTTAAATGTCAGCTATGTCGACTCGTTAAAACTAAGTTACTGAATAGTACAATCGATAATGTAAGCGACAAAATCGTTAATTAAATTCTCGACAAATCGCATCGTTATAAGATAGTGAATTCCACTACTGATAAGACGATTGCCTCAATTCGCAAAAAGCAAAAAATATGCTATGCAGCCTTCATAAGAACGATGGCAAAAATACATAGTTTAAGCGAAACGCTTGAAAAGGAATCAAAAGGCAAGGAAAACGATGAAAAGTAATTAAAGCGTCATAATATCCGTTTGCCACCTTGCGATACCTTAGTTTTCAAGGGTAATTATATTTCATGGCCAACGTTTCGTGATATGTTCACGGTCATATATATTAACAAGTAAGGAAGGCTAAGTTCGGGTGTAACCGAACATTACATACTCAGCTGAGAGCTATGGGGACAAAATAAGGGAAAATCACCATCTAGGAAAATGAACCTAGGGAAACCCTGGAATGTGTTTGTATGACATGGGTACCAAATAGAAGGTATTAAAGAGTATTTTAAAAGGGAGTGGGCCATAGCTGTATAGGTGGACGCCATTTCGGGATATCGCCATAAAGGTGGTCCAGGGGTGACTCTAGAATGTGCTTGTACGATATGGGAATCAAAAGAAAGGCGTTAATGAGTACTTTAAAAGGTAGTGGGCCTTAGTTCTATAGGTCGACGCCTTTTCGAGATATCGCCATAAAGGTGAACCAGGGTGACTCTAGAATGTGTTTGTACGATATGGGAATCAAATGAAAGGTGTTAATGAGTATTTGAAAAGGGAGTGGGCCTTAGTTCTATAGGTGGATGCCTTTCCAAGACATCGCCATAAAGGTTGACCAGGGGTGACTCTAGAATTTGTTTGTACGATATGGGTATCAAATGAAAGGTGTCAATAAGTATTTTTAAAGGGAGTGAGCCTTAGTTCTATAGGTGGACGCCTTTTCGAGATATCGCCATAAAAGTGGACCAGGGGTGATTCTAGAATGTGTTATTCTACTTAATATTTTACGAAGTTTTTTCTAAAGTTATATTTTGCGTCTATAAACCAATCCAATTACAATGTTTCACCCCTTTTTTATATTTGGTATAGAATTATGACATTTTTTCATTTTTCGTAATTTTCGATATCGAAAAAGTGGGCGTGGTCATTGTCAGATTTCGGCCATTTTTTATGCCATTATAAAGTGAGCTCAGATAAGTACATGAACTAAGTTTAGTAAAGATATATAGATTATTGCTCAAGTTATCGTGTTAACGGCCGAACGGAAGGACAGACGACAGTCTAAAAGAGAAGAGACAGTATAAAAACTGGGCGTGGCTTCAACCGATTTCGCCCATTTTCACAGAAAACAGTTATCATCACAGAATCTATGCCCCTACCAAATTTCACAAGGATTGGTAAATTTTTGTTCGACTTATGGCATTAAAAGTATTCTAGACACATTAAATTAAGAAGGGCAGAGCCACGCCCATTTTGAAATTTTCTTTTATTTTTGTATTTTGTTGCACCATATTATTACTGGAGTTGAATTTTGACATAATTTACTTATATACTGTAAAGATATTAAATTTTTTGTTAAAATTTGACTTTTAAAAAATTTTTTTTTTAAATTGGGCGTGTTCGTCATCCGATTTTGCTAATTTTTATTTAGCTCACATATAGGAATAAGAGTAACGCTATTGCCAAATTTCATCATGATATCTTCAACGACTGCCAAATTACAGCTTGCAAAACTTTCAAATTACCTTCTTTCAAAAGTGGGTGGTGCCACGCCCATTGTCCAAAATTTTACTAATTTTCTATTCTACGTCACCTACCTTTCATCGATTCATCCGTCTTTGGTAATGGATTATCGCACTTTTTCGGTTTTTCGAAATTTTCGATATCGAAAAAGTGGACGTGGTTATATTCCGATTTCGTTCATTTTAAATAGCGATCTGAGATGAGTGCCCAGGAACCTACATACCAAATTTCATCACGATACCTCAAAATTTACTCAAGTTATCGTGTTTACGGACGGACGGACATGGCTAAATAAATTTCTTTTTTCGCCCAAATCATTTTGATATATAGAAGTCTATATCTATCTCGATTAGTTTATGCCGTTACGGATTACCGTTACGCGAACAAAGTTAATATACTCTGTGAGCTCTGCTCAGCTGAGTATAAAAGTGACACACTTGCAGGAGTCGAAAAGCTTTTCTACTTGAATCAAAAGACACAAGGTGAAGCAAAAGAAATTGTTGAAAAATGTCCGTTGGCCAAGGAAGGTTTTAACACTGCTTGGAAAAACCTTAGCGATAGGTATGAGAATAAGAGAATTCTTAT
This sequence comes from Eurosta solidaginis, assembly GCF_040869045.1. Classification (NCBI taxonomy): domain Eukaryota; kingdom Metazoa; phylum Arthropoda; class Insecta; order Diptera; family Tephritidae; genus Eurosta; species Eurosta solidaginis. Next base: position 173,586,216 of record NC_090319.1, on the reverse strand, counting down.
TAATTCTCAATTGAAAATTCTTTTCAATTTAGATTCAATAGTGTCAGAGTGCGGGACTTATATTAAAAAATTGCAGAGGGATATCAACAATTGTCGATCCGCCCTTAAATGTCACAAAATTGACATTACTAACTGGGATGCAATTATTACTTACTTATGTTCAACTAAATTACCTGAAATAACACTATCGCTTTGGGAACAGTCAGTCGAAAATAAAACGGACATATCTAATTGGGAGGACATGGAAAAGTTTCTCACAAATAGATTTCAAACTTTGGAAAGCGTTTCTGGTCTTCGAGGGGCCAAGCCAAAGATCCATAAATCTAATAATACGAATAAACCCTCCCCCGAACCTTCGGAAAAGAAGCTTGGGGCATATCAATCTAGTGTCGCCAATAATGCGTGCAAAATGTGCAAATCAAAAGAGAACATAATTCACAGATGTCCAAATTTCAAAAAGTTAGAGGTTAGCAAAAGGATTAGTTTTATTAAATCCAATGGCTGCTGCCTCAATTGCCTCCCTTCAGGACATTCGGTGTCGAGATGTACTAGCCCGTACAATTGCGGCACTTGCCACTCTCGACATCATTCTTTATTGCATTTACAGAATGAATGGTCGAAACAACCGTCTAACAAATCACAGAAACCTACGGATAATATACAGTCCACTTCTTCACAAGCCCAACAAACGCGCGACTCTACTAGCAGTAACAAACCATCTGCTAGCAATGTACAATACCATCATGCTAATGCAAGCAAAGGGATTTTATTTGGTACGGCGCGGGTTAACATATATTACAATGGTACAAGCTTTTCTGCCAGAGCACTTATAGATTCAGGATCAGAGTGTTCCTTCATTACGGATAGGCTCAGACACAGAATAAACCTGCCAACGCGTAAAATGCATGCTCAAGTTTCGGGCATCAATAATACGGTTTCTGCGCAGGTAGAGCAGGCGTGCATGATCCAACTGCGGTCACCTGTCGACTCACTTATTGCTATGGAGGTTCTTGTTTTGCCACAAGTAACTGGGAACTTGCCAACATTCAAAATTTCGGCGTTGACGCAACAAGCTTTTCCAGATCTTATCTTGGCGGATAAGCGGTTCTTCATCAACGAGCAAGTTGATCTTGTTTTGGTTGGAGGCGTTTACCCACAAATAATATTAAGAGGGTATTAGGAAATATGTGCTTAATACACTTTTAGCCCAAGAAACTGTGTTCGGGTGGATTTCAACTGGTCATGCGGGCACAGTAGAACCATCTAACCATCGGGCATCCTATTTCAATGAAGTTTCATTAGTGAAACAATAAGAAAGCTTTTGGGAACCGGAAGATGTACCAAAAGCAAAAATTCGCACGCAAGATGAGCAACAATGCGAAGAGCTCTTCAAACGTACAACTATGCGGAATGATCAGGGAAGATATATCGTTTCACTTCCTTTCCGATCAGATTTCCCAAATAACATTAATATAGGCCCTTCTTTAGGAAAAGCCTGTTCACAATTTTATTCAAACGAATAACGACTAGCGAAAAGGCCCTAGTTACAACAGGAATATAATAGGGTGGTCATGGAATATGAATCCATGGGCCACATGTCCAAATTACCTGGAATACAGTCAGCTAATGCTATTGACAATTATTACTTGCCTCATCATGCGGTAATCAAAGAGGAAAGTACAACAACAAAGGCTAGGGTCGTTTTTAATGCCTCGTCTGCAACAGCAAATGGCAAAAGCCTTAACGACGTTCTCCTTCCAGGGCCGGTGCTTCAGTCTGATTTAACTATATTGTTATTACGTTGGCGACTTTTTAAATATGTCTTCAACAGCGATATTGAGAAGATGTATCGCCAGATTCTGGTCAATAGTGACCATACCAAATATCAGAGAATAGTTTTTCGTTCTAGTCCGAATGAACCTATCAGTCTTTATGAATTGAAGACTGTGACTTTCGGAGTTAATTGTGCTCCTTACTTAGCAATTAGAACTTTATTACAGCTAGCTGATGACTCAGAACCCGTACACCCTATCGCACCGAATATTTTCAGAAATTATATGTACGTCGATGAAGTCCTTGCTGGGGGTCATTCCCTAGAATCGACAATTAAAGCGCGAGATCAAGTTAATACGGTTTTGAAATCAGCTGGTTTCCATTACGAAAATGGACTTTGAATTTTAGTGAAATTTTAGGCGGGATTCCAAAAGCTCAACTTTTGCATGAAGATTTTCTCGAATTCGAAGATACGAGCAGTGCTAAAGCACTTGGTGTTAGATGGAATGCTCATGCTGATCATTTCTACTTCAAAGTGAAATCTATTGAAACTAATCATATTCTAAGTAAGAGAGAAATACTTTCGGATATTGCCAAGCTTTTCGATCCATTAGGGTGGCTCGCACCAATTATTATAGTTGCTAAAATTTTGATGCAAAACATCTGGTTAGAGGGTACTAATTGGGATGAACCGGTTTCACCAGCCACGCAGGATCAATGGAAAATTTTCGCGCAAAACCACATTGCAATCGAGCAAATGAGGATTCCACGATGGGTACTATTTTCTCCAAAGGTCAAAGTCGAGATTCATGGATTGCGATTAATCGGATAAAGCATATGCTGCCGCTGTATATCTACGTGTGGAAAGGAAAGACGGGATACACGTCAACTTACTTTTAGCGAAAACCAGAGTTGCTCCAGTAAAAACTATTTCTCTGGCGCGTTTGGAGCTTTGTGGGGCTATTCTACTCGCAGAAATTATTGAATCGGTTATCAATAATTTTGATTTAGGTAACTTGAAATTGCATCTTTGGACCGATTCTACGATAGTTCTCGCATGGATACGCAGACCCCCATGCTCATGGTCTACCTTTGTGGTCCATCGCATTACTAAAATCCTAGATAAAGAGGAAATTCAAGTTGGTCTCATGTAGATTACGCAACCAACCCAGCAGACTTAGCTAGTAGGGGTGTATTAGCACACGAGTTGCTTAACAATTCCTTGTGGTGGCAGGGTCCTTATTGGCTTCAAGAAGTTAAAGAAAAATGACCGCCACAAAATACAGACTATACTACTAATAGCAAGGAAAAAAGGGTCAAAGTACATACTACAACCACAGGCAATGTTAGTGATATTCTTGAAAAATTTTCTAGCCTACCCAGAGCTTTGAGGGTGATTTCATATATTTTTAGGTTTTCTCAGAGAACAAATCCAAATCAAAAGCCTCATTTAAACCAACGTCTTGCTCAGTTGCAGCAGGCGAAATTAAATTAACGATTACTCGATTAATAATCATTGCACAGAGGCAACACTTTAGTTCGGAAATCAAAAAACTCGAAACAGGAGAAATAATAGATTCAAAGAGTGAAATACTTTCTATCAATCCATTTATTCACGAAGATAATCTTTTGCGGATAAAAGGGCGTAATGAGGCATCTGACGATTTACCTTTCAACGAACGTTGTCCAATTATTCTCCCGTATAATTGTAGGTTATCTCGTCTGATAGTTCAGTTTATCCATGACATATCACTTCATGGTGAAAAACAACTAACGTTGCGACTTATCAGAACGCAATATTGGATCCCTAAACAATGATTAGGTTTGTCATTCATAATTGTAAGATCTGCACGATCTATCGGAAACGATCGCAAAACCAACTTATGGGTGCATTGCCGAAGGAGCGAACTACCTTTTCGCGAGCGTTTATCAATACAGGGGTTGACTTCACAGGACCATTTGATATCAAAAGTTATCGCGGCCGTGGTTGCCGCATTTCAAAAGGTTACGTTTGTCTATTTGTTTGCTTGATACCAAAGCTATTCATTTAGAAGCCACAAGTGACTTAAGTACCGCATCCTTTTTAGCAGCTTTTGACAGGTTCATTTCTAGACGAGGATGTCCAAAAAATATCTATTCCGACAACGGAACGAATTTTGTCGGAGCCTCAAGGGCTCTTTAAAAAGAACTTAAGGTCTTTATCGCTGATACGCGTGATACAACTTTATCAAAGTATGCACATCAATTACTTCAATGGCATTCCATACCGCCATCTGCGCCGCATATGGACGGCCTCTGGGAAGCGGGCGTTAGAAACTTTAAGGCATACATCAAAAAGATTGCATTAGTGGGGAAATATACATTTGAGGAGTTTAACACGCTTCTATGTCGAATAGAGTCGTGTCTCAATTCGCGACCTTTGAGCCCTGCTTCTAACCAACCTTCTGACTTAGAACCTCTTACCCCGGGTTATTTCTTAGTAGGAGGACATCTATTAGCCCCACCAGAATTAGGTACGAACGAGAATCCTGCTTCGATTGTTAATCGATGGCAGAAACTGAAAACTATACACCATAAATTTTGCCGAAGATGGAAATCCGAGTATTTAGCTGAACTACATAAACTTGCAACCTTAAACTAACATAAAGGTCGGAGATCTTGTCGTCATCAAAGAGGATAATTTGCCACCTAACGAATGGAGAATGGGCAGAGTGATCAATTTATATCCCGGTTCCGATAACCGAGTTCGCGTCGTAGACCTTATTACAGAATATGGTCAGGTTACACGACCGTTAGTGAAGTTGGTACTACTACCAACAGATACCATTGAAAATGAGGAACCTACTTCAAGGGAAACTACATCTAGGAAAAACCCTAATCAGCAAATTAGCTGTTAGGCAAATTTTAACAAAAAAAAAAAAAAAAAAAAAATGCTTTCCTTTTACTTAAAGATACCCCCATCGATATTCATTCGTATTTTCGCTGTTCAAAACATTTTTTTTTCTCATCGCATCTCGTTCATTTTACCCGAAAAATACAAACATTTTTTTATTATAATGATGTAATCCAAATTACCAATGGTATTGGAGTTGCCCATAAGATTCATTTTTTTCCATATAAACTTTTCGCGTTTGCATATCTGATTTATGTAATTTTTGCATTCATTGAAATTTAATCGAACTTCACAAAAATACCGAAAAGTTCAAAAAGAAAAAAATTTTATTTTTTTGGCAACACACTCCAACTCATATCAGCTTTCGGCGCATTATACACTTTTTTTAGCGCACATCCAAAATAAAAACCCATCTGTGAAAAATATTTTCACGTTCCTTCAACATTTTTTTTCTTCAAATTTTTTTTTTCAAAGGCACCGACCCACTTTAATGCTCATTCTGATTTTTCCAATTTATTTGGACAGTTAAATAAACATAACACGCGGCCTATTATTAAAATAACATTAAAATTCAGAAATTATCGCATTTCTGAAATCGGGCCATTGCAGTTGGGTACATTTTCCAGCACCCTGTTTTTCTTGCATACAAATCTCCCACTTACCGGCACTTTGTTTTGATTTTGTTCTTTTGTTCCCGGTCATCATGAAAGTAGTGGTGGGTCATGGGTTTTTTCAATTCGATAAATACACCAAAGGTATCGACAGGTGTGATCATGCAGTGTTCACAACATGCAACTAGTTGTGTGGGCTGAATGCAAGATCCCGGAATCGATATGAAAAGTATGAAAACGTTGTAAAATTTACTACTTTATTCCGTATAAAGGCAAATTTAATGAAAATTAAAGGGGGGAAGGATACTAAATGCTTCAGATTAACAAAAATCGCCCCAAAATATGTCAAGTGTTAATGGTGAAGATTTAATTTCCTTATTTGCAGAATGGTCGCACGAAATTTTTTACTTTTTGGATCGCATATTCAATAAAGAAACATATGTATATGCTCGAGTCTAATAAGCTACAAAATTTTGATTTCTGGGTAAAAATACATACTTGCCACCCAGAATAAACACTTTAGCCACAAGTCGCAGCCGCTATTATTAAAGCCGCTCAAACCACCTCAGTTTCTAATTGAGGTAATCGGTTGAATTATTGCTCGCCAGCATATATACATGACATTTTCCATTATACCATTGTTACCTCAACGGGGAAAATGTCATTACAGCAAAATATGAGCCGCTATTATGCTATGCGCAAACGCATTGAGTTCGGAGGACATACAGCCTCAAGTGCAAATTCTGCGGCCGATATCACCTGATTCGGCTTTGTCCAATCTTTCGGGCCAAAAAACCGGAAGATCGTTTACGAGCGGTGCTCATACACCGCTATTGCACAAATTGCCTGGCAGGCACTCATCGAACAGATAGTTGCTCAAATGAGGGAAGATGCCGTCGATGCGACGACGACCACCCTACTCCTCTCCATATTGATACCTCTGCCAACCCGCGAAGAACAACGCACAAACCATCAAGGTACTCACGCCACGAAGACGATGACGATGACGACATCATTTCGATAGAAGCATTAGTGGTGGAAGCTGAAAATAATGCGCCTGTCGAGTTGGAGGAAGGTGGAATACCTGCAACTAGTGCTTCCCGCAGAGACCCCCAACGAGAAAAGGGAGTCGGATGCACTCCCAACTGCATGAAGCAGCGAGATGACCGACCGACGATTTAGACCGTTGTTGCATCATGAAGGAAGGCAACAAGATGCGCCACGAGCGATTAAGCCGTACCGTCGACAACAAAATGCCCAAACACATCGCCAAAAGCAAAACAAACCCCGGAGGAGAGTGGAACCCTATTCTTTCCAGCCTCTGGTTCGCAATAATTTTCGATCTGGTGTTAAGAAACCTGCTGCGTTAATGAGCATACAGTATACCACCGCGATTACACCGACTGCAGTCGTCAAGGCCGAATCCGGAGGGCGATTAAATTTAGTTCGTGCGCTCATTGATCCAAGCGCCAGTACCTCAATTATCGCGGACGGCCTTTTAAAAGATTTAAACCTATCTACGACGGGGACAAATACGAAAAAAGGTTGCTTTATGAAATTAGGAGGCAACTACGGGCATGCGAGTACGGTAACAACGCATGCTATAGTTCTGCGGAACTTTTTCAAGCGCTCACCGGCTAACGAGGTTGATAGTTCAATCGTCAGAGCATACTCCAACCTAAAGCTTGCCGATGCGCGGTTTCATAGTCCTGCCCCGGTACGCCTAGTACTAGGAGCAGAAATGTTCCCTAAAATATACAGGGGCACAATCCCAGCAGGCACTCTTGGTCCGCTATTAGCCCAAGATACCGTCTTTGGGTTCGTGCTATCTGGGCCTGCTAAAAACATATACGTCGATATTTTTTTCCTTTCATTTTTCAAACATTCAACTTAAGAATTTATATACATACATATATTAAGAGCTGAACTTATACTACATCAAATTTTATACATTTTATACGCTAACGAATTGAATTTCGTATAACCAAGTGCATCTGAAATTTTTAATACACGTCCATACATTTCCTTTCTTTTTGGAATTTCTTTCCAACAGTGTACCATTGGAAAACTCGTAAACTTGGATCTTGGTGGCTGACTGTTGTCCTGCTAGGAAATTGCTTATCGCATGGGGGCCGGCATGTTTATGCCTACGGGCCAAAACATAAATATTTGTGCCAGCCCAAGGAACATAAATGTTTTCGGCAGCAGTTTGCATTCTGTTAATCTTAACTACAATAACACAAGTTTACAAATTCAGGTCAACTTTTGGATCTGAGCAGATAAGAGCGATTCTTAACTATATTTGATATGCTGAATTCGAATCTGCATTCAGTTTTTCAACATTGATTCTAGTTTCCGAGATCTCGCAGGATAGCGCCATTGTGCTGTTATAGCAGCTTTTAAATCGTGGCACTGCTTGATAAGTAAGTAAAAATGGCAGAATGTTCATAAAAGTATGACCATATAACTACGCCGTTCTAAAATAAGTAAATTTATACAGTCCACTAGAATTTAAGATAATATTGTCATACATACATACTTACAAAACAAACAGGATAAGGTACCTAAACCTATCACACATACACACACATACAGTCCACTTGAGGAAAGATAAGTATAAACAACCCTCATACAAAACAGATGGTTTCTTAATATTCAAGCAATGCCCTTGAACAATCAAACAATAGAATCAATAGAACAATAGAAGCAAACAATAGAATAAACTAAGAAGACATTAAAATTAGTCCTTTGTCTAACATTAGATACACAAACGCACTTACAAGTATAGTTACGTTTAGGAACATAGTTTTAAGATTTAGTATATAAGCAAATGTAAAATAGTTTAAGACTCAGAATTAAAATATATTCTAAACCATCAACACCATTATATAAATATAAAAATGCAGAGACAGTGTTGCAAAGTTGATCCAAAGTGTTTTTGTTACGTTTGTGGTGGTTATATGATTAAAAAAAGTGGCAAAATAATAACAAATGCGCTCAAAGATGCGTATCTGCACTACTTTGGTTTCAGAGTAGCAGACAGTCATAAGTCATGGATACCGAAATTTATTTGTAATGCATGCAAAACAAAGCTGTATAAGTGGTCATCGGGAGAACGTGAGTACTTTTCCTTTTCAATGCCAGCGCTCTGGAGAGAACTTAAAAACCATAAAGATGATTGCTACTTTTGTTTGATGAAAGTTACGGGTATAAATGCAAAAAAATTAGCAAAATATAATTATCCTGATGTATCATCAGTATCCAAGCCAGTTCCACGTACTGCTAATGATCCATTGCCAGTTTATCGAAGTATAAGTGCAAACGTCCTGAAAACTTTAACTCCATCACCCCCGAGCAGTGAAAGCGACTTTGTCATGGAAGGGCTACATTTAATTTTGCAAGATGAACTAAGCGATTTGATTCGTGATTTGAATTTGTCCAAACAAAAAGCAGAGTTGCTAGGATCACGGCTGCAGCAATGGAAAAATCTAGACTCTCGAGCAAAAGTTACTGTATACAGAAACAGAAATGAGGCACTTCGACCGTTCTTCAAAAAAGAAGACAACATAAGTTTCTGTAACGATATTAATGGTTTATTTAATGAAATAAATGCACCCTACGATCGAAACGAATGGCGTTTATTCATTGATGGTTCCAAATACAGCCTAAAAGCTGCTCTTCTCCACAACGGGAATAACAAACCATCTATTCCGATTGCTCATGCAGTACAAACGAAAGAATGCTACGAAACAATGCGGAAGATCCTGTGCTTCATCAAATACAATGATCATAAATGGAAAATATGTGGTGATCTAAAGGTATAAACATTAATTCCAATTAAATCGAAAACACTTATTTTTTATATTATTTCAACAGGTTATTGGCATCTTAACTGGGATGCAATCTGGATTCACCAAATTTTGTTGTTTCTTATGCTTGTGGGATAGCCGCGCAACTGAACATCATTATGTGAGGAAAGAATGGCAAAGTCGTACTCAATATGAGCCTGGACAGCAAAACGTCTCCGCTGAACCACTTGTAAATTCACAAGACATTTTCCTGCCACCTCTTCACATTAAACTTGGTCTTATAAAGAACTTCGTCAAAGCATTAAACCGTGAAGGACCGGCTTTTCAGTACTTAGTCAAGTTGTTTCCTAAATTGTCATATGCAAAAATCAAAGAAGGAATATTTGTCGGACCTGATATTAGAAAACTAATGGCTGATAAAGAATTTACAAAATGTTTAACGCCCGATGAAGCAGCCGCGTGGGCATCTTTTCAAAATATCGTTCACCACTTTCTTGGTAATCACAAATCCCCTAATTTTGAGGAAATTATTGGCGATATGTTGGAAAATTATCGCAAGATTGGAGCTCGGATGTCTCTAAAGATGCATTTTCTGCATTCCCATATAAATTTTTTTCCCGAAAACTTGGGTGATACGAGCGACGAACAGGGAGAGCGGTTACACCAAGATCTAGCCAACATTGAAAGACGATACCAAGGATTTTGGGATGAAGGCATGATGAGCGACTATTGTTGGACTCTAATACGCGAAACAGATACTAAACAATACAAAAGGCAAAGTTCCACCAATCTTCATTTCTGATTTGTTTCTTTTAAGTTAATAAAATGAATATTATTTGACAAAAATCTTAAACAATTAATTTATTGACTATATTAAAAACTAGAATCAATCTTAAAAAACGGAATGCAGATTCGGATTCAGCGTCATAAATTGACTTAAAAACCTTTTTTAGTTGCCCAGATCCAAAACCGTGTATACTTGTGTAATCGTTCGATCTTACCGTTTCACGAGTTAGAGGATTTTATGCAAAATAAGGCTCTTTCACTTCTTTTGCGATCATATTCATATATTCATATATACATATACATATACACACCAACACATTACAATACTATATTGTAATTAATTAAATAATTTTGCATATTTAATTAATTAAATAAATAATATTATAACGTGAAAGTAATACCACATTTTTGATTTTTTATTTATTTCGTCAGACGAGCCCACGGTCTCATGCTCCCTCGAACAATGTAGATGGCTGCTTCAACCTCTGTGGGAGTGATGGTAATGGGTGGCATGTCGGGTTTGTGTTTATGTGCCCGTCTGTTTGCATGAGGTCTGACTTTTTCTACAGAAAAATGCACTATAAATTGTCGGCCGCTCGCGCATTTCTTCGAATCAGATAAATTTTTGTAGACGAAGGCTATCGTTTTGTTTAGTTGGATTGGACAAGGATTTAACGCTTGACCACAATGTACCAACACCCGCGAGTCAGCTCCTAAAAGTCTTGTTTGTTTTCGTAGCACCGATAACGATTTTAAGCGAAATAATCGCAAAAAATCGTCAAAATGAAAATGTGACACAGTTTCTTTTAGGTCGTGAGACAGCAATTGAAAGTTTCAAAACTAACGTAAATAAGTAGTATTAAAACTATTAATCCTTTCCTCAAAATTGGGCATTAAAATAACCCTCCTATTACTGGATCTTTCAGTAAAACTCATACAACAACCTTTGCGAGTACCCATTGCTATGCAGGAGAAGGTTGAACTAAAATTAAATGAAGCACTAAAGCTTGACATTATGGAAAAAAATGCAAAAAGACTCAAGCAGGTCGGTCGTTTTTTGCTTTTTGTTGTGGGGTGGGTCCGCGCTAATTAAAACTAAATTGTTATATATATCTAATAAGTAAAACAAAAACGATAACAATGATTTGTGGAGTTTATAAGGACAAAGTTCATCGCGCTGATGGAGCTAAAGTCGCGTGTGCTGATTGCGGCGCCTTCTTTCATGCGTTGTGCGCCAAAATAAACCCATCTGACTTGAACTGCATGAAGTCAAATAACGTCTAGCATCGCTGCGAGGGCTGTAATCCCCTGCGTTGTAAGCACAGCCTGTCGATAAAAGTTCTACAAATATATCGGTCAGAAACAACAATTCAATAACAGCAAGAAGTACAATAACAACAACACTACCAATACACCAAATCAGGTCCAATGTACACAACAAGACCATGAAAAGCATATTTCTGAAAATGGTGCATTCTCCCAAGAGCTTACACTGCAGTTGCTGTATGACAGTGGTCTCCAAAATCCAAACTGTGGGAGTAAAACTAAAATCATCTTATTGGTAGTGGGTTAGTTGTTGATGAAAAATCAATGAGGTAGGACGTATGCACGCATGTTTGTTAACACACAAAAAGTAATTCATAAATATGCCATATAAATACTTGATTGCTTGAGCCTAAGGAAAAATTTAAACAAAATAAATTGTTAACATTAAACCACGAACCCATTCTGCGCGGGAGCGTTTGCAAAATATCTTTTCGCAAATGCGCAAATAAACAATAGCCTCACCCGATATTGCTACTCTGCTTGTTCAGCGACAACTAAAGCCAAATAAACGGTCAGTTATACTTACATAGCATAGCAGGGCACAGCAACGTTGCTCTCACAAACAATATCTGTTCAATGGGACTTGCGTGTACTTGATTATTCTACGCAGTGCATTGCATGGAAGTCTGATTTCCATGTATGCGCTATGAGCTCGACTCTCTCACTGTTGGTGCTGTTAACATTGTTATTGCAAAGAATGGCAAAATGAGCATCACTCAGAGTAGCACATATCAATTGCTTGTGTTTGTGCATATTTTACATACTAACTTTATTTGTGTATGTGGTTACCCTTATTAGCGATAGTATATGTACGCTACGTCAGGTATAATCAGTCCTATGTTTAACATGTTATGTACTGCTTTGTCATGCAATGAAGTGTAAGTATAATTAGACCTTAAAGGTAAAAGAGAATAATAATACGTGTGAAGGGGGAATGTTAAACTGGAGAAAGCAACAACTGCTGCAGTGTGCTGTCGATATTGTTGGAGTGCCAGAGCTTGCCGATGAGAATGTGAGGGAGTGTACACAACGAGTCTTAAAATCAGCTTTAGGCATATCTGTCTCTCCCGAGCATATACAAAAGTGATATGTGAAAATACAAAAGCAAAAACAAGCTGCTAATACCCAAGGTGTAATTCGTGTGAATTTTTCTTCCACTGAAGTGAAGAAAAAAGTAATGCAAACAAAAAGAAAAGCAAAAGGCAAACTAACGGGTGAGCTTTATGGGGATTCGAGAAAGATATATCTAAATGAAGCCCTCACGCCATACAACGCAGCTTTGCTTCTGCTGAGGAAAAAATAAAGTAAGTATATGTGGGTTAGTAATAATAAAATTCTAATGAAGAAGGATGATAATGACAGGGGTGTTATTTTAAGAACGTTTCAGGAATTGTTGCAAATAACCTTATTTAAATAAATTTAGTTGAATACTTTTTATTCTTATATCTTAACAACTATGAATTTTACTGATATTCTTGAAACAAACAACAACGTCATTATTAGTCCCATAAACGATTTGGATAAGTTATCTTCCGCTAAAAACTCCTGTGTTATTGTACACCAAAACATTCGTAGTCAGGCGAAATTTTGATTTAGTGCTTTGCAACCTCAAATTGTTTGAAAGTTATCCAGATATTATTTTTGTTTCTGAAATCTTAACTTTTGCTTATGAAAAGGAGGATTCAATATACGCGATTATAAATTTCTGGTAAATACTAATGAGTATTATTCTGCAGGTGGAGTAGGAGTTTTCGTGCGTAATACGTACGAGTATAAATTTTTTTGCTATAGCTTGACAAGTGCTGACATATTGAAGCTCTCGTTAGAATTTTATGGTATGGTCTTTAGTTTTATATGTGTCCACAGATAACACTCCGTTCCTATGCACACATTTCTGGCAGAATTCTCACTTCTCCTGGAAAGTGGAAAATCGGGTAATCTTATTATTTTGGCTGATTTTAATTTAGATATTTTGCAGGAGAGTACTACAGCTGACAGCTTTCAAACTCTAATGGCTATTAATGGTCTTATATCGTATATGAATGAGTCGACGCGTTACGCCTGTGAAACTTGTCTTGATCATATTTTCTGTCGCTACTTTTGTAGTACTCATAATTTATTTAAATGTCTGAACTTTGACCTGGGTATTACCGATCACACATTGACTACTTTAATTATTAACAAAGTTATTTAGAAACAAGAAAAGATAGCTTCGAGTTATTTAAAAATCAATTTCAGTCTGCTGAAGGAAAAACTCCTGTTTGAGTCTTGGGGAGAAGTTTATAATGATCAAAGGCGTACAGTAACTTTTCAAATATTGTTTCTTTTGTAGTTATTACCGGCCTTAGTGTTGTTGCTTATTAAAAAATTTTATTCGAGCTCTAGGCCACACAAATATATATATCAAAATTTCAGAAAACCGATTTTTGTTTTTGCATATACTCTATATTTTTTTGTCGATATTTTGACCTCAATTTGAAGTCATCTTCAGGACTGGAAATTAAGATAAATATTACAATAAATGCACATAAAAATTAACAGATTACACATATCATTGTTGCTTATCGACTAATTTCAAACATGAAATAAAACAATATAAGAAGAACCTAAGACAAGATGTAAAAAATTCAAGAACCATAACGGGAAACAAAATTTAACAATAACAACCATATATGAACTAATAAACTGTAAGCTACGCTCATATATCTATCACCAACAAGTTAGTTGTTGTTGTACGACGAAAGAACATACAAAGGTGGTAGGACAGAACACGAACGAATGAGACCCAGCATTGCTTGTAGCAATTTTTGATGAGTTGTCTGTAGGCTTGTGCACAGTGGTCCGTGTATCACTCTTAAGGAGTAGGAGCATTTATAATGTGCAACATTTGCAGAATGAAGCGTTTATTATAATGCTTTTCTCTTTCTAATATCGCCGCATTTTCTAAATCTGGAAAGCGTCCCGTGGTCCTACAATATTGTGTTAAAGCCGTTTTGTTGTCATTATGGTGGTCGCGATTTTTTGAATTCGATTTGTGAGAGGAAATCCTTGTCTTTAATTTTAATTTAGTTGTCTCCACATATATGTACATACCTTATTGCATACGTGGGACCCGCCGCCATTGCATTTGATTTTATAAACTACGTCGGATTTCTCGTATTTTTCGATTTTACTTTTTGTGTTGCTATGTATTTGTTGCAGAGTATTGTTAGTAGAATTGTTGGTGGAATGAAATCAAAACTGTGTGAGTAAAACTAAAATCATCTTATTGGTAGTGGTTTAGTTGTTGGTGAAAAATCAATGAGGTAGGACGTATGCAAGCATGTTTGTTAACACACAAAAAGTAATTCGTAAATATGCCATATAAATGCTTTGTTGCTTGAGACTAAGAAAAAATGTAAACAAAATAAATTGTTAACATTAAACCACATAACCATTCTGCGCGTGAGCGTGTGCAAAATGTCTTTGCGCAAATGCTCAAATAAACAATAGCCTCACTTGTTGCTACTCTGCTTGTTCAGCGACAACTAAAGCCGAATAAAGGGTCAGTTATACTTACATAGCATAGCAGGACACAGCAACATTGCTCTCACCATGGCGGAACGATACAAGGTGGCAGCATGGGATCATACCTTTTTTTATTTGATTTGATACATCAACTTCCGGCGCAGTACGATTTTGACATTTGCCCATCGAATTAACAAAAACAAAATACATGGAATTTTTATTTATGTTTGTAGGTATGTCACCATGCTGCCACCTTGTATCGTTCCGTCATGGCTCTCACAAACAATATCTGTTCAGTGGGATTTGCATGTACTTGATTATACTACGCAGTGCATTGCATTGCATTACATGGAAGTCTGTTGAATTTTGATTTCCTTGTATGCGCTATGCGCGCGACTCTCTCACTGTTGGTGCTGTTAACATTGTTATTGCAAAGAGTGGAAAACTGAGCATCACTGTCAGAGTAGCACATATGGCTTGCTTGTGTTTGTGCATATTTTACGTACTAACTTTATTTGTGTATGCAATGCAGTGTAAGTATAATTAGACCTTAAAGATTAAATAATAATATGTGTGAAGTGGCGCCAATAATTATTTCACTAAATGAGGACCACTGCTGTATGACGAAATTTTGAGTTTAAAGAAGTTCAGTGCAGATTTTTTCAACACGGTGAAGGGACTGAAAGAAGATAATGCAAAACTGACCGAAAAAGGAGGTAGGTTTAAGGGAATGTTAAATTGGAGAAAGCAACAACTGCTGCAGTGTGCTGTCGATATTGTTGGAGTGCCAGAGCTTACCGATGAAAAGTGTGTACACAACGAGTCTTAAACTCAGCTTAGGGCATATCTGTCTCTCCCGAGCATATACAAAAGTGATATGTGAAAATACAAAAGCAAAAACAAGATGCTGATACCCAAGGAGTAATTCGTGTGTATTTTTCTTCCACTGAGGTGAAGAAAAAAGTAATGCAAACAAAAAGAAAAGCAAAAGGCAAACTAACGGGTGAGCTTTATGGGGATTCGAGAAAGATATATCTAAATGAAGCCCTCACGCCATACAACGCAGCTTTGCTTCCTGCTGCGGAAAAAATAAAGTAAGTATGTGTGGGTTAGTAATAATAAAATTCTAATGAAGAAGGATGATAATGACAGGGGTGTTATTTTAAGAACGTTTCAGGAATTGTTGCAAATAACCTTATTTAAATAAATTTAGGATCGCGGGTTCGAATCGAGCTCAAGGCCTAACAATAATTTTTTATCATTATTATTGTTATGATAAATTTTTTCTTAATTGAAAAAATTTTTAAATTAGAATAGAAGAAAGAAAAAATTTTAGACAACTGCCAAAGCTCGTTGTATAGATCCATTTCGGGAACTGCTAAATTCCTTCATCGGCAACGTTTAGGCGCCGCTGCTATAACCATTCAGCCATCACAGCGGTTTTTTGTTTGTCTTCATTAATCCTACTTCTATTCTGTTTCGTGCCAATTGATATTCACAACACTGCGACATCTGTTGCAGAATGGCTGTGAAAATTGGACTTGTTTGTTGGCAATGCCGCCATAGTGTCATAATTTATTGACACTTTTTTCCCCGTGCTCTGGGATGTATTAACAATTTTTGTTATTATATCGGCCTACTGATTTTTTTTGGCAGTTGTCTAAAATTTTTTCTTTCTTCTATTCTAATTTAAAAATTTTTTCAATTAAGAAAAAATTTATCATAACAATAATAATGATAAAAAATTATTGTTAGGCCTTGAGCTCGATTCGAACCCGCGATCTTAAAATCAGTAGGCCGATATAATAACAAAAATTGTTAATACATCCCAGAGCACGGGGAAAAAAGTGTCAATAAATTATGACACTATGGCGGCATTGCCAACAAACAAGTCCAATTTTCACAGCCATTCTGCAACAGATGTCGCAGTGTTGTGAATATCAATTGGCACGAAACAGAATAGAAGTAGGATTAATGAAGACAAACAAAAAACCGCTGTGATGGCTGAATGGTTATAGCAGCGGCGCCTAAACGTTGCCGATGAAGGAATTTAGCAGTTCCCGAAATGGATCTATACAACGAGCTTTGGCAGTTGTCTAAAATTTTTTCTTTCTTCTATTCTAATTTAAAAATTTTTTCAATTAAGAAAAAATTTATCATAACAATAATAATGATAAAAAATTATTGTTAGGCCTTGAGCTCGATTCGAACCCGCGATCTTAAAATCAGTAGGCCGATATAATAACAAAAATTGTTAATACATCCCAGAGCACGGGGAAAAAAGTGTCAATAAATTATGACACTATGGCGGCATTGCCAACAAACAAGTCCAATTTTCACAGCCATTCTGCAACAGATGTCGCAGTGTTGTGAATATCAATTGGCACGAAACAGAATAGAAGTAGGATTAATGAAGACAAACAAAAAACCGCTGTGATGGCTGAATGGTTATAGCAGCGGCGCCTAAACGTTGCCGATGAAGGAATTTAGCAGTTCCCGAAATGGATCTATACAACGAGCTTTGGCAGTTGTCTAAAATTTTTTCTTTCTTCTATTCTAATTTAAAAATTTTTTCAATTAAGAAAAAATTTATCATAACAATAATAATGATAAAAAATTATTGTTAGGCCTTGAGCTCGATTCGAACCCGCGATCTTAAAATCAGTAGGCCGATATAATAACAAAAATTGTTAATACATCCCAGAGCACGGGGAAAAAAGTGTCAATAAATTATGACACTATGGCGGCATTGCCAACAAACAAGTCCAATTTTCACAGCCATTCTGCAACAGATGTCGCAGTGTTGTGAATATCAATTGGCACGAAACAGAATAGAAGTAGGATTAATGAAGACAAACAAAAAACCGCTGTGATGGCTGAATGGTTATAGCAGCGGCGCCTAAACGTTGCCGATGAAGGAATTTAGCAGTTCCCGAAATGGATCTATACAACGAGCTTTGGCAGTTGTCTAAAATTTTTTCTTTCTTCTATTCTAATTTAAAAATTTTTTCAATTAAGAAAAAATTTATCATAACAATAATAATGATAAAAAATTATTGTTAGGCCTTGAGCTCGATTCGAACCCGCGATCTTAAAATCAGTAGGCCGATATAATAACAAAAATTGTAAATAAATTTAGTTGAATACTTTTTTTTCTTATATTTTAACAACCATGAATTTTACTGATATTCTTGAAAAAAAAAAAAAAAACAACAACGTCATTATTAGTCCCATAAACGATTTGGATAAGTTATCTTCCGTTAAAAACTCCTGTATTATTGTACAGCAAAACATTCGTAGTCTCAGGCAAAATTTTGATTTACTGCTTTGCAACCTCCAATTGTTTGAAAGCTATCCAGATATTATTTTTGTGTCTGAAATCTTGACTTTTGCTTATGAAAAGGAGGATTTCAATATACGCGATTATAAATTTCTGGCGAATACTAATGAGTATTATTCTGCAGGTGGAGTAGGAGTTTTCGTGCGTAATACGTACGAGTATGAATTTTTTTGCTATAGCTTGACAAGTTCTGACATATTGAAGCTCTCGTAAAAATTTTATGGTAAGGACTTTAGTTTTATATGTGTCCACAGATAACACTACGTTTCTATGCACACATTTCTGGAAGAATTCTCACTTCTCCTGGAAAGTGGAAAATCGGGTAATCTTATTTTTTTTTTTGTTTGTGTTTCGTGGAAGGAGGAAATACTTTATGCACTGACCGGGATATATAAGCCTCACTGCGAGACTCTCCGAGTGTAGGACTCCCTTCTTCCATGAAGGCCTGCCCACTCAAACCTAACCTACCACGGCCCGCGCAAATCTCCGTACCTGGGACCGCGTTTAGCATTACTTCGGGTACGGGTGTGCGCTACGTGAGCTCTATGGCTACTCTCACGCTAATGGGCTAGGCATCCGTCTTCTCGTTTATTGATAAGTATATGCCTCACATATGTGCTGACCGTATCCCATCTGTCTCTTCGACAGGTAATTTTATTGATGACACTGCCCGGGGATAGATCGCCAAGTACGTCTTCTACCCTCCTTCGCTGATCGGAGAAGTGCCTGCGTTCGAAGAAGGTGCGGCTTACATCATCTATTTTCCCACAGTACAGGCAGCTCGGGTTATCTATCAACCTTACCCATTCTGTGTAGGTATTTGCGGAAGTAACCGTGTCCCGTTAGAAACTGAGTCAGGTAAAAGTCTACCTCTCCGTGTGGTCGCTTCAACCATGGATTCAGTTCAGGGATTAGTTCCCTAGTCCATTTTCCTAAGATGCTGTTGCTCCACTGATCTCGCCAGCGTCGGATCGATTCTTCTCGCACCTGCATGGCAACAGCAGCTCTACTTGCTTGCGATCCGTTGTCGTATATTGCTTTTCTTTCCTCAGCGAGAAGATATATCGGTATGGTTCCCGCAACGACCAGGACAGCTTCAGCTGATACCGTGCGATAAGCCGAAGATATTCGCAGTGCCTCTCTGCGTTGGGCCGGGGTGAGGGCGACTCGATTCTTCCGGTATTTCATTGCATTCGCCCAGATTTCTGCAATATATAAGAGTATAGAATCCGAG
Source organism: Eurosta solidaginis (assembly GCF_040869045.1). NCBI lineage: Eukaryota > Metazoa > Arthropoda > Insecta > Diptera > Tephritidae > Eurosta > Eurosta solidaginis. The sequence goes on along the minus strand of NC_090319.1, from coordinate 173,566,937 downwards.
GCTGATGCAAGCAACTTCCTTGTGCATGGCTTTGGGCCATCTGTGTTTGCCATTAGTCTGCTCAAATGCGCTATTGTGCGCGTAGCTCTTTCGCAGGCCCCTATTATGTAATCCGAGAAGTTGAGTTTGCTGTCTAACCTCACGCCCAGATAATTCGATGAAGCCAGTGTTTCTAATGGCTGGTCCCCAACCATCATGTTCCTGGTAGTGGGAATACGTCTCTTTGTGAGGATGACGATCTCCGTTTTTGCTGTTGCTAACTGGAGACCGTGCTCAGCCATCCACCTATTTACATTACGCATGACCTGGTTTAATTTTAGCTGTGCCAGCTCGCAGCTCGGTGCTGTTATCACAACTGCCACGTTGTCTGCAAAGGCAACGAGGAAGGTGCTTTCTGGCATGTCTAATCGAAGAAGACTATCGTAAGTTATATTCCAGAGATCGGGACTTAGTACCGAACCCTGGGATGCTCCCCCTGTTATTTTTACCTTTTTTTGACCGTGAGTGGTTTCATATATTAGATACCTGTCTCTTAAGTAGTCCCTTAAAATTTCTAATAAATATTGCGGTACTTTGAAAGTGCTTTCTAGTACCTGAAGCATGTCCTAACACCTAGCTGAGTTAAAAGCGTTTTTGACGTCCAGCGTGACCAGCAACACAATAGGTCTTGCTCTGTGGCACGCTGTCGTGGCTTTATTGACTGCGTCTATAACTTCTGCTATGGCATTTTGGAGTGCCCCTCCGAAAACCATGCTGTCTGGGAGACAGTCCTCGGCCGTCCTGTAACGCTCTGGTGAGGCGTTGCTTCACGAAACTCTCCATCAATTTCCCTGCTGTGTCCAACACACATAGGGGACGGTAGGATGATGGATAGTTGGGATCTCCTTTCCCTTTTGGAATGAGAACCAGTCGTGCTGTCTGCCATATGGTGGGGAAAGGTCTTTCTTCGAGACATTTGTTGTACATGTGCAACATAAGTTCTGAGCAGTTATTTGCAGCTAGCCTAATTGCCTCCGCGGGTATTCCGTCGGGCTCAGGTGCTTTCCTAGATTTCATAGTTCGCACAACAGTTTTAAGCTATTCTTCTTGGAATGGTTCCACGTTGCGGTCTTCATGGGTAACGTACCCATCCTCCCTAGGTAGTTGGGTGGAAACAGGACATCCACAATGTTCCTTATTTGGTTCTCGTCCATCAGCTGTTTTGCGAACGGAACTTCTTCATTACTATCTTATATCCCTGCCCCCAGGGGTCTGGATCCACTTCCTCGCAAACCGCTTTCCAGCACGTAAGCTTGCTTTGCTTAATGGCAGCACTAAGAGCTTTCTTCGCTCCTTTGTACGCTTCCGACTTGTCTAGAGCCCCAGGCTTGCCGCGCGCGCTAGTTGCTAGCCTTCGCATCCTGTGGCATATTTTCCGCAGCTCCGCGATTTCTCTGTTCCACCAGTATACCTCCTTTTTACCCCTCCACACTCCTCTCCGTGGCATAGAGAGATTGCAAGCGTGGCGAAGACAGCTCATTGTCTTTTCAACCGTCTCTTCCGTCGCACTGGGGTTGTTGAATATCCATCGGGCATCCGCCAGTACTGATGCGGAGAACGTGCCAGAGTCGACCTTGGATGCGTCCCATGCTATTGTTCTGCGTGGCCCGTTCGGAATCTGCCTCTGACCGGGATCCTTTAGGTGGAAAGTGATGTAGTTGTGATCGCTGCCAGTCAGATCATCTATGACTCTCCATCCAACAGCAGGCTTTCTGACACTAGGGTTGCATCGGGGATAGAGTATCCAAAGCCTGGCCGTCGGTATGTAGGGGTCGTACCAATGTTAAGCATGATCAAACCGAGCCTGGCTCGGACTAACCTTCCACGGTTGTTAGTCTGCGGCATTCCCCATTCGACGGCTCTTGCGTTAAAGTCTCCCGCCACAACCAGGTTACTAGTTAAGTCCCTCAGGTCGTCTGCAATAAGTTCAAGCTTGTTCCTGAAGGTTTGAATGGGATCATTCGGGGACAAGTAGCATCTTACTATTGTGGTATTATTCGTAGTTAGGCGGACGTAGCCTTGTCCGGCAACACGATTCATAATATTGGCGTTTGCATCTGCCATCCAGATTGCGACGGTGCCGGAGTTGTCTATGTGCCAATCATTTCGGGCTCTATAAGGTTCGCTGATGATAACGCAGTTAGCTTTATGGTCTAAGACTGCTGCTGTAGTAGCTCATCAGCAAGTCTGCTCCGGTTTAGGTTGCATTGGATAAAAGTAATCACTATTGAATTGAGATTTTGGCCTTTGCGACAGCGAGTGCCGCTCTGAAAATGCTGCATGCTCCAGATCCAGGGACATGATCGAGCTTCTGTGTATTACACAGGTAATCTTATTATTTTGGGTGATTTTAATTTAGATATTTTGCAGGAGAGTACTGCAGCTGACAGCTATCAAACTCTAATGGCTAGTAATGGTCTTATATCGTACATAAATGAGTCGACGCGTTACGCCTGTGGTACTTGTCTTGATCATATTTTCTGTCGCTCCTTTTGTAGTAGTCATAATTTATTTAAAAGTCTGAACTTTGACCTCGGTATTACCGATCACACAACGACTAGTTTAATTATTAACAAAGTTATTTAGAGTGTGGTCGATTTTTGCTGACCAATTTGATTTTATTAAATTCAAAATTATTATAGGCTTGTATGGTCAGATATTTGAACAGTGCAATATTAAACTTCACTTCCAGCCCCTGAGGATGCCAAGGGGCTTGGCGAAACGTCGGGTTTATAAGTGAAGTTTAATCTTGCACTGTTCAAATATCTGACCACACAAACCTATAATAATTTTGAAAGTTATTTAGCAACAACAAAAGATAGTGAACAAATTGTGAATACTGACTTAGTCTTTCTTCGCTACACTCAAATCCGATAACAAAAGACATGATTTTTCTAAAAACGTTATAAATGTTTCACTTTAATTAATTATAATTGATTATAAAGCAATTTGCAAATTTCTTCTAATCCAACTTCACCGTTTTAGTTTTTATTTTTACACAGTATGCAGATAGGTATAAAAGTATAAATAAATGCAAAGGAGCGCGTCCGCGATTACCCGTTTATAGTACAAGACTGGTTCGTTGAATAAGGATCGTTGCTGGCGATGGCAGTGCATGTGAATTTGCGCCTTTCCACTCGCCGCGCACGGCTGCGCATAAGAATTTCGCCGCCGTCTGAATATTGTAGGAGGCGCTTAAACAGATAGCTTCGAGTAATTTAAAAATCAATTTCAGTCTGCTGAAAGAAAAACTCCTGTTTGGGTCTTGGGGAGAAGTTTATAATGAGAGCAATATATCAATGGCGGCCACCGTGGTGTGATGGTAGCGTGCTCCGCCTATCACACCGTATGCCCTGGGTTCAACTCCCGGGCAAATCAACATCAAAATTTTAGAAATAAGATTTTTCAATTAGAAGAAAATTTTTCTAAGCGGGGTCGCCCCTCGGCAGTGTCTGGCAAGCGCTCCGATTGTATTTCTGCCATGAAAAGCTCTCAGTGAAAACTCATCTGCCTTGCAGATGCCGTTCGGAGTCGGCATAAAACATGTAGGTCCCGTCCGGCCAATTTGTAGGGAAAATCAAGAGGAGCACGACGCAAATTGGAAGAGAAGCTCGGCCTTAGATCTCTTCGGAGGTTATCGCGCCTTACATTTATTTTTTTATTAATATATCAAAGGCATACTGTAACTTTTCAAATATTGTTTCTTTTGTAGTTATTACCGGCCTTAGTGTTGTTGCTTATTAAAAGATTTTATTCGAGCTCTAGGCCACACAAATATATATATCAAAATTTCAAAAAAACCGATTTTTGTTTTTGCATATACTATATTTATTGTTGTCGATATGGCGACCTCAGTTTGAGGTCATCTTCAGGACTGGAAATTAAGATAAATATTACAATAAAAACAATAAATGCACATACAAATTAACAGCGTACACATATGATTGTTGCTTATCGACTAATTTCAAACATGAAGAAAAACAATATAAGAAGCACCCATAGCGGAATGATACAAGGTGGCAGCATGGTGGCATACCTACAAACATAAATAAAAATTCCATGCACTTTGTTTTTGTAAATTCGATGGACAAATGTCAAAATCGTACTGCACCGGAAGTTGATGTATCAAATCAAATAAAAAAAGTTTATAATCAGCTGTTCCATGTTGCCACCTTGTATCGTTGCGCCATGGAAGATGTATAATATAGCCACAATTTCTAAATCTGGAAAGTGTCCCGTGGTCCTACAATGTTGTGTTAAATCCTTGTCTTTAATTTTGATTTAGTTGTGTCCACATATATGTACATACCTTATTGAATACGTGGGACTCGCCGTCATTGCATTTGATTTTATAAACTGCGTCGGATTTCTTGTATTTTTCGATTTCAATTTTTGTGTTATATATATTTGTTGCAAAGTATTCACCCCTATTCTGCATTTCGACTTGGATTGGAATTTTTTCGATTTGACAACTTTGGTACTCTGCGTTCCAATCTCTTTCGATACAACTTCGAATCGTTCGATTTTGTGTACTCTGCATTTCGATCGTATTTCCGTTTTTCTAAGTTGCAAATTTGTTGGCGGAAAAATATTTTCTTTTTATTTTTTTATTAATTTATAACAAAATTTTAACAAAATTGTAAGTAGAACTTTTTGAGAAACGTAAAAGGCTTGATGGTGATTGTTTTTTATATGTTTCCAAAACAAGTGCAGTATGAAACTTTGGCTAATTTAATGGCAACAAAGCGGGATATGATGACTCCTGGGAAGCCAAGCCTTCGCATAAAACTCTTGCTTCGCTTGTATTTTCTCCTCTTCACTTTGTTCAAATGTTATCCACTGAGGGCATAATTTTGGTTGCATTACATCCATAAATGTAGACAGTGACTTTGACACTGTTGACTCGCCATTCCTACATTATAGTCCGCCCCTATTCCATGCTGGTAACTGCCATCTGCAAACAATCTCAAAGCAGCTACTACAATATTAAGGGCAGATGTCGATGCCGAAGTCCTTGGACGGATTAACCCCGCAAAAATATCTAACACATACTTGAAAAAATAAAAAAAAATAAATGTAAGGCGCGATAACCTCCGAAGAGATCTAAGGCCCAGCTTCTCTTCCAATTTGCGTCGTGCTCCTATTGATTTTTCCTACAAATCGGCCGGACGGGACCTACATGTTTTATGCCGACTCCGAACGGCATCTGCAAGGCAGATGAGTTTTCACTGAGAGCTTTTCATGGCAGAAATACACTCGGAGCGCTTGCCAAACATTGCCGAGGGGCGACCCCGCTTAGAAAAATTTTCTTCTAATTGAAAAACCTTATTTCTAAAATTTTGATGTTGCTTTGCCCGAGGTGTGAACCCAGGGCATACGGTGTGGTAGGCGGAGCACGCTACCATCACACCACGGTGGCCACATACACAACACATACTTGAAAGCATCCTTATTAAGTCGAAAGTTTTTTTTTTGAACCTAAATAAGAAAATAAGTCATTAAACTTTAACACTTTTAAGTTCAATTTCTTACAATTCGTCACTCATCTCAAATGGATTACACAAATCTCGCAATATTTGCCTTTCCATTCTCGCCTGGTCATTTTCGTAAGCGTTGCTTTCCAACTCCACAAATAATGCCGCGGCTATTGATTCCATTATAATAGACAGCTTTAGTTTGTGTCTGTTCGTTGGGTCTAGTTATATGCCAAAGCAAGCTGCCAGAGTAGAGGAAGGTGAAGCGAAATCGAAAACAATCCTTGCGGCAAGAATAAATAAATCTTTATAAAGTATTTTAGGCCAGTGCAATGAAATTAGCATCCATAAAATTCAGAAAATGTCAACTATATTCGTGCAGGAATTTGTTTTAACAAAACTTGAAGGACACGGCAGGGAATTGGCCAAAAGAACTACAAAAATACACTTACAATTATGAAAGCACTTCACTCAAAAAAATATAACACTGCGGAAAAATATTCTATTGCTTTTTTTGTACAAAATGGCGTGGATAATAAAATATAAACGTTTTTCAGTGTTTTTTTTTACAAATTTTCATTAATTTATTTTGTTCCAATATTCACACATTCCGTACAAACAGCTGATTTCGAAAAATCATTTGCTCTTCCTCTTCTCGTTACAATTCCGTCGTAATGCAGAACACTCAACTTCGATTAAAGCGGAGCGTAGAACGGGAACGTAATCGAAATGCGGAATAGGGGTAATTGTTAATAGAATTGTTGGTGGAATGAATTTTATTTCATGACAATTGATAAACTACAAACAAAGAATACTTAATTATATGAAGTACAATTCCGTAAAGTGTATTAAATCTAAGTATGTAATTCAATTAATTCAATACCCCCACTCGAAATATACTTATATAATGTGCAGTCCTATTTGTTTCCAAAATAATTTATGTTTATCAATACAAACTGGTTTAGTTAAAAGATCTGTTATCATTTTATCTGCAAAAGAAACCTTCGTTCATGTTCTTTTTCTGTCTAATAAAATGATGTCGTATGTGTATATGTTTAGTTCTTGGATGATATGCATCGTTATTGTAACGAATTAAGTAAAATTCCTCTTCTTTGCAACCTTCTGCTAACGTTCGTATCGCTAAACTGTTGAATAAAATAACTCCAATATTCAATAATGCAAAATGGTCTTTATTAGACTAGTTTGAAAATACTTCACAATAACACTTATACTTCGCAACCAATAGCGTGCTTAAATCAAACTGACTTCCTCATGTCTCAGCTTGTGCTGCTTTTATACTCTTCGGTTTCCTCGTTCGCATACTTCTAGGCGTTTCTTCTTCTAGAATTTACTACTTAGTTACCAGTTATAAAATTACCAGCTATAAACTACAGATGCACGTTTATAGATTCTCGCATAGCAATATGCGCGATGGTAGCATACTTTTGTGAGTATCTCAGATATATGCATGTGTATGTGTTAGAACTACTTTGTGATGATTGCATACTTTTGTGAGTATCTCTCCGCTGCTGTATGTACATATGTGTAGACATAATGATTGATTTGTTTATGCAGATACAAGTGACTGCTTATTATCAGCTTAGAGATGATAGTATGCCTTAGTGTTGCTAATATTCGCCACACTGTCCTCTACCTAAGTCTGATCGTCAAGATCAGACAAATTTCCTGATCTAAACGGTGCTAGCATCTCCAAACGAACCACCCTACTATTTCGTGGTTTCCCAATGGTTTCTATGCGGTAGATGGTATCACTGATCCTCTTCACAACTTTGTATGAGCCCTCCCAACTTCACCGAAATTTGGATGGAACACCTTTCCGCCGGTGAGGGTTGTATAACAGTACCAAATCTCCCTCCAAGAAACCTTCCGAATTTTTGTTCTCGTCGTATCTGTGTTTCATCCTAGTACTCATTATCCTGATTCGTTCCCTTACACTCTGTTGTTTGGCCAATGAACTACTTCGCAGAGCTTGCGCTTGACGGATTGGCTTTGCATAATCAGTAACTGCTGAACCTTTTCTCAAAACTGAACTTGAGTGGTACATCCTGGTTCTTATAACGCATAACCCTTCTCTGCATATCGATCCTGATGTCATGGTCAACTAAGAAGTCCGCTCCCAATATGACTTCATCAACAATCTCCGCCACAACGATTCGGTTATTGGTTATCGAATATATGGCAAAAGTCTACTAGTCGCAGCAAAGCAAGTAGCTGATTAACCGCCGCTAGGCGACTATTCGAAAATCGGTATTCGGTTGATAACCGTGCGAACGGCTACGGCTAGGGAGATTTACAGTTGAAAAGATGGTTGGTGTCATGTGGGCACACATCGCATGCAGGACATACATTACGTATGTTGGGGTTAATTCTTGACAAGTAAGAGTTTAACCTGTTACAGTATCAAGAGCGAAGTTCGGCAAGGGTGACTCGTTTCTCCTTTGGTAGTATGCTTTCTTCTTCGGCAAGGGTAGGATATTGCTTGTTAATAACAGGGTTCACTGGGCGCGTCCTGGCAAAAGCGTTTACCGATTCTGTGTGTATTTGGCTTAGGGCCTGCTTATGCTTGTCTGGATCCAAAGGCTGTGTTAGCAGGTGCCGGATCTCGTCATAGTGCTTATGGGGATTTTCTCTTAATCCCCTGGAGGCGGTGATAGATCAATCAGTTGTTTTCTAGGATGTCCTGGTTTGTGACAGTTTAGCAAAAACTGCCTCTTCAGAATTTCGTTGTGCTCTTTAATGGTAAGAGCTCACCATGGTCTCACTATGTAGGTGGTGTTCGGGGGTCGTAAGGAGATATCCGGTGGCAGTTCTCGTTACAGCGTTTTGACAGGCCTGTAGCGTTTTTCAGTATATGTTTTTAAGACCAAGCGACCAAACTGGTGACGCGTAGCTCATGAGCGGCCGGCCAATTCCTTTGTACGTGGTTAGCAACGTTTCTTTATCTTTTCCCCAGGTGTTGTCGGCTAGCGACTTGAGGACTGTGTTGCGACTTTGTACTTTATATACAATTTCAGTGGCATGGGCCTTGAAGGTTAGAGTATTATCGAACGTTACCCCTAAGTTTTTTGGGTGACTGACAGTCGGTAGTGTGGCACCATCGACGCGTACGTCCAATATTTGCGACAGCTGTTCCTTCCACGTCGTAAACAGGGTGGATATGGGTTTTGTCGGTGATAATGCCAGGTTGCGCGAGGTGAAGGAACCGGAAATATCGGGGAGATAACTGTTTATTTTAGAAACTAATTTTGAAGTGTCAGGTCCTGTTGCGATAATCGTGCAGTCGTCGTCGGCATAGGAAAATGACTGAAACTCCTTCTTGTGGGGGAAGGGGAGTTTTGATATGTAGAAATTAAACAGAAGTGGGGATAGGACACCACCCTGTGGTACCCCCTGTTTAATTTTATTAGGTTCTGAAATTTCGTTCCAAAATTGAACCGACTACCTGCCGACTATTCAGTGTGAGCCTTCTATGTTTTAATGGCATTGCGCGGTGGTGGTGCTGTGCTGCTTCAACCTCTGTGGGAGTGATGGTAAAGGGTGGCATGTCGTGTTTGTGTTTATGTGCCCGTCTGTTTTCATGACGTCTGACTTTTTCTACAGAAAAATGCACCATAAATTGTCGGCCTCTCGCGCATTTCTTCGAATCAGATAAATTTTTGTAGCCGAAGGCTTTCGTTTTGTTTAATTGGATTGGACAAGGATTTGACGGTTGACCAAATTGTACCAACACCCGCGAGTCAGCTCCTAAAAGTCTTGTTTGTTTTCGTAGCACCGATAACGATTTTAGGCGAAATAATCGCAACAAATCGTCAAAATGAAAATGCGACACAGTTTCTTTTAGGTCGTGAGACAGCAATTGAAAGTTTTGAAACTAACGTAAATAAGTAGTATTGAAACTGTTAATCCTTTCCCCAAAATTGGGCATTAAAATAACCCTCCTATTACTGGATCTTTCAGTAAAACTCATACAACAACCTTTGCGAGTACCCATTGCTATGCAGGAGAAGGTTGAACGAAAATTAAATGAAGCACTAAAGCTTGACATTATGGAAAAAAAATGCAAAAAGACTCAAGCAGGTCGGTCGTTTTTTGCTTTTTGTTGTGGGGTGGGTCCGCGCTAATTAAAACTAAATTGTTATATATATCAAATAAGTAAAACAAAAACGATAACAATGATTTGTGGAGTTTATAAGGACAAAGTTGATCGCGCTGATGGAGCTAAAGTCGCGTGTGCGATTGCGGCGCCTTCTTTCATGCGTTGTGCGCCAAAATAAACCCATCTGACTTGAACTACATGAAGTCAAATAACGTCTAGCATCGCTGCGAGGGCTGTAATCCCCTGCGTTGTAAGCACAGCCTGCCGATAAAAGTTCTACAAATATATCCATGAAACAAATTAAGTGCAAGAAACGGCCAGAAACAACAATTCAATAACAGCAAGAAGTACAATAACAACAACACTACCAATACACCAAATCAGGTCCAATGTACACAACAAGACCATGAAAAGCATATTTCTGAAAATGGTGCGTTCTCCCAAGAGCTTACACTGCAGTTGCTGTATGACAGTGGTCTCCAAAATCCAAACTGTGGGAGTAAAACTAAAATCATCTTATTGGTAGTGGGTTAGTTGTTGATGAAAAATCAATGAAGTAGGACGTATGCACGCATGTTTGTTAACACACAAAAAGTAATTCATAAATATGCCATATAAATACTTGATTGCTTGAGCCTAAGGAAAAATTTAAACAAAATAAATTGTTAACATTAAACCACGAACCCATTCTGCGCGTGAGCGTTTGCAAAATATCTTTTCGCAAATGCGCAAATAAACAATAGCCTCACCCGATATTGCTACTCTGCTTGTTCAGCGACAACTAAAGCCGAATAAACAGTCAGTTATACTTACATAGCATAGCAGGGCACAGCAACGTTGCTCTCACAAACAATATCTGTTCAATGGGACTTGCGTGTACTTGATTATACTACGCAGTGCATTGCATGGAAGTCTGTTGAATTTTGATTTCCATGTATGCGCTATGAGCTCGACTCTCTCACTGTTGGTGCTGTTAACATTGTTATTGCAAAGAGTGGCAAAAGGAGCATCACTCTCAGAGTAGCACATATCGATTGCTTGTGTTTGTGCATATTTTACATACTAACTTTATTTGTGTATGTGGTTACCCTTATTAGCGATAGTATATGTACGCTACGTCAGGTATAATCAGGCCTATGTTTAACATGTTATGTACTGCTTTGTCATGCAATGCAGTGTAAGTATAATTAGACCTTAAAGATAAAATAGAATAATAATACGTGTGAAGGGGGGAATGTTAAACTGGAGAAAGCAAGAACTGCTGCAGTGTGCTGTCGATATTGTTGGAGTGCCAGAGCTTGCCGATGAGAATGTGAGGGAGTGGTACACAACGAGTCTTAAAATCAGCTTCAGGCATATCTGTCTCTCCCGAGCATATACAAAAGTGATATGTGAAAATACAAAAGCAAAAACAAGATGCTAATACCCAAGGTGTAATTCGTGTGTATTTTTCTTCCACTGAAGTGAAGAAAAAAGTAATGCAAACAAAAAGAAAAGCAAAAGGCCAACTAACGGGTGAGCTTTATGGGGATTCGAGAAAGATATATCTAAATGAAGCCCTCACGCCATACAACGCAGCTTTGCTTCCTGCTGCGTGAAAAATAAAGTAAGTATATGTGGGTTAGTAATAATAAAATTCTAATGAAGAAGGATGATAATGACGGGTGTTATTGTCAAGTTTGATAATTTATCAAGTAATTGCTATTCTATGTAAAAAATAAAAAGCCTTTTCGCTGACAAATTGTCAATAAATCAAACGCTCTTGATAATTTAATTTATACGGATAAATTTAAATTAGAATTCTGTTATTGGGCGATCGAGAGAAAATGGAAGATTTATTACTTTTGCTATTATTGTGGGAAGATCCTCTGAGGATTTTGGGGGTAATTTCAGGACGGTTTTGGGGACTCCCTCGGGGTCATTTGGGGGACATTTCGGGATGGTTTTGGGGTTTCCATTGGGTTTTCCCGGGGTCATTTGGGTGTCGTTCCTGTATCGTTTTGGGGACTCCATCGGGGTCATTTGGGGATCATTACGGTAAAGTTTTGGGGACTCCCTCGGGGTATTTGGGGGTGGTCCCGGAATGTTTATGGGGACTCTCTCGGGGTCGTTTAGGGGTAATTTTGGCATGGCTTTGGAGACTCTCTGGGGGTCATTTGGGGGACATAACCCCAACTAACTTCGAGGGAGTCCCCAAAACCATTCCGGAATGACCTCGGGAGAGTTCCTAAAAAGATACCGGAACGACCCCTAAATGACGCCGGGAGGACCAGATGGAGTCCCCAAAACCATCACGGAATGTCCCCCAAATGCCCCCGAGGGAGTCCCCAAAACCGTCCCAGAATGATCCCCAAATGACCCCGAGGGACTCCCCAAAACCTCCCCGTAATGATCCCCAAATGACCCCGCGGGAGTCCCCAAAGCCATGCCAAAATTACCCCTAAACGACCCCGTGAGAGTCCCCATAAACATTCTGGGACCACCCCCAAATACCCCGAGGGAGTCCCCAAAACTGTACCGGAATGATCCCCAAATGACCCCGATGGAGTCCCCAAAACGATACAGGAACGACACCCAAATGACCCCGGGAGCACCCAATGGAAACCCCAAAACCATCCCGAAATGTCCCCCAAATGACCCCGAGGGAGTCCCCAAAACCGTCCTGAAATTACCCCCAAAATCCCCAGAGGATCTTCTCACAATAATATCAAAAGTAATAAATCTTCCATTTTCTCTCGATCGCACAATAACAGAATTCTAATTTAAGTTTATCCGTATAAATTAAATTATCAAGAGCGTTTGATTTATTGACAATTTGTCAGCGAAAAGGCTTTTTATTTTTTACATAGAATAGCAATTACTTGATAAATTATCAAACTTGACAAATAAGAAAGATGGTGAATTTGTCAAGTGCACAGAATAGGGCTGTTAGTATGCATTCTGTTAACCTTATGTTAACAGCAACTGTTTGAATACTTTTGTCAAACAGTTAACTACAATAATCGTTCGATCTTACCGTTTCGCGAATTAGAGGATTTTATGCAAAATAAGGCTCTTTCACTTCTTTTGCGATCATCCAAGGAACAGCAGTCTCCAGCCACCACGTTTCACGTAAGTAACACTAAAATTAAATTCATATTAATATCTTCATATATACATATACATATACACACCAACACATTACAATACCATATTGTAATTAATTAAACAATTTTGCATATTTAATTAATTAAATAAAAAATATTATAACGTGAAAGCTAAAACCACATTTTTGATTTTTTATTTATCTCGTCGGACGAGCCCAAGGTCTCCTGCTCCCTCGAAAATGGTCCTTCAGAGCCGTTAAATGAGAAACAAATTTATTTCCAGCGACCAACTTCTGTGCGAGGATATAAGTTCACTCAAAACGTTATTTTGGTGGTATTTTAGTGATCCAGCGTTGGAAAATTTTAGAATTATTGGAGATCCAGCGGACTTTTATTGGAGCAGCCATCCACATACATCAACAAATCTGCGAATTTTTAAACAAAAGGTATGTGTGAAAAAATTTCAGTGCACTTTTTTAAAAAATATTGCTTTCAAATTGCTTAATAAAATTAATTTGATTAAATTGAAATTTTATTAAAAGTGTTAAAAGTGATTGTGCAATTAATTGAAGTTAAGGGTTGTTTTTGTTTGTGACCCACGCATATATGTACATACGTACATTTTCTTTTTCTTGATTTCATAAATAGTGCACGCAAAGGCCAAAAAGAGTATTAAAATAATTTTTTTGTGATTTCGGTAAATTTTTTGTTAATTAGTCACAAATATTTTTACATTAAATTAATTTGCTTTTAAAATTTCTGGAGACAGGCATATGAGTCGGTAGGCTTTATTACTAGCGACCAAGAGCGCACCTGAAGTTTTCTGACTTCATTTGCGCTTAGAGTATATTCGTCTGGAGGTTTCGACTCCATTCGACTGCAGAGGTTGGCCGAGGGTTTCTACCTCAGTGACCTCTTACAAAGCTAGGGAAAAGGCTAGAGAATAGGAGTATCACACTTTTCCTTTTAACCTCACTTTTTAACATTTGGCCCGTGCACATATATAAAAACTTTAACAATTGTTCATTTCACGAAATCACTTAAATTGTTATAGTTTTAAAAGTCACTTCAATTATTTTAAAAAATCACTACACTTGTGTTTAATTATTAAAATTTTGCTGGATGGCGAGCAATACACCACTTTGATTATTTACAATCATACATATACATATGTACTAGGGCGGGTCGATTTAAAAATCGCTCATTGCTCTGTGAAAATCGTATTATAGGGATCAAAATTAGAAACTTTGCCGAAGGAACCATACCTCTAAAGCGAATTCTGATGTCCCCCCCCCCCCCCCCCCTCTCCTTTGGGTCGTAGGGGCAAATTTTGAAAAATCCCACTTAGAATATGATTTTCACAGAGCAATGGGCGATTTTTTGCCTCCCCAAAAATCGACCCGGCCTGATATGTACATATGTGCAATTAGGTACGAGCGGTCATTTGATTGCCAAAACATATGTTCATATACATATATAGGGTGTCTGGTTGTGTTAGCTTTTGTTAAAATTAGTGCTACTAAAAATTATCTTGTACGACAAAGTCTTTTGCTATCGAGTATTTTCCCCATATTCTGGTAAGAAATATTCGAGACAGCCTAGGGCTGTACAAGGAAAAGTTCACAAGTTAATATTTCGACCTCGTACAACAAAGTTCTTTGCTATCGGATATTTCCCCCTACCCTGGTAAGGAATATCCGACACAACTTAGGGCTGTACAGGCAACATATAAATTGGTTACCATAACCACGAGTATCTTAGCACAGCATTACCAAGCTGTCACCCACCCACCCTTATACTAGGACGAAACTGACCCCAAAGGAACTACTTTACCAAAATATTAAAAATATCAGTTTTTTGCGTTTCGTTTTCTAAAAACATATATTTTCTCGTGCTTGAATTAATTTTTGCGTGTATAATCTGTGGTGGCAATACACAAACCCTTAAAATATAAATGTCTTTTGCAATTTTCGTTTTAAATTAATTTCGAAGCTTTTCATTGATTTTTTTTTTCTAACAAAATGGAAACCTTTATCAGACTCACCGATTCAGTAGTAGAATATGACCAAGATTTTCTTAGCACTCCTATAAGTGACCATACAATACATTCGCTGAAAATTCGGCAAACTGATTTTAACGCTATGTATGACAAAGTGAAAGCAGCATATGACGGATTGTTGGCAGATGTATCCATTCCTGTAGTTGAATTCACCAACTTTTTTAACAAAATTTGCCACCGCTTTATTTGCGAATCGATAACTATAACGATTTCGTAATTCAGGAACTTTTTTGTATCGATATTCGTTTATCGACGATCAGCTGTGTTGTTAAATAAACGGCAAGTAAATTCGCTGCGTTAAAAATCACGAAATTCATATTTCTGGCAATTTTAGTTAAAAAAGAAAATCGGAACTTTAAATAAATACTTTCAAACACGAAAAGCTGTTTTATTTATAAATCAAATGGCATTATTACTATTACTTGTTGACACCATTTTATTTTAATGTGAGAAATTGGTTATGTCGAGAAATATGAATTTAATACCGCATTTACTTACCTTTTGTTAAAATATGTAAAAACTTCCACAATTAAAAGCAGTTGATATATGGAATTTATTTATTTTTGGCATTCCTTTTGTGCTTTTCGCCTTTTTTAGGTTTCGTTAAACTGTGCTGCCACCTTTCTACTATTAAAACGAAATTTAAATGTCAGCTATGTCGACTCGTTAAAACTAAGTTACTGAATAGTACAATCGATAAGGTAAGCGACAAAATCGTTAATTAAAATCTCGACAAATCGCATCGTTATAAGTTAGTGAATTCCACTACTGATAAGACGATTGCCTCAATTCGTAAAAAGCAAAAAATATGCTATGCAGCCTTCATAAGAACGATGGCAAAAATACATAGTTTAAGCGGAACGCTTGAAAAGGAAGCAAAAGGCGATGAAAAGCAATTAAAGCGTCATAATATCCGTTTGCCACCTTGCGATACCTTAGTTTTCAAGGGTAATTATATTTCATGGCCAACGTTTCGTGATATGTTCACGACCATATATATCAACAAGCAAGGAAGGCTAAGTTCGAGTGTAACCGAACATTACATAGTCAGCTGAGAGCTTTGGGGACAAAATAAGGGAAAATCACCATCTAGGAAAATGAACCTAGGGAAACCCTGGAATGTGTTTTTATGACATGGGTACCAAATGGAAGGTATTAAAGAGTATTTTAAAAGGGAGTGGGCCATAGCTGTATAGGTGGACGCCATTTCGAGATATCGCCATAAAGGTGGTCCAGGGGTGACTCTAGAATGTGCTTGTACGATATGGGAATCAAAAGAAAGGCGTTAATGAGTACTTTAAAAGGTAGTGGGCCTTAGTTCTATAAGTCGACGCCTTTTCGAGATATCGCCATAAAGGTGAAGTGACTCTAGAATGTGTTTGTACGGTATGGGAATCAAATGAAAGGTGTTAATGAGTATTTGATAAGGGACTGGGCCTTAGTTCTATAGGTGGATGCCTTTCCAAGACATCGCCATAAAGGTAGACCAGGGGTGACTCTAGAATTTGTTTGTACGATATGGGTATCAAATGAAAGGTGTCAATAAGTATTTTTAAAGGGAGTGGGCCTTAGTTCTATAGGTGGACGCCTTTTCGAGATATCGCCATAAAAGTGGACCAGGGGTGATTCTAGAATGTGTTTGTACGATATGGGCATCAAATTAGAGATATTAATGAGGGGTGTAAAAGGGAGTGGCCCTTAGTTCTATAGGTGGACGCCTTTTCGAGATATCAACCAAAATGTGGACCAGGGTAACACAAAACATCATGTGTCGGGTACCGCTAATTTATTCATATATGTAATACCACGAATAGTAGTCCTGCCATGAATCCAAGGGCTTTCAATTTGGCCCTGCAGAACTTTTTCATTTTATTCTACTTAATATTTTACAAAGTTTTTCTAAAGTTATATTTTGCGTCTATAAACCAATCCAATTACAATGTTTCACCCCTTTTTTCATATTTGGTATAGAATTATGGCATTTTTTCATTTTTCGTTGTTGTTGTTGTTGTAGCAATGCTCGCCCCACCTAATAGCCGCGACCGATCACAAATTGTCATCAATATCCTCTAACGGGAGTCCAAGGAAACTTGCCGTTTCAACAGGGGTGGACCATAAGGAAAGGGGTGTTAGAGGCGTTGGTTCCACATTACAATTAAAGAGATGGTTGGTGTCATGTGGGGACACATTGCAAGCGGGCATACATTTTGTATGTCGGGGTTGATTCTGGATAGGTAAGAGTTTAACCTGTTACAGTATCCAGAACGAAGTTGAGCAAGAGTGACACGCGTTTCCCTGGGGAGTATGCGTTCCTCTTCCGCGAGCTCTGGATATTTTTCTTCAAGTACTGGATTCACCGGGCAATTCCCGACATAAAGTTCCGACGCCTGTCTATGGAGTTCACCAAGGACCTGCTTGTGTTTTTTCGCTTCATACGGCTGGGTTCTCAGGTGCCATATTTCCTCAAAATGCTTACGGAGATGACTCCTTAGGGCCCTAGGCGGTGCTGGTTCGTCAATCAGATGTCTGTTGGGATGCCCAGGTTTCTGGGTATTCAACAGAAACTGTTTGGTCAGCATCTCATTTCTCTCCCTGATGGGGAGTATTCTCGCCTCATTATGCAGATGGTGTTCTGGGGACATAAGAAGACAGCCCGTGGCGATTCTGAGAGCAGTATTTTTGCAGGCCTGTAGTTTCTTCCAGTGGGTGGTTTTTAGGCTTGGCGACCATATGGGAGACGCGTAGCACGTAATCGGCTGGCTAATTGCTTTGTATGTGGTCAAGAGCGTTTCTTTATCTTTTCCCCAGGTACTGCCAGCAAGGGATTTGAGGATTTTATTACGGCTCTGAATTCTCGGAACAATTGCGGTTGCGTGCGCACCAAAATGTAGATCCTGATCAAACGTCACACCCAAGATTTTGGGGTGTAGGACAGTCGGTAGCGTAGTGCCATCGACGTGGATGTTCAATATGGTCGACATTTGGGGCGTCCATGTTGTAAATAAGGTCGCGGAAGATTTAGTCGGTGACAATGCCAGGTTTCGCGAGGCGAAAAAACTGGAGAGATCAGGGAGATAGCCGTTTATTTTATTGCATAGCTCATCGATCTCTGGGCCTGGGCCTGTGGCCATTATTGTGCAGTCATCGGCGTAGGAAACAATTGTGACTCCTTCCGGTGGTGAAGGTAGCTTAGATATGTAGAAATTAAACAAAAGTGGGGATAGGACACCACCCTGTGGCACCCCTTGTTTAATTCTCCTTTGTTTTGATGTTTCGTTTCTGAATTGCACCGATGCCTGCCGACCACCCAGATAATTTGCGGTCCACCTTTTAAGACATGGGGGAAGGGTAGACCCTTCCAGGTCTTGCAGTAACGAGCCATGGTTGACCGTATCAAAAGCTTTTGATAGGTCTAGCGCTACGAATACTGTTCTATGGTGGGGGTATTGATTCAAGCCGCAATTTATCTGGGTGCTAATGACATTTAGCGCGGAGGTAGTACTATGGAGTTTTCTGTAGCCATGCTGATGAGGGGCTAGCTGCAAATGTGCTTGGAAATAAGGGAGCAAAATGGCTTCAAGCGTCTTTGCCACTGGCGATAGGAGAGATATCGGACGATATGACTCACCTACGTTAGCTGGTTTCCCAGGCTTTAGTAGCGGGACCACCTTGGCCATTTTCCATTTCTCGGGTATGACAAAGGTGGAAAGAGACAGGTTGAAGACATGCGCTAAATATTTGAAACCCTCTTTCCCTAGGTTTGTAAGCATCGGCATGGCTATGCCGTCTGGGCCCACTGCTTTGGATGGTTTAGCGCGACAAATGGCGTCCTCAACCTCTCTAGCGGTGATGGTGATTGGTGACGCGCTGAATTTGTGTTTATGTGCGTGTCTATTGGCTCTCCGTCTATCTTTGTCGACCGTAGGATGCATTATATATTGTCGGCAGAAAGCGCTCGCGCATTTTTTCGCATCCGACTGCACCTTATCGCCAAAGGCGATGGAAACTTTGTCTTTGTGCTTAGTCGGATTCGATAGGGACTTTACGGTGGACCAAAGTTTACCTACACCGGTAGAGAGGTTACAACCTCTTAGGTGCTCTTCCCATTTCGCCCGCTTGTGTTCGTCCACAAGCAATCTGATGCGTTGGTTTATATCCCTTATTTGGGGGTCGCCTGGATCAAGCTGTCTTATAAGGTCGCGTTCCCTCGCTAAGCTCGCGGCCTCCGCCGGGAAGTGGGGCCGGATTTCGGGAATTCTCCCGGCGGGAGTGAAATGTGCCGAGGCGGATTCAATGACCTTACGGAAGGCACGCTCCCCTTGGCGGGCATCAGTCGGGATAGGGAGGGCAGCAAAGCTGCTGTCTGTTGCAGGTTTATATTCTTCCCACTTTCCTTTTTTGAAGTTTATGAAAGTGCGTTTTTCGGTGACGATGAAGTCGGCGGTACGCTCGAACGAAATAAGTATGGACAGGTGGTCGGATGCCAATGTTACCATCGGCTGCCAGTTGACGCAGTTTACGAGTTCTGCGCTCACGATTGAGATATCTGGCGAGCTATGACAGCTTCCTACCATACGTGTGGGGGCGTCTCCGTTTATTGTGCAGAACGTCGTTTCGTCTATTTGATCCGCCAACATCTCACCCCTACTGTCCGCCCGCAAGTTTGAATGCCATAGGTCGTGATGGGCATTGAAATCGCCTAAGATAATGCGATTGTTGCCAGTGAGTAAGGCCTCGATATTAGGGCGGTATCCACTGGGGCAACAGGTGACAGGAGGGATGTAGATGTTGATGATTTCTAGATTTGCATCGCCTGACCGGACAGATAGGCCTTGACGTTCTAAGACATTATCCCTGCGGTCGATGCCAGGATCAAATATATAATATTGCACAGAGTGGTGTATAATAAACGCGAGACCGCCTCCATTTCCGCTCTCGCGGTCTTTCCTGTGGACATTATAACCAGAGCAGGTCTGCAATGCAGATCTTGCTGTGAGTTTAGTCTCTTGAATCGCAGCAATGCGGATGTTGTGCCGCTTCATGAAATCGACTATCTCCGTAATCTTCCCAGTTAGTCCATTACAGTTTAACTGCAGAATTCTGAAGTGCATGAGGGGTGACGCCGCCACTCTAGGGGTAAGTGACGGGTGACTACGCCTAGGTTGTGGAAGGCCAGGACGCAATTGCTGTTGTGGCCTTGGGACTGGGCGCCCTTGGGCAAGCATTGGGGTACCCGGATGATTTGGGTTTGCGACCTGGCAATATGGCGCGATGAAACCCGTCGAGGGGTTGCCGTCGCGGAGACCAGAACATCTAGGAAAGTGGCACCACCCAAGGCAGGAGCTGCATTGAGCGGATGTCGCAAACCTATATATTCTGTGCTGGCAGACGGTGCAAACGGAGGCAGGGACTAAGAGTATGTTTCCCTGACTTGCACGATTGCTGCCAGAAAAGAGGGGGGAGAAGAAGACGGGGGCATGGGCTGATGCTCAGCATTGCTACCAGCTCTACTACGAAGGTAGTAGTTATGAGTGGTATAAGCTGTTTGAGTTGTTGGCGCCGTGGGGCGCGAGCAGCAGCGGGTACTTGTTGTGGCTTGCTGAGCAGCGAGGCTGCTGGAAGGTAGTGGGGATACGCTTAGGCGTAGACTACGGGACGCCCTTGGGCGTGAGCAGCAAGGAGCCACAAAAGATTTATAAAAGTTACGTGGACGTCGGGTTTTGGGATCAAGCCCAGAACAACCTGTCCGATGCAACCATCCCTTGCACGAGACACACTGAACAGAGTATGACCGTCCTAAAAAGATTCTTTTCTGGCAAATGCAGCAAAACCATTTCTCAGGACCGGGGTCAGGAGACGGACCCGGATTGGGTTCGATACCTTCCCGGAGTAGGAGAATATGTAGCAGTCCTGCTGCAAGGAGCTGCTGGGAGGATGACAATTTGTGGGAGGGACGAAACAAATTAAATGGGGTCACACTGAAATAACAGTCCTTGGTCGGGAAAAATCCCGAGTCGCTCCGGTACATAGAACCGACTGCCTTGGGAAGCGCATTTTTCGTAATTTTCGATATCGAAAAAGTGGGCGTGGCCATTGTCAGATTTCGGCCATTTTTTATGCCATGATAAAGTGAGCTCAGATAAGTACATGAACTAAGTTTAGTAAAGATATATCGATTATTGCTCAAGTTATCGTGTTAACGGCCGAACGGAAGGACAGACGACAGTCTAAAAGAGAAGAGACAGTATAAAAACTGGGCGTGGCTTCAACCGATTTCGCCCATTTTCACAGAAAACAGTTATCGTCACAGAATCTATGCCCCTACCAAATTTCACAAGGATTGGTAAATTTTTGTTCGACTTATGGCATTAAAAGTATTCTAGACACATTAAATTAAGAAGGGCAGAGCCACGCCCATTTTGAAATTTTCTTTTATTTTTGTATTTTGTTGCACCATATTATTACTGGAGTTGAATGTTGACATAATTTACTTACTTAATTTACTGTAAAGATATTAAATATTTTGTTAAAATTTGACTTTTAAAAATTTTTTTTTTTAAATTGGGCGCGTTCGTCATCCGATTTTGCTAATTTTTATTTAGCTCACATATAGGAATAGGAGTAACGCTCTTGCCAAATTTCATCATGATATCTTCAACGACTGCCAAATTACAGCTTGCAAAACTTTCAAATTACCTTCTTTCAAAAGTGGGTGGTGCCACGCCCATTGTCCTAAATTTTACTAATTTTCTATTCTACGTCATAAGGTCAACCCACCTACCTTTCATCGATTCATCCGTCTTTGGTAATGGATTATCGCACTTTTTCGGTTTTTCGAAATTTTCGATATCGAGAAAGTGGGCGTGGTTATAGTCCGATTTCGTTCATTTTAAATAGCGATCTGAGATGAGTGCCCAGGAACCTACATACCAAATTTCATCACGATACCTCAAAATTTACTCAAGTTATCGTGTTTACGGACGGACGGACATGGCTAAATAAATTTCTTTTTTCGCCCAAATCATTTTGATATATAGAAGTCTATATCTATCTCGATTAGTTTATGCCGTTACGGATTACCGTTATGCGAACTAAGTTAATATACTCTGTGAGCTCTGCTCAGCTGAGTATAAAAATGACACACTTGAAGGAGTCGAAAAGCTTTTCTACTTGAATCAAAAGACACAAGGTGAAGCAAAAGAAATCGTTGAAAAATGTCCGTTGACCAAGGAAGGTTTTGACACCGCTTGGAAAAACCTTAGCGATAGGTATGAGAATAAGAGAATTCTTATTAATTCTCAATTGAAAATTCTTTTCAATTTAGTTTCAATAGTGTCAGAGTGCGGGACTTCTATTAAAAAATTGCAGAGGGATATCAACAATTGTCGATCCGCACTTAAATGTCACAAAATTGACATTACTAACTGGGATGCAATTATTACTTACTTATGTTCAACTAAATTACCTGAAATAACACTATCGCTTTGGGAACAGTCAGTCGAAAATAAAACGGACATATCTAATTGGGAGGACATGGAAAAGTTTCTCACAAATAGATTTCAAACTTTGGAAAGCGTTTCAGGTCTTCGAGGGGCCAAGCCAAAGATTCATAAATCTAATAATACGAATAAACCCTCCCCCGAACCTTCGCAAAAGAAGCTTGGGGCATATCAATCTAGTGTCGCCAATAATGCGTGCAAAATGTGCAAATCAAAAGAGAACAAAATTCACAGATGTCCAAATTTCAAAAAGTTAGAGGTTAGCAAAAGGATTAGTTTTATTAAATCCAATGGCTGCTGCCTCAGTTGCCTCCCTTCAAGACATTCGGTGTCGAGATGTACTAGCCCGTACAATTGCGGCACTTGCCATTCTCGACATCATTCTTTATTGCATTTACAGAATCAATGGTCGAAACAACCGTCTAACAAATCACAGAAACCTACGGATAATATACAGTCCACTTCTTCACAAGCCCAACAAACGCGCGACTCTACTAGCAGTAACAAACCATCTGCTAGCAATGTACAATACCATCATGCTAATGCAAGCAAAGGGATTTTATTAGGTACGGCGCGGGTTAACATACATTACAATGGTACAAACTTTTCTGCCAGAGCACTTATAGATTCAGGATCAGAGTGTTCCTTCATTACGGATAGGCTCAGACACAGAATAAACCTGCCAACGCGTAAAATGCATGCTCAAGTTTCGGGGATCAATAATACGGTTTCTGCGCAGGTAAAGGAGGCGTGCATGATCCAACTGCGGTCACCTGTCGACTCACTGATTGCTATCGAGGTTCTTGTTTTGCCACAAGTAACTGGGAACTTGCCAACATTCAAAATTTCGGCGTTGAGGCAGCAAGCTTTTCCAGATCTTATCTTGGCGGATAAGCGGTTCTTCATCAACGAGCAAGTTGATCTTGTTTTGGTTGGAGACGTTTACCCACAAATAATATTAAGAGTGTATTAGGAAATATGTGCTTAATACACTTTTAGCCCAAGAAACTGTGTTCGGGTGGATTTCAACTGGTCATGCGGGGGCAGTAGAACCATCTAACCATCGGGCATCCTATTTCAATGAAGTTTCATTAGTGAAACAATAAGAAAGCTTTTGGGAACCGGAAGATGTACCAAAAGCAAAAATTCGCACGCAAGATGAGCAACAATGCGAAGAGCTCTTCAAACGTACAACTATGCGGAATGATCAGGGAAGATATATCGTTTCACTTCCTTTCGGATCAGATTTCCCAAATAACATTAATATAGGCCCTTCTTTAGGAAAAGCCTGTTCACAATTTTATTCAAATGAATAACGACTAGCGAAAAGGCCCTAGTTACAACAGGAATATAATAGGGTGGTCATGGAATATGAATCCATGGGCCACATGTCAAAATTACCTGGAATACAGTCAGCTAATGCTATTGACAATTATTACTTGCCTCATCATGCGGTAATCAAAGAGGAAAGTACAACAACAAAGGCTAGGGTCGTTTTTAATGCCCCGTCTGCAACAGCAAATGGCAAAAGCCTTAACGACGTTCTCCTTCCAGGGCCGGTGCTTCAGTCTGATTTAACTATATTGTTATTACGTTGGCGAATTTTTAAATATGTCAACAGCGATATTGAGAAGATGTATCGCCAGATTCTGGTCAATAGTGACCATACCAAATATCAGAGAATAGTTTTTCGTTCTAGTCCGAATGAACCTATCTGTCTTTATGAATTGAAGACTGTGACTTTCGGAGTTAATTGTGCTCCTTACTTAGCAATTAGAACTTTATTACAGCTAGCTGATGACTCAGAACCCGTACACCCTATCGCATCGAATATTTTCAGAAATTATATGTACGTCGATGACGTCCTTGCTGGGGGTCATTCCATAGAATCGACAATTAAAGCGCGAGATCAAGTTAATTCGGTTTTGAAATCAGCTGGTTTCTATTACGAAAATGGACTTTGAATTTTAGTGAAATTTTAGGCGGGATTCCAAAAGATCATCTTTTGCATGAAGATTTTCTCGAATTCGAAGATACGAGCAGTGCCAAAGCACTTGGTATTAGATGGAATGCTCATGCTGATCATTTCTACTTCAAAGTCAAATCTATTGAAACTAATCATATTCTAAGTAAGAGAGAAATACTTTCGGATATTGCCAAGCTTTTCGATCCATTAGGGTGGCTGGCACCAATTATTATAGTGGCTAAAATTTTGATGCAAAACATCTGGTTAGAGGGTACTAATTGGGATGAACCGGTTTCACCAGCCACGCAGGATCAATGGAAAATTTTCGCGCAAAACCACATTGCAACCGAGCAAATGAGGATTCCACGATGGGTACTATTTTCTCCAAAGGACAAAGTCGAGATTCACGGATTTTGCGATTAATCGGATAAAGCATATGCTGCCGCTGTATATCTACGTGTGGAAAGGAAAGACGGGATACACGTCAACTTACTTTTAACGAAAACCAGAGTTGCTCCAGTAAAAACTATTTCTCTGCCGCGCTTGGAGCTTTGTGGGGCCATTCTACTCGCAGAAATTATCGAATCGGTTATCAATAATTTTGATTTAGGTAACTTGAGATTGCATCTTTGGACCGATTCTACGATAGTTCTCGCATGGATACGCAGACCCCCATGCTCATGGTCTACCTTTGTGGTCCATCGCATTACTAAAATCCTAGATAAAGTAGGAAATTCAAGTTGGTCTCATGTAGATTACGCAACCAACCCAGCAGACTTAGCTAGTAGGGGTGTATTAGCACACGAGTTGCTTAACAATTCCTTGTGGTGACCCTGCTTGGCTTCAAGAAGGTAAAGAAAAATGGCCGCCACAAAATACAGACTATACTACTAATAGCAAGGAAAAAAGGGTCAAAGTACATACTACAACCACAGGCAATGTTAGTGATATTCTTGAAAAATTTTCTAGCCTACCCAGAGCTTTGAGGGTGATTTCATATATTTTTAGGTTTTCTCAGAGAACAAATCCAAATCAAAAGCCTCATTTAAGCCAACGTCTTGCTCAGTTGCAGCAGGCGAAATTAAATTAACGATTACTCG
The DNA here is from genome assembly GCF_040869045.1 of Eurosta solidaginis. NCBI lineage: Eukaryota > Metazoa > Arthropoda > Insecta > Diptera > Tephritidae > Eurosta > Eurosta solidaginis. The sequence continues at coordinate 173,541,597 of NC_090319.1, read as the reverse complement.
ATTAATAATCATTGCACAGAGGCAACACTTTAGTTCGGAAATCAAAAAACTCGAAGCAGGAGAAATAATAGATTCAAAGAGTGAAATACTTTCTCTCAATCCATTTATTCACGAAGATAATCTTCTACGGATAAAAGGGCGTAATGAGGCATCTGACGATTTACCTTTCAACGAACGTTGTCCAATTATTCTCCCGTATAATTGCAGGTTATCACGTCTGATAGTTCAGTTTATCCATGACATATCACTTCATGGTGAAAAACAACTAACGTTGCGACTTATCAGAACGCAATATTGGATCCCTAAACAATGATTAGGTTTGTCATTCATAATTGTAAGATCTGCACGATCTATCGGAAACGATCGCAAAACCAACTTATGGGTGCATTGCCGAAGGAGCGAACTGCCTTTTCGCGAGCGTTTATCAATACAGGGGTTGACTTCACAGGACCATTTGATATCAAAAGTTATCGCGGCCGTGGTTGCCGCATTTCAAAAGGTTACGTTTGTCTATTTGTTTGCTTTGATACCAAAGCTATTCATTTAGAAGCCACAAGTGACTTAAGTACCGCATCCTTTTTAGCAGCTTTTGACAGGTTCATTTCTAGACGAGGATGTCTACAAAATATCTATTCCGACAACGGAACGAATTTTGTCGGAGCCTCAAGGGCTCTTTAAAAAGAACTTAAGGTCTTTATCGCTGATACACGTGATACAATTTATCAAAGTATGCACATCAATTACTTGAATGGCATTCCATACCGCCATCTGCGCCGCATATGGGCGGCCTCTGGGAAGCGGGCGTTAGAAACTTTAAGGCACACATCAAAAAGATTGCATTAGTGGGGAAATATACATTTGAGGAGTTTAACACGCTTCTATGTCGAATAGAGTCGTGTCTCAATTCGCGAACTTTGAGCCCTGCTTCTAACCAACCTTCTGACTTAGAACCTCTTACCCCGGGTTATTTCTTAGTAGGAGGACATCTATTAGCCCCACCAGAATTAGATACGAACGAGAATCCTGCTTCGATTGTTAATCGATGGCAGAAACTGAAAATTATACACCATAAATTTTGCCGAAGATGGAAATCCGAGTATTTAGCTGAACTACATAAACTTGCAACCTTAAACTAACATAAAGGTCGGAGATCTGTCGTCATCAAAGAGGATAATTTGCCACCTAACGAATGGAGAATGGGCAGAGTGATCAATTTATATTCCGGTTCCGATAACCGAGTTCGCGTCGTAGACCTTATTACAGAATATGGTCAGGTTACACGACCGTTAGTGAAGTTGGTACTACTACCAACAGATACCATTGAAAATGAGGAACCTACTTCAAGGGAAACTACATCTAGGAAAAACCCTAATCAGCAAATTAGCTGTTAGGCAAATTTTATCAAAAAAAAAAAAAAATTCTTTCCTTTTACTTAAAGCTACCCCCATCGATATTCATTCGTATTTTCGTTGTTCAAAACATTTTTTTTTCTCATCGCATCTCGTTCATTTTACCCGAAAAATACAAACATTTTTTTATTATAATGATGTAATCCAAATTACCAATGGTATTGGAGTTGCCCATAAAATTCATTTTTTTCCATATAAACTTTTCGCGTTTGCATATCTGATTTATGTAATTTTTGCATTCATTGAAATTTAATCGAACTTCACAAAAATACCTAAAAGTTCAAAAAGAAAAAAAATTTATTTTTTTTGGCAACACACTCCAACTCATATCAGCTTTCGGCGCATTATACACTTTTTTTAGCGCACATCCAAAATAAAAACCCATCTGTGAAAATATTTTCACGTTCCTTCAAAATTTTTTTTCTTGAAATTTTTTTTTCAAAGGCACCGACCCACTTTAATGCTCATTCTGATTTTTCCAATTTATTTGCACAGTTAAATAAACATAACACACGGCCTATTATTAAAATAACATTAAAATTCAGAAATTATCGGATTTCTGAAATCGGGCCGTTGCACTTGGGTACATTTTCCAGCACCCTGTTTTTCTTGCATACAAATCTCCCACTTACCGGCACTTTGTTTTGATTTTGTTCTTTTGTTCCCGGTCATCATGAAAGTAGTGGTGGGTCATGGGTTTTTTCAATTCGATAAATACACCAAAGGTATCGACAGGTGTGATCATGCAGCGTTCACAACATGCAGCTAGTTGTGTGAACTGAATGCAAGATCCCGAAATCGATATGAAATGTATGAAAACGTTGTAAAATTTACTACTTTATTCCGTATAAAGGCAAATTTAATGAAAATTAAAGGGGGGAAGGATACTAAATGCTTCATATTAACAAAAATCGCTCCAAAATATGTCAAGTGTTAATGCTGAAGATTTAATTTCCTTATTTGCAGAATGGTCGTACGAAATTTTTTACTTTTTGGATCGCATATTCAATAAAGAAACATATGTATATGCTCGAGTCTAATAAGCTACAAAATTTTGATTTCTGGGTAAAAATACATACTTGCCACCCAGAATAAACACTTTAGCCACAAGTCGCAGCCGCTATTATTAAAGCCGCTCAAACCACCTCAGTTTCTAATTGAGGTAATCGGTTGAATTATTGCTCGCCAGCATATATACATGACATTTTCCATTATACCGTTGTTACCTCAACGGGGAAAAATGTCATTACAGCAAAATATGAGCCGCTATTATGCTATGCGCAAACGCATTGAGTTCGAAGGACATATAGCCTCAAGTGAAAATTCTGCGGCCGATATCACCTGATTCGGCTTTGTCCAATCTTTCGGGCCAAAAAACCGGAAGATCGTTTACGAGCGGTGCTCATACACCGCTATTGCACAAATTGCCTGGCAGGCACTCATCGAACAGAGAGTTGCTCAAATGAGGGAAGATGCCGTCGATGTGACGACGACCACCCTACTCTTCTCCATATTGATACCTCTGCCAACCCGCGCAGAACAACGCACAAACCATCAAGGTACTCACGCCATGAAGACGATGACGATGACGACATCATTTCGATAGAAGCATTAGTGGTGGAAGCTGAAAATAATGCGCCTGTCGAGTTGGAGGAAGGTGGAATACCTGGAACTAGTGCTTCCCGCAGAGACACCAGCGAGAAAAGGGAGTCGGATGCACTCCCAACTGCATGAAGCAGCGAGATGACCGACCGACGATTTAGACCGTTGTTGCATCATGAAGGAAGGCAACAAGATGCGCCACGAGCGATTGAGCCGTACCGTCGACAACAAAATGCCCAAACACATCGCCAAAAGCAAAACAAACACCGGAGGAGAGTGGAACCCTATTCTTTCCAGCCTCTGGTTCGCAATAATTTTCGATCTGGTGTTCAGAAACCTGCTGCGTTAATGAGCATACAGTATACCACCGCGATTACACCGACTGCAGTCGTCAAGGCCGAATCCGGAAGGCGATTAAATTTAGTTCGTGCGCTCATTGATCCAAGCGCCAGTACCTCAATTATCGCGGACGGCCTTTTAAAAGATTTAAACCTACCTACGACGGGGACAAATACGAAAAAAGGTTGCTTTATGAAATTTGGAGGCAACTACGGGCATGCGAGTACGGTAACAACGCATGCTATAGTTCTGCGGAACTTTTTCAAGCGCTCACCGGCTAACGAGGTTGATAGTTCAATCGTCAGAGCATACTCCAACCTAAAGCTTGCCGATGCGCGGTTTCATAGTCCTGCCCCGGTACGCCTAGTACTAGGAGCAGAAATGTTCCCTAAAATATACAGGGGGACAATCCCATCAGGCACTCTTGGTCCGCTATTAGCCCAAGATACCGTCTTTGGGTTCGTGCTATCTGGGCCTGCTAAAAACATATACGTCGATATTTTTTTCCTTTCATTTTTCAAACATTCAACTTAAGAATTTATATACATACATATATTAAGAGCTGAACTTATACTACATCAAATTTTATACATTTTATACGCTAACGAATTGAATTTCGTATAACCAAGTGCATCTGAAATTTTTAATACACGTCCATACATTTCCTTTCCTTTTTGAATTTCTTTCCAACAGTGTACCATTGGAAAACTCGTAAACTTGGATCTTGGTGGCTGGCTGTTGTCCTGCTAGGAAATTGCTTATCGCATGGGGGCCGGCATGTTTATGCCTAAGGGCCAAAACATAAATATTTGTGGCAGCCCAAGGAACATAAATGTTTTCGGTGTAAGGATAAAATCCCCCAAATTAACTTTTTAATAATCATCTAGCAACATCTCAACATTGTTACTCACAATGATATTCAATTGTGAATGTTACAAATAAAATGAACACAACACAACACAATATGACATGAACATTGAAATATAGCATGTAAGAGAGAATACGATATATGTGGGGTAAAACATGAAAATGATGAGTGCCAAGAGTGACATCGGCATTTCATGTTTCACCGCCATCATTATAATTTTGGCAACCAAATACTGCAGACGTCTGTGAGTGAGGATAAATTTTTAAATAAAGTAAATATTGAAAGCAGTGTTTAATTAAAGTATTTTTATTGAAATGTGGATCTGGCGAGGAAGACCGCCGAGAAAAAATCAGTTCTAACCATCTAAAAAGAAGCCGGCGCCCGCAGCGCTAACCTAAATAGTAGAAGGTAACCCCACTTATTTTTCCATCACTTTTGTGTGTGCATGGCCGGGTACGGCATGAATCTCCACCTAATTCTTGGGTAGCAGAAGATAACCGTAGTTATCTTACATGGCGACCGTGAGGCTGGAGCCCGGTCTTTGCTTGCTTTTATTTTTGCATCGGAACGAACCGGACGTCTTTTGTAACAGCGGTGAGTGGGAAATTTTTTTTCAAGTGGACAAAAAAAAAAAAGGAAAAGTGAGTGTGGTGCGAAAATGTGCAAAATTTAACAATATAATTTTCTAATAAATTTCAGTACTTAAATTGCTAATTAAAATTTTAACCTACGGCGTAATTTTCTAAATAAATTCAACTAAATTTCTTCTAAATAAATTTTCAATAAACTACAACACAATTTTCTAATTAAAATTCAACAAAACCTCAACATACAATTTTCTAAAATAAAATTCTACTAAACTACGATATAATTTCCTACATTAAAATTTAACAACAAAAGTACAATACATAATTTTCTAAATAAATTCTACTAAACTACGATATAATTTCTTGGAAAATTTAACAAACCTAAAATATGTTTTTCTAAATACAACTTTAAACAATTCTACAATTCAATTTCATAAATTAAATTTAAAAACGACAATACAAATTTTCTACATTGAGTTTAATAAACCGCAAAGACAATTCTACTAATCAAATTCAACAAAACTAAAATACAATTTAATAAATAAAATCTAACGGAAAATTTTATAAATTCCATAAATTTTATATAACGGCACTCGCACCACGCCACGCATAACGGCGAAATTAACGGCACCCAAAATTTTCCACCACCAACTTTAAGACGTAAAACAACAACATCGAAGACACATACCAGCAGCAGCAACAACACCAGCAGCAACAATACCAGCAGCGATTCAGGTCTGCCAGCGCAGCAGCAGCAGTGACCAAAAATAAGTATACATATATGTATTAAACATTTCTTTTGCCTACGGGTACTTTTCTTTAAATTTATATATGTATGTACATTAAAAATTAAAATTTCATATTAAATTTGGTGTCTCCGTATTCCAATTAAATTAATTTCGCATTCAATATAAATTTTGGATTTTTTTTTGACAATACATACGGTGGTTTTCGGAAAAACCAATTAAATTTTTTTTTTGATACATACGGTAGGTTCCGTTAAAAATCAATTAAGATTTTTTTATTACATGCGGTGGTTCCGTGAAAAACCAATTCAATTTTTATTACATGCGGTGGTTCCGTGAAAAACCAAATTGAAATTTTTTTGAACAAAGCGGTGCGTCCGTGAGTACATTTTAAGACTTTCACCAATTAAAACTTACATACTTTTGAGCCATTTTGAATTAAATTACTTTTGACAAATTTTTCATAAAAATTTACTGCAGTTTCGATTAATTCTTCTAATAAATTGTTAAATATATCTTTAAATTTTTCCTTCGCTCTTTTTCCTCAACAATTTAACTTCAATCTTAAATTCAACATTCAAACAAGTGCTTTAGTTATTTCATATGTACAACCTTAGAAGTGGTAGACAAGTGCAAAAAACTTCAGATTCAGAATCCGATTCAGATAAATCAGGCTCAAGCTACGAAAGTTTAGTTTCATCTTCGACCGAAAAAGTCACAAACCAGGAAAATAGATTCTCTTTATCAACAGATTTTCCAGGCTTCGAAAATTCTTCCATTAAAAATTCTACTTCTAATTTAGTTTCAAATCTCAACGATTCAAATAGTGAAATTTTAACTTCTACTCTAACGATCCAAATAGTACAAACGTGGCCTCATCTTCTTCTAATTCAGCTCCAGATCTTAACGATCAAATCATGGCAACACCAGAGGATAAAAGAATTTTTATTAACACATGTGCTAATTCTATTAGAGAAAACTACAGTGGTGATCCACTAGCACTTGATTCTTTCATAGACAAAATTGCATTACTCAAAAAATTCGCCACTGCAGATTTAAACGATACTTTTATAGCATTATTAATATCAAAATTAGAGGGTAAAGCTCGTGAAGCAATACCAACACAAGTAGCTTCAGTCAACGAAATTAAAACAGCTCTACGTAATAGGATCAAACCAGACAACTCGAAAGTTGTAGCAGGGAGGATTGCAGCGTTGCATGTTAGCGGTAACAATTATACAGACTTTGCCAAAAAAGTTGAAGATTTAGCTGACTCACTTGAGCGGTCTCTTATTATTGAAGGGATCACTCAAACGAAAGCTCATGAAATGGCAGTCGAACAAACTGTTAACGTGTGTCGTTTAAACGCAAAATCCAATTTAGTAAAAACCATTTTAGCCTCAACGGCATTTACTGATCCGAAAGACGTAGTAGCAAAATTAATTGTAGAACAAAACAACGAAGTAACTGAACGTCAGGTTTTAGCTTTTCGCTCACGTGGTAACAGTACATTTAGAAATTCACGTGGTAGTTATCGAAGTTTTTACCCAAACCGCGGCTATATTGGTTATAGAAAAAATAACAGTTAATTTTCACACAATAGTAACTATAACGGTAATAATAATCAAAGATATAGGCATTATAACGGAAATAGATATCAGAATAATCACAATAATAATGCGCGTCCAAATACCAACCCTAATCCAAACAATAGTAACAATAGAAACAGCAATTCAAGATCCTCAAACGGTAGAGGACGAAACGCAAACGTTCGCGCTTTAAACGCCAGCGCCCCTCAGGAGCGAACACTGAGGGAGGACGAACTAAGCCAGTAAGCGAACTTCCCTCACCAATAAACATCTATTGTTTAAATTTAAATTACTCTGATTTTATAGAATTACAAATAAACGAGTCACAAAAATTTTGTTCTTTCTTAGTAGACACTCAAGCGGACATTTCCTTAATAAAAATATCATGTCTAGACAGAAATATTTCCTTAAACACGAACGACATTATTAACATAACCGGTGTCACTTCCAATTCAGTTTCCACTTTAGGTAAAATTACAGCAAATTTAAATTTTTCAAACTTTTCTATTAAACATACTTTACACGTAGTAAATGAAGACTTTAATATTCCATCCGATGGCATACTGGGTAAAGACTTTCTGAAAATTAACAAATGCATTATTAATTATGAAAGAAATAGTATTTCCTTTTGGGTAGGTAATGAAAAAGTCGCGATACCAATCCTACACGGAACAGAAAGCGACAGTTGTATCATTCCACCAAGATGCGAAATATTCAGACTTTTTGATTTAGGAAATTCACCCGAACCACTTTTCGTGGACTCGCAGGAAATCGAAAAAGGTGTTTTCACAGCTAGATGCATTGTTAATTCCAGTAACCCAATAATTAAAGTTATAAACACCACGGATGATATAAAGTATGTCAAAAGGAAAAGTATTCGGACAGAAAAACTTTCAAACTATAATGTTTATACAATTAACAAGACAGAAAAAGAAGACAAACGTACGAAAAAACTAACTTCGATTTTAAAAAATCAAATACCTCAACATGCTCATTGACAAAATGACTTTAAATAACTTTTACGAGCAAAAACTAAGATTGACAGACAACGATCCGGTATATGTTTAAAACTATAGATTGCCATATTCTCAACTATAGATTGCCATATTCGCCAAGTAAATAAATTGTTAGACAATGATTTGATTGAACCTAGTTATTCGAATTACAATAGTCCTTTGATTGTAGTCCCAAAGAAAGATACCAATGGTCAAAAAGCGTATCGTATGTGCGTAGATTTTCGCGCGGTAAACAAAAAACTCATTGCTGATAAATTTCCACTAGCTAGAGTTGACGATATTTTAGACAATCTCGGTAGAGCAAAGTATTTTTCCACATTAGATCTTTTTTCAGGATTTCACCAAATCCCCTTGCATCCTGACTCTCGGGACATTACGTCTTTCAGCACTGACCGTGGCGCATTTAGATGGAAAGTGCACCTAACTCATTCTCACGAATGATGACCATAGCTTTTTCGGGTATACCACCCAATGTAGCATTTTTGTACGTCGACGATATTATCGTCATAGGGTGTAGCGAAGCACACCACATTAAAAATCTTTCAAAAGTCTTCGATACTTGTAGATCTTTTAATCTCAAACTTAACCCAAATAAATGCAACTTTTTACGACCAGAAGTTACATTTTTAGGTCATAAATGCTCAGCCAAAGGTTTGTTGCCAGACGACTCTAAGATATAAAAATATACAAAACCGACTGACAAAGACGCGGTACGACGATTTGTCGCGTTTGCAAACTATTACAGACGGTTTATACCTAATTTTGCGTCTCTGGCAGCGCCCCTAAATCGATTAAGCAGAAAAAGAGTCGAATTTGTATGGGATGTTGAGTGCGAAAGAGCATTTTTATCTTTGAAAGCAGCGTTACTTTCACCAAAATTACTTCAATATCCAGATTTTACTAAACAATCCATTATTACAGTTGATGCTTCCACAACTGGATGTGGCGCTATTTTGAGTCAAGAACAACAAGGTAGTGATTTACCAATTTGTTTCGCTTCTAAAGCATTTAATAAAGCTGAACAGAAAAAACCAATTATAGAATTAGAGCTTTTAGGTATTTACTTTGCAATCAAGCAATTTCGACCATATGTGTATGGTACCCATTTCATTGTAAAATCAGACCATAGACCTCTAGTATACTTATTCAATATGAAAGACCCATCTTCAAAACTTTCAAGAATAAGACTAAAACTGTCTGAATATAATTTTACTATTGTATATATAAAAGGTAAATCAAACGTTTGTGCTGATGCACTATCGCGTATAACAGTCGATGAGATTAAAGAAGCTAATAAACAAATTTTGGCAGTACAGACAAGAGCCATGACGAAAAAGGCAATCGACAAAATTTTACATAGAAAAACAGACAAAACTGACGAGAAACAACTTACTTTACATGTCTACGACAAATTTTCATTTAATTTTTCAAAAAAAGTCCCACGAATAAGGTCTGCAATTACGTACGACAAAAATAATAAAACAACAAATTTAAGAATCTTTGCGCATATTAAACATAAGAAACTCGAGTTACTTAGTTTTGAGCTTGTTAACGAAATAATGACTTTAGAGAAATTACTTTCGAGGCTTGAATCAGAAGCCGGCAAACGCAAAATTAAGCAGATTGAATGGCCTAAAAAGGATATTATGTTCGAACATTATACTATTACGAGTTTCAAAAATATTGGAAATAAAATTTTAAAATCCTTAGAAATTATACTGACAGATCCAGTGGAGACAGTAACAGACGAAGATACAAAATTAAAACTTATGAAAATTTACCATAATGATCCCATTTCCGGTGGACTTTGCGGAATGAAAAGACTTTACGCAAAATTGCGAACAAAATTTTATTGGAAGAACATGACTCGTGATATATCGAAATATATCAAAAATTGTAAGGATTGTCTTTTAAACAAGGTTAAACCTAAAACAAAAGAAAAGCTTATTTTAACACCAACTTACAAGGAGTTTGATATACTAGTAATTGACACAATAGGACCCCTACCTGAGTCCAAATATGGTAACAAGTTCGCACTTACCATGATTTGCGACATGACTAAATATCTGGTAACAGTCGCTGTACCAGACAAATCGGCAAAAACAATCGCTTTAGCTATTTTTGAAGGATTCATTTTAACATAAGGCACAATGAATGCCATAAAATCAGATTTAGGTACTGAATTTAAAAACGAATTATTTGAAGAATTAACTAAACTTTTAAATATCCAACATAATTTTTCAACTGCATACCATCATGAAACTGTACGATTGAACGTAATCATAGAGTTTTTAATGAATACTTACGTGCATATCTAAAAGACACTTTTTCTGATTGGGATGTTTATCTAAAATATTTTACCTTCCTACACAACACTACGAGTAGCACAGTTTTCGACAATCAATTTTCGCCTTACGAGTTAGTTTTTGGAAAAAAGGCAACTTTGCCTAATGAATTAACAAAAGAAAAAATTGACCCGATCTATAATGTCGAAAACTATGCCAAAGAAGTTAAGTTTAGGATGCAGAAAACGCACATAATGGCACAAAATCTAATTAATAAAAATAAATTACAAAATAAAAATTTGTACGATAAAACGGCACGACCTTTAATTGTAAAAATCGGAGATAAAGTACTTTTACAAAAAGAACCACACCATAAACACGAAAATATTTATCAAGGTCCGTTTACAATAACCAAAATGATGAGCAACGCTGCGGTATGCCCATGGGTTCCCCAGCATCCCCCGTCATAGCAGACATTGTAATGGAAGAATTACTGGAGAAATTTGAAGATGACTCCCCTTATAAGCCACGTTTGCTTACCAAATACGTCGATGACCTTTTCGCAATTGTGAAAACTGATACGGTGGAAGAATTGCTAAATATTCTAAATGGATACAACAGGAGTATTAAATTTACAATTGAGGTGGAGAAGGACGGAAAACTACCGTTTCTCGATACTCTTATTATAAAAAAGAATAACCAATTATGTTTTGATTGGTATAAAAAACCTACCGCGTCAGGAGATTAATTAACTTTAATTCTAAACATGACAAATCTACAATAGTCAATACAGCCAGAAATTTTATCAACAGAGTTCTCTCGATCAGCGATGAAGTTTATCATAAAGAAAACATTAAAATAATAATAAATGTTCTAGAAAATAATGAATTTCCTACACGCATAATAAAAAACTTTATAAGAGATTATTATAAGAAACCCACTGCGAGGAAAAATGCCGAAAATAATAAAATATATAAATCGACTACATATGTGTCAGGCCTGTCTAACAGAATAAAATATTCAAATATTTATGACAAAGAGAAATATAATTTAGCCTTTACCTACAATAATACGTTGCGACAAATTTTCAGTAATACCAAGAGTAGAATAGATAAATATGAGAAATCGGACTTGATATATAAAATTCTATGTAATGGTGACGGGTCCCACGTATGCGACAAAGTATATGTGGGGACTACTAAATCGAAATTAAAAACGAGGATTTCCGGGCATAAAACGAATATTAAAAATCGCAACAACCCTAATGATGGCAAAACGGCGCTAACACAGCATTGCAGAGAAACTGGACACTCTCCCAATTTAGAAAATGTAGAAATTCTACAGCAAGAGAGGAATTACAACAAACGCTACATATTAGAGATGCTGCACATAATAAATACACCCAGCGACAAACGGATGAACTTCAAATCTGATACAATTGGTATTGCCTCTGCCTTTAGGCAGCTGATCAACAACAACAACAATAATAGATAAGAGCATCTCCCACTGTTTACCAAAGAGTTCACCTGCAGGCTGCAGCTGATATCACTTGAGCGGCGCTCACTACTCATTTAGATAACTTTCTGCTTATGTTCATTTTTTGTTTATGATAACGGCTGTGTGTTATTTACATTTTATTGTTATTTGCTTTGCACTGTTCGTAAACTTATATTTTTGTTACACTAGTCGACATATTGCATTCAAAAATGTAAGTTCTGTACTTGTGCAAATGTGTATTTTTATGATTTTAATATGTATGTTTGTTCTTTTCGTACCTAGTCCTGATGATGACTTCAGACTGAAGTCGAAATATCGACAAATTAAATAATATAATTGTATATCAAAAATTCACGTATTGTGTTTTATTAAGAATATACAAATATTTGGCCTAGAGCTCGTTTATATTTAAAAAGTTATAATTCAAAGGCCGTAAACAACAAAATAATAACCAAAATTAACGAACCCAATGTAACTATTTTCGATGAAGTCAAAAACAAAGAAAAAGTGGTACATAAAAACCGCCTAAGTAAAGTAAATTAACATTACTTTAATACTCTCACTAAACTTTAAATTTGATTAAAAAGCAAATCCAAAATTTACTTACTAGCACTTAAGCAGCCATGAAGGCTTAAAAACTGTTAAACCAAAAAGCAAAAAGAGAAAATACGAATTTGTATACTCAAAAAAAAAACTTTCTTATAAAATTGTATGTAACACATAAATTAAAAATCTAATATGTAATACAAAATATAAAACTTTAAACTGAATATGTAAAACACAAATATTTACAAAAAACCGAAACATTCAACATATTTCGTCTAAATGAAAATATATACCTTTCATTTAAGTTACAATGAACTATAAAATGTAACTAAAATTTTACTATGCGATGTATAAAATCTTTTTTTCAATTATTAATAAAAATGGTTCCGAACCAACGAATTAAAAAGGGGAGGTACTCCCTAATATAAATATATTCGTTTGTTCGCAACAATTTTTATATGTTATGGCAAAAGAAGAATGTGACAAAATTGATCACTTTGTCAATTCTTCTTTTCCCCAAAAAGGGTGATGTAAGGATAAAATCCCCCAAATTAACTTTTTAATAATCATCTGGCAACATCTCAACATTGTTACTCACAATGATATTCAATTGTGAATGTTACAAATAAAATGAACACAACACAACACAATATGACATGAGCATTGAAATATAGCATGTAAGAGAGAATACGATATATGTGGGGTAAAACATGAAAATGACGAGTGCCAAGAGTGACATCGGCATTTTCATGTTTCACCGCCATCATTATAATTTTGCCAACCAAATACTGCAGACGTCTGTGAGTGAGGATAAATTTTTAAATAAAGTAAATATTGAAAGCAGTGTTTAATTAAAGTATTTTTATTGAAATGTGGATCTGGCGAGGAAGACCGCCGAGAAAAAATCAGTTCTAACCATCTAAAAAGAAGCCGGCGCCCGCAGCGCTAACCTAAAGAGTAGAAGGTAACCCCACTTATTTTTCCATCACATTTGTGAGTGCATGGCCGGGTACGGCATGAATCTCCACCTAATTCTTGGGTAGCAGAAGATAACCGTAGTTATCTTACATCGGCAGCAGTATGCATTCTGTTAACCTTAACTACAATAATCGTTCGATCTTACCGTTTCGCGAGTTAGAGGATTTTATGCAAAATAAGGCTCTTTCACTTCTTTTGCGATCATCCAAGTAACACTAAAATTTAATTCATATTAATATATTCATATATATATATACATATACACACCAACACATTACAATACTATATTGTAATTAATTAAATAATTTTGCATATTTAATTAATTAAATAAATAATATTATAACGTGAAAGTAATACCACATTTTTGATTTTTCATTTATTTCGTTGGACGAGCCCAAGGTCTCCTGCTCCCTCGAACAATGTAGATGACTGCTTCAACCTCTGTGGGAGTGATGGTAAAGGGTGGCATGTCGTGTTTGTGTTTATGTGCCCGTCTGTTTGCATGACGTCTGACTTTTTCTACAGAAAAATGCACCATAAATTGTCGGCCTCTCGCGCATTTCTTCGAATCAGATAAATTTTTGTAGCCGAAGGCTATCGTTTTGTTTAATTCGATTGAACAAGGATTTGACGGTTGATCACAATGTACCAACACACGCGAGTCAGCTCCTAAAAGTCTTGTTTGTTTTCGTAGCACCGATAACGATTTTAGGCGAAATAATCGCAACAAATCGTCAAAATGAAAATGCGACACAGTTTCTTTTAGGTCATGAGACAGCAATTGAAAGTTTTAAAACTAACGTAAATAAGTAGTATTGAAACTGTTAATCCTTTCCCCAAAATTGGGCAGTAAAATAACCCTCCTATTACTGGATCTTTCAGTAAAACTCATACAACAACCTTTGCGAGTACCCACTGCTATGCAGGAGAAGGTTGAACGAAAATTAAATGAAGCATTAAAGCTTGACATTATGAAAAAAAATGCAAAAACACTCAATCAGGTCTGACGTTTGCTTTGTGTTGCGGGGTGGGTCAGCGCTAATTAAAACTAAATTGTTATATATATATCTAATAAGTAAAACAAAAACGATAACAATGATTTGTGAAGTTTATAAGGACAAAGTTGATCGCGCTGATGGAGCTAAAGTCGCGTGTACTGATTGCGGCGCCTTCTTTCATGCGTTGTGCGCCAAAATAAACCCATCTGAGTTGGACTACATGAAGTCAAATAACGTCAAGCATTGCTGCGAGGGCTGTAATCTCCTGCGTTGTAAGCATAGCCTGCCGATAAAAGTTCTACAAATATATGTATCCATGAAACACAAATTAAGTGCAAGAAACGGCCAGAAACAACAATTCAATAACAGCAAGAAGTACAATAACAACAATATTACCAATACACCAAATCAGGTCCAATGTACACAACAAGGTCATGAAAAGCATATTTCCACCGCCCTCGCCTACAGTACCCGTGAACAAAAATTGAGATATTCATGCCTGTGTGTTCATATAGAGATAGGGTGAGAGATAGAGAAGGGAAGGGAAAGAGAAGGCCCGTCCAGGTCAGGTGGAGTCTGCCCTCCCTCTTCTACATATAGAATGTAGCCTTGGGCTTCGCTATGACCCCTTATCCCGAGCGAAGCCCCCTTAGCCTGACACTAGTCCGTCCGTCAAAAGTCTAAGAAGTCCCTAGTTACCCTCACATTGGTCCATGTCAGTCGACATACCCACGCCCCCTCTTCCGCACCTGCGCAACGCCTACACCAAACAAAAAGGGAATCCTATCTACTCATAGTGGTATTTCAACCCATTAACACAAAGAAAATACCGAAGAATAGGAATAATCCAACTCGATTTTTTTTCTTAAACGTTATAAACGTACTTATGTTTATTCCAGTTAGTGAATAAAAAAATCAAAAAAAAAATGTATGCGTCTTACGTCTAAGTGCATACACCTCTAAAAGTTGTGTAAGGAAAAATTCAACCCAAATTTCAAGTTTATGCTTAAAATAGCTCAAAGGTGTTTTCTAATTTACATCAATTGTTATCAAAAAAATCTTTTTGTAAAATGTGCTTTAATTCAAAGAAAAACTGCTACGTTAACATTAAATTTCAATATAGAAATATAAAAATGACCGCAAAAAAATGTGTAAAAAGAATTATATAAAGGAATATTAATATTCGCTACTCTTATCACCCGTTCATTTACTGGTTCTATAACCACGGCCGCTGCTGTAGGCTTCTCCCAATCCAACCTGATTCCTCTCCCTTTCCCAAGCAGTTGCAAAAAAATAGCAAACCAAAGCAAACGAATACACATAAGCACGCAAAAAAAAAAGCGTGTACTAAATAGGTAAACGTGGTGTATTATTGTCTTGCACTTACCGCTTTATCCCTCGATGAGGCGCCGCATCTCGGAGAGCCGTGCTGAAAAGTTACAATAAAACACCTATGTATTTACCTAACGATGGATAAGGACAGATAGTAAAGATATCTGCCTTCCAATGCTTAACCATTAGTGCGATTCACTAACTTATATCGTTATGGAAGTCGTTATGTATATCGGCCAAATTTTTGGTTTGCTGTAACGAATGTGCGATTCAGTAACTTATATATAACGAGTCCAAACAGCTGACTTTTCGTATATATTCAAAATGTTAAAGTGTGGCATCTCTGCTCACATCAGCCGTTCGAAATGTCAAAATATGCGAAAATCACAAAGAGGAATAAAGAAAAACTATTTGTTCGCGCTAATTTGATTCTTCAGTTTAATAATTGATTTTTTATAAGTGGAATTCACCATAATAGGAACTGAAATCAAATTTCTTTGTTCAGTGTATAAAAGAAAAGTAATATTAAAGGAAAGTATTTTTAATTATTACGTTATTACAACCTTATTTTAAACATTTATTGTTCTTTATTTTAGAATTTTATAATGGCGTCCACAAGTGCTGCTGCTAAGCGAAACCGTACATCACAGGAGCAGTTACGGGCACTAGTTGACCTTCTCACTGAGAACGACGGACTGGCAACAGGAAAATTCCAGCGTCAACATGGAAGGATTGAGTACTTGAGAAAATGGAGAGAGTTGACAGAAAAGCTCAACGCTATTGGAGGAGCTACAAAAACTACAGAACAATGGCAAACGGTAAGTACTTCTTTAGTAAAAAATAGCAACATACAAACCGTCATGAGGAGCCAGTGCTTGTGATACATAAATGGAATCGCAAATTGTGAGACAATTTATGAATAATCATAGCATGGTGAGAACGGGATTCCACTAAATATTGTGAATAGCGGAAAGCGCTGACAAAGTTACGTTCGGCCATTTGTTTGCATATTAGTGTTTGGTTCTTATGTACAAATATGTGTGGATAGTATATGTACATTTAACTTGTACGCTAATCCCAAAAACATACATAAATGTGTTGCGGTGAAAAGTTAATATTGTGTGAAAATTCAAACGAAGAATTTAGTGATTCCGGTAAGTCTAGGACTGTGGTAGACTGCTTAAAAACGTCCAAAAATATCGAGAGATATCAAAAGACACGTTTTTTTTTTTATCAAAAGACACGTTTTGATCACGGTATTAATAATCCGAAGGTGGAAAATAAAAATTTTACTTCTGTCAGGAAATATTTGTAGCCGATGTTTGTCCTAGACTTATCGTGTTATCAGAATTCACTTTTAACTTTGATTTTTCCGGAGATATTTATGTTTATTCATAAATGTGTCTATATTTCGTGTTTTATTTCTTTGGAAGTAGGTGTGGCGCGATTTAAAAGGCCGCACGAGCAACCGCGTTCGGGACCGAAATGTGCAAAGAGCCCAAACAGGCAATCGGCCAATTACCCTCCCGGCGCCGAATGAAATGGAGATGCGTGTGTTAAATTTAATTGGGGAAAAATATGTTGAAGGCTCACACGATTGCCCGGATACAATGGAAGAAGAAGAGGTGAAGTTATAGTTTTACACTTATTTCCATATATGTGTCCGAATTATTTTGTTTGTTTTTATTATAATTAGGAGCTGTGTTTGATTTTCGAGGACGATGACGAGGAGGCGGTGGCTCCGACTGTAGAATGTGTAGTTGCTGCAACACCGTCCGCTACCCCTGACCAAACACTGCGCAGGGGTTCAAAAAGGAAAAATAAGGAGCAAGAAGCTGATGATGACGAGAAGGCTGTTGAATGTGGGATGGCTACAACACCGTCCGCTCATCACTCGAGAGGGTCTAGGGCATTTTCTGCTACCCCCGCACAAACACAACGTAGGGGCTTAAAAAGTAAGCGTGCTGACGCAGAAGCCGACAAAACGCGGCGATTTTTAGAAATCGCTGAAGTGCAGGCTCAAACACACAGGATAAGAAACAATAATTCATTATAAAAAATTTATTTATTAAACTTTTTTCATTTTTCTCCCTATATCAACAGATACTGGCAGAAAATGAGACCAAACGATTGGAAAATGAGGCCAAGCTAATTGAAATGCAAGCGAAGCAGAACGAGGCATTGTTTGCAATTGCTAAAGAAATTGGAAAGTGGTCGGATGCGTTTAACCGGCTGTCTGATAGGCTATAAACTAGTATTTTAGTATTTAGCTTAGTCTTGATTTTTTTTAACTCGCTCTAGAAAATTAATAGAACTTCAAAAAAATTTCATCAACATTTTCAACTTTTTATTCAGAATTGTTAGAAAATGTAGTTTTGTAGTTCATTCAATTTTAGGTAAGGAAGTGCAAGTTTCATGACCGTAAACGGGTGTTGCGTATTTTCTTCCATATAACAGATGTACAAAATGTACTTTTCAGGGGAAAAAATTTGCAACACCCTTAGCAAAAAAGTTTCTAAAAAATCAACGGAAATGTTTACGGTCATGAAACTTGCACTTCCTTACCTAAAATTGAATGAGCTACAAAACTACATTTTCTAACAATTCTGAATAAAAAGTTAAAAATGTTGATGACATTTTTTTGAAGTTCGATAAATTTTCTAGAGCTTCGTGTTAACTTTTAAATTTTTATTAATGTGGTTCCTACTTGCAAAAATATCACTTAGAATTTTGATTATATTTTATTGACCGTAACTCTATGTTATAGGTACTATACAGTAGTCGCTCAAAAATTAGAACCTTTAGTAATTAAAATGTCCAGAATTAGAATCAACTTTTTCAATACATTACACGAATTTTCGCGTATTTTTTTTACAGTTTTTGTTAGTTTTTGTGTGAAATGCGCGTACACGTGTTTTGGCATTGTTTGTTTAAAAGCAAAGGTATTTCGCTGAAATGCCAAATAAATGTAAGAAAAATACTTTGTCCTTGGAAACCAAAGTTCATATATTGCAAAAGCTTGACAAAGGTGTTCAAGGGAAGCGGTTAGCCCTAGAATTTGATGTGGCGCCATCTGCAATCAGCTATATCAACTCGAATAAACCATACATTTTAAACGCGGTTTCTAATACCTATCATAAGGCTAACAAAAAATCATTGCACATCGCGTTATGAAGTTTTTGTTTCATTTTTGGCTTTTTAATGTGTCTATCGATATTTTATGTATTTTGAAAGAAAAAAAATATATATTATAATTGGATTTTTTTGTTTTTTGGATCTTTTTTTGATTTAGCGTGTATATTTAATAATATAAACATGTGATAATAAAAAAAAAACATGTGATATGTATTGTACTGAATTTTTATCTTATGTTTTCTCGTTTTTATGACTTAATTTTTAAGGTTTTATACAAATAAAAAACGTCCAGGAATTAATAAAAAATATAGAATATAAACTTGTGTTAGAGGAGAAAAATTAATTTTGGGCAAATACTCATGGACATCAGTCTTCGTCACAGGGTTTTTGGAGTTTCACCAAGTTTTTCTGAAACTCTTTTCGATATTCTTTTTTCAAGTATATATCACGATGTAACACTAACAATGTGAATGAAAACTTACCATTTTTTGCTGAGAGTTTTTAGAATTTTTCTGAGTATGCAGTTTTGTGGCTTATTAATTTTTTATACAATAATGTCTTAACTTAATCCACTTGAATGGCTTTCTGATATTTGGGAATTTTTTCCAGCGGACCTCGTGAATTTTTTTATACAAAGTTTCGAACGCAAAACTTTTAAAAAATCGAACATAATTTAGCTTCAGCAAAACTTGGTGAAAATTTCAAAAATTAAAAAAAAAAATATAAGTATTGTTCAGGAGAAAACATTTGCTATGAGTCTCTCGTGGACCCGTTTTCCAGCTGAAGATATCGAGTTAAAGGTTTCTTCTGAGTTGGTCACAGCATGTTCCACCAAAATTGGGTCGATGTCATCAATCTCAAAGCTCTGCTCACGCAAACGAATATTGTGTAATGTTGAGCAAGCATTTACAATTTTCCCGGCGAAGCCCGGTTCATACAAAAGAACTCTTTCCGTGAAAGACATCTCCAAGTTCCTTTCAAAACACCAAAGAGTCTCTCGATGGGATTTCGAGCTTTGCATAAAGCCTCGTTATATCGAAACTTGGGAGTACCCTCAGGCTGGTTCGGTAGTGGTGTCATAAGCCACGGCTCTAATGGGTACCCAGAATCACCTGAAAGTTGCATATTTCAAATTATGAAAAATGATAAGAACAATCAATAGATATTACCTATTAAAAACATATGACGATTCCCATTTTCATGGGCTCTTTGCATTGCTCGCCGAGCTGCACAACTACTCCAAATATATGCGTCATGACGTGCTCCCGGAAACTTGGCATTCACATTTAAAATTTTTAAATTTGGGTCACATATCTACAAAAATGTAAAAATCATGTAGCAATGCACTTTATTATTAAGTAGTTAAATTAGTTAACCTACCATTTGCACATTTATGGAATGATATCCATGATGATTAACGTACGCTTCCTCATGAACTTTTGGAGCTAAAATGGAAACGTGCGTACAGTCAATCGCTCCTATCGTTCCTCCAACGAAGGGCGCAGGTGCTGACGAAAATACCTCTTTGGCAGCTTGTCGTTCTTCCTGCGTCATAGGAAACTTGATTTCGTCGAAAAGCACTTTCTCATTTATTGCATCAGTCACCCTATGGATACATCGGCTGATGGAAGACTGGCTCATCGAAATTCCCCACTGTTCTCCTACAGGCCGTTGAAAACATCCAGTGGCATAAAAACGTAAGGCACACAAAACCTTCAAAGATATCTAGTAAGTAAGGACACTGCAAATTTTCAATGATTTTAGTAGCTCTACCTGTTTCTCTTCCGATATTGCTGAGATCCTCTGTCCTCTTAGATTTTCGTGTAGCCGATCAGCAAGTCCCATCACAATATCCGGAGATACGCGGTACAGTTTTTTGAATTCTGCATGCTCAAGCTCAAAAGGATCATCGATATCCCTGAGCAAGCGCCTATCTATTCTTGATGCACTCGACGCTGTTACATTTTGCGTTAAATTATTCGCTACAAACTCAAATGCCATTATTTTTATTGTTTGAAACACGAAAACACCAAAATATTAATAAATTTTGTTAATAAATTATCTTAACCACCTATAGCGTGAAAAACAAAACCGACGATATAAGTCTCTTGTCAAATCGTTATAGGAAACAGCTGATTGTTCTATATCGAGTTATAAATAAAGATAAGTTACTGAATAGCAAACTCGTTAAAATTATCGTTATGATATTATATCAATACTGAAAATCGTTATAGAAGTTAGTGAATCGCAGTACAGATGTATTATAGAGAGGATGAGTTTCCGCTTTTAGTCACGCGGTCATGTGCTGAAACGCCGTAGCCCAGTTAATACGGGGTCCAAAAAAAACATGTATTTAACTTAGTTCCGGAACCATTTAAATAATAATTGTAAGTGATTAACTAAGTAAATAGTAGTGAAGTAGATCGTAGTAACAAATTATAAATATTTGCCCAATGGAATGAGCCTTCTGGCTTAAAAAAGTGTTTTACAAAATGCATATATATATATGTATAGATATGTATACATGTATCTATAAATCTTATAAAATAAAGTAGCTAAATGCCATGTATGCACATAACTTCACACAGAATGCTCCGATTTTAAAACGGTTTTTTGCGTTTGAAAGCTTAGCGACGTGAGATGGTACAGTTAATATAATTTGAAGGTATATATTTTAGGGGCGTGGCAAGTTGCCAAAATGTAGTAAAAAATCATAAAATTTTTGTTTACACAACTATAACTCATAAACGGAAGGATGGATTTAAAAAATTCTACTTTTCAGTAAAACTTTGAAATATTTACCTTCGATCTGCATCAAAACAATTCTTGATTCCTATCTTATATCAGCCAAATTGTTTAAACAAAAGTAACATTTTTATCAAAAAATGCGTATGTGTATTTGTTCGCTGTGAACTGTCCGCGCTAACTGCTTTTGAGTGAGGCTTGATGCGACACATACATACGTACATATATAGCATTCGCTGCGTTATTTAACTTCGGGCGTAGGTTTATAGGTATGTATGTATGTGTTTTCATATCAGCTTGACATACATATGTATGTACATATCCAAATAATAATAAATGGTTAAGAATGCATACATCTCTCGAAAAATACTCTTTCGTTAAAAATATTGAACATTTCCTTAAAATTCTTAAACAAAAGTTTTATTTTTTGTTATTTTTGCATGTATCACTATCACTACGTAGTATAAAACAGAGTCGCATTTTATGTCCCTATGTCCGTTTGAAAGCTCAAACCTTTAAAACTACGCAACGGATTTTGATGCGCTTTTTTTTAGTAGATAGAGTGATTGAAGAGGAAGGTTTATATATATAATAACATCCATTAAATAGTGGATAAATGCTGTTATTTTTGAAGTTTCTAATGTGATGTATATATATAAAAGAAAGTGGTGTTGGTTACACTATAACTCAAGAACGGAAGAACAGATTTGGCTGAAAATTAGTGGAGGGGTAGCTTAGAACCAGGAGACAGACATAGGATACTTTTTATCCCGTTCTGGCTAGTGTCTTGAGATCAAAACGTGGACTTGGGTAATCCTGGGATATGTTTGTCCAATATGGGTATCAAATGGAAGCTGTTTATGAGTACTTTGATACGGGGTATTTTTCGTACCCGTGGGTGACTAGGGTCTCGAGATATAGGCCAAAACGTGGATCAGGCTAACACTAGGATGTGTTTTTACATTATGGGTATCAAATTGAAGCTGTTGATGTGTGCTTTAGTACAGAGTAATCTTTATACCCCTGGGTGACTAGGGTCTCGAGATATAGGCCAAAACATGGACGCGGGTGCTCCTAGAATGTGTTTATACAATATGGATAACCAATGAAAGCTGTTAATGAGAGCTTTAGTACAGGGAAGTTTTCACACCTATTGGTGACTATGGTCTCGAAATATAGGCCAAAACGTGGACCAGGGTAACACTAGGATGTGTTTTATATTATGGGTATCAAATTGTCTTGAGATCAAAACGTGGACTTGGGTAATCCTGGGATATGTTTGTCCAATATGGGTATCAAATGGAAGCTGTTTATGAGTACTTTGATACGGGGTATTTTTAGTACCCGTGGGTGACTAGGGTCTCGAGATATAGGCCAAAACGTGGATCAGGCTAACACTAGGATGTGTTTTTACATTATGGGTATCAAATTGAAGCTGTTGATGTGTGCTTTAGTACAGAGTAATCTTTATACCCCTGGGTGACTAGGGTCTCGAGATATAGGCCAAAACGTGGACGCGGGTGCTCCTAGAATGTGTTTATATAATATGGATAACCAATGAAAGCTGTTAATGAGAGCTTTAGTACAGGGAAGTTTTCATACCTATTGGTGACTATGGTCTCTAAATATAGGCCAAAACGTGGACCAGGGTAACACTAGGATGTGTTTTACATTATGGGTATCAAATTGAAGCTGTTGATGTGTGCTTTAGTACAGAGTAATCTTTATACCCCTGGGTGACTAGTGTCTCGAGATATAGGCCAAAACCTGGACCCGGATACCCCTAGAATGTGTCTGTAATATGGATATCAAATGAAAGCTGTTGCTGAGAGCTTTAAAGAAATTTTCATTGTGATATTCGATTTATTCGCATCAACCTGGCAAAACTGATAAATATGCATGCGAAGCCGAAATAAAGACATGAATTAATAATACCCGCATACCTATTCACATACGTCCTATTCGATTTGCCTGAAATGTGGTATATAAATTTGCCTATATTAGTATTTACGATCCTTTTTTCCCGGGAAGTAGACCAGAGACGGGCTGGGACTGGGATTAGGACTAGGACAAGGACTGAGACTCGGAGTGGGACTGGAACAAAATACATAGCACCCTCTAGGACTGGCAATAAGGGATGAAGAAGAATGGGAAAAATTTCAGAGAAGAAGAAAGAGGAGAGGGGACTGACAAAGAGATAGAGTGAGATGAAGATAGAGATAGATGAAGCGAAAAAGACGGAGGGAGGGGAGAATAAAAGGATTAAGAAAAAGTGGAGAGGGGGGAGGGCAGGGCTAGACGGAAAAAGCTTATTAAAATGTATGAAGATAGACCAAATTTAGGGCAGAACAACGTCTGACGGGTCTGCTAGTATTTATATAAACTGCGATTTAAAAGCTACTTTTAATTATTTTGTTGGTTTGTTCCTCAACGGTTATTTTTTTTTTTTTTGCTTTGAGCTGTGGTAAGCTACAAGGCCTAGAAGTTGGTGCAACTAACAAGCAGAAATCTAAATTCAAAATTCACCGAAAGTTTAGTGCAAAAATAAAATCAGGCCCCAAACGTGGAATTACACCCCACAAAAATACAATAAATTCGCTGGCGCATATAACAAAAATTATACACATATAAATACAATATATAGAAGTTATTAAAAAAAGCAAAGCGCTGCCAGTCTCTCCGTCCTCTCTGTGGATGTTGTGGTTTTCGCTGCCTTTGTGTCTTGCCTTCTTTGGCTTATTGGTGGTTGCTTTTCCATCCGACTGCTCAAAATAGCATTGCGCTAGGTTTTTTTGTTTTGTTTAATATCTACGATGTTTCCTCTATGCGGAATTGCCGTCGGCTTTGACGCAATTATATTAACATCAAACTTCTTGGGTGGATGCGGTCCAGGGATAACCCCGCCGGCTGGGGACCTGTGATAGCAATAGAAAAAAACCTTACTAAGAATTATATTTATTTGTATTTATTAATTCTATTTATTTGTATTTTATTATGTGTACGTATGTATATGTGGCTATTATTTATTTGCATTAATTATTTCATATTTTTATTTATTTAATTAACAATTTTTGTTGTTATATCGGCCTACTGATTTTAAGATCGCGGGTTCGAATCGAGCTCAAGGCCTAACAATAATTTTTTATTATTATTATTGTTATGATAAATTTTTTCTTAATTGAAAAAATTTTTTTTTTAAATTAGAATAGAAGAAAGAAAAAATTTTAGACAACTGCCAAAGCTCGTTGTATAGATCCATTTCGGGAACTGCTAAATTCCTTCATCGGCAACGTTTAGGCGCCGCTGCTATAACCATTCAGCCACCACAGCGGTTTTTTGTTTGTCTTCATTAATCCTACTTCTATTCTGGTTCGTGCCAATTGATATTCACACCACTGCGACATCTGTTGCAGAATAGCTGTGAAAATTGGACTTGTTTGTTGGCAATGCTGCCATAGTGTCAAATTTTATTGACACTTTTTATCCCCGTGCTCTGGGATGTATTAACAATTTTTGTTGTTATATCGGCCTACTGATTTTAAGATCGCGGGTTCGAATCGAGCTCAAGGCCTAACAATAATTTTTTATTATTATTATTGTTATGATAAATTTTTTCTTAATTGAAAAAATTTAATTTTTTTAAATTAGAATAGAAGAAAGAAAAAATTTTAGACAACTGCCAAAGCTCGTTGTATAGATCCATTTCGGGAACTGCTAAATTCCTTCATCGGCAACGTTTAGGCGCCGCTGCTATAACCATTCAGCCACCACAGCGGTTTTTTGTTTGTCTTCATTAATCCTACTTCTATTCTGGTTCGTGCCAATTGATATTCACACCACTGCGACATCTGTTGCAGAATAGCTGTGAAAATTGGACTTGTTTGTTGGCAATGCTGCCATAGTGTCAAATTTTATTGACACTTTTTATCCCCGTGCTCTGGGATGTATTAACAATTTTTGTTGTTATATCGGCCTACTGATTTTAAGATCGCGGGTTCGAATCGAGCTCAAGGCCTAACAATAATTTTTTATTATTATTATTGTTATGATAAATTTTTTCTTAATTGAAAAAATTTTTTTTTTAAATTAGAATAGAAGAAAGAAAAAATTTTAGACAACTGCCAAAGCTCGTTGTATAGATCCATTTCGGGAACTGCTAAATTCCTTCATCGGCAACGTTTAGGCGCCGCTGCTATAACCATTCAGCCACCACAGCGGTTTTTTGTTTGTCTTCATTAATCCTACTTCTATTCTGGTTCGTGCCAATTGATATTCACACCACTGCGACATCTGTTGCAGAATAGCTGTGAAAATTGGACTTGTTTGTTGGCAATGCTGCCATAGTGTCAAATTTTATTGACACTTTTTATCCCCGTGCTCTGGGATGTATTAACAATTTTTGTTGTTATATCGGCCTACTGATTTTAAGATCGCGGGTTCGAATCGAGCTCAAGGCCTAACAATAATTTTTTATTATTATTATTGTTATGATAATTAAGAAAAAATTTATCATAACAATAATAATAATAAAAAATTATTGTTAGGCCTTGAGCTCGATTCGAACCCGCGATCTTAAAATCAGTAGGCCGATATAACAACAAAAATTGTTAATACATCCCAGAGCACGGGGATAAAAAGTGTCAATAAAATTTGACACTATGGCAGCATTGCCAACAAACAAGTCCAATTTTCACAGCTATTCTGCAACAGATGTCGCAGTGGTGTGAATATCAATTGGCACGAACCAGAATAGAAGTAGGATTAATGAAGACAAACAAAAAACCGCTGTGGTGGCTGAATGGTTATAGCAGCGGCGCCTAAACGTTGCCGATGAAGGAATTTAGCAGTTCCCGAAATGGATCTATACAACGAGCTTTGGCAGTTGTCAAAAATTTTTTCTTTCTTCTATTCTAATTTAAAAAAAAAAATTTTTCAATTAAGAAAAAATTTATCATAACAATAATAATAATAAAAAATTATTGTTAGGCCTTGAGCTCGATTCGAACCCGCGATCTTAAAATCAGTAGGCCGATATAACAACAAAAATTGTTAATACATCCCAGAGCACGGGGATAAAAAGTGTCAATAAAATTTGACACTATGGCAGCATTGCCAACAAACAAGTCCAATTTTCACAGCTATTCTGCAACAGATGTCGCAGTGGTGTGAATATCAATTGGCACGAACCAGAATAGAAGTAGGATTAATGAAGACAAACAAAAAACCGCTGTGGTGGCTGAATGGTTATAGCAGCGGCGCCTAAACGTTGCCGATGAAGGAATTTAGCAGTTCCCGAAATGGATCTATACAACGAGCTTTGGCAGTTGTCTAAAATTTTTTCTTTCTTCTATTCTAATTTAAAAAAAAAATTTTTTCAATTAAGAAAAAATTTATCATAACAATAATAATAATAAAAAATTATTGTTAGGCCTTAGCTCGATTCGAACCCGCGATCTTAAAATCAGTAGGCCGATATAACAACAAAAATTGTTAATACATCCCAGAGCACGGGGATAAAAAGTGTCAATAAAATTTGACACTATGGCAGCATTGCCAACAAACAAGTCCAATTTTCACAGCTATTCTGCAACAGATGTCGCAGTGGTGTGAATATCAATTGGCACGAACCAGAATAGAAGTAGGATTAATGAAGACAAACAAAAAACCGCTGTGGTGGCTGAATGGTTATAGCAGCGGCGCCTAAACGTTGCCGATGAAGGAATTTAGCAGTTCCCGAAATGGATCTATACAACGAGCTTTGGCAGTTGTCTAAAATTTTTTCTTTCTTCTATTCTAATTTAAAAAAAAAATTTTTTCAATTAAGAAAAAATGTATCATAACAATAATAATAATAAAAAATTATTGTTAGGCCTTGAGCTCGATTCGAACCCGCGATCTTAAAATCAGTAGGCCGATATAACAACAAAAATTGTTAATACATCCCAGAGCACGGGGATAAAAAGTGTCAATAAAATTTGACACTATGGCAGCATTGCCAACAAACAAGTCCAATTTTCACAGCTATTCTGCAACAGATGTCGCAGTGGTGTGAATATCAATTGGCACGAACCAGAATAGAAGTAGGATTAATGAAGACAAACAAAAAACCGCTGTGGTGGCTGAATGGTTATAGCAGCGGCGCCTAAACGTTGCCGATGAAGGAATTTAGCAGTTCCCGAAATGGATCTATACAACGAGCTTTGGCAGTTGTCTAAAATTTTTTCTTTCTTCTATTCTAATTTAAAAAAAAATTTTTTCAATTAAGAAAAAATTTATCATAACAATAATAATAATAAAAAATTATTGTTAGGCCTTGAGCTCGATTCGAACCCGCGATCTTAAAATCAGTAGGCCGATATAACAACAAAAATTGTTAATACATCCCAGAGCACGGGGATAAAAAGTGTCAATAAAATTTGACACTATGGCAGCATTGCCAACAAACAAGTCCAATTTTCACAGCTATTCTGCAACAGATGTCGCAGTGGTGTGAATATCAATTGGCACGAACCAGAATAGAAGTAGGATTAATGAAGACAAACAAAAAACCGCTGTGGTGGCTGAATGGTTATAGCAGCGGCGCCTAAACGTTGCCGATGAAGGAATTTGGCAGTTCCCGAAATGGATCTATACAACGAGCTTTGGCCGTTGTCTAAAATTTTTTCTTTCTTCTATTCTAATTTAAAAAAAAAATTTTTTCAATTAAGAAAAAATTTATCATAACAATAATAATAATAAAAAATTATTGTTAGGCCTTGAGCTCGATTCGAACCCGCTATTTATTTAATTAATTTATTTATTTATTTAATTTATGGTATGACAGTAGTTATAAATTTAATTTATTTAGAAAATGGACAATACTATTTCTTTTTTCTTAAATTTATTTTGGTTTAATTTATTTTATAAGATAGTAGTATTTTTATAACGCTTGATTTATTTAAGGTTTTATTTGTTTAATGTTTTCTTTGGTTTTGGGTTTTATTTAATTTTAGGTTAATTTATAGATTTTATAAACTTTTAGATTTTATTCAATTTTAGGATATATATAAAATTTAGGTTTAATTAATTTTTAGATTTTATTTAACTTTATGATTTTATTAAATTTTAGGTATAATTAAATTTTATATTTTATCACATTTTAAATGTAATTAAATTTTATGTTTTTTAAAGTTTTATATTTTATTTAGCTTTATAATTTTATTTAAACAAACTGTATTTTTCACTTACCTTAAAGTTTGATGCAGGTCCGTTTTGAGTGTACCGGTTCCGTAAATTTGCGGTAAAAAAATTCGGGCACATCCTACAAATTTTTATACTTTGCACTTTAATATATTTTTTTCCCACGAACGTTTAGCCGGTAAGACGTCCTTTTCGGTCTTGGACACTTTGATCATTAATTTATATTTTATTTCGGCTATTAAGCGCAGCCATCGCCAAAGTGGAACGGCAGGTTTACCTCTCCCGTTTTTCACTCAGCACTCGAAGGAATTACCCATACATTCTTGCCACTAAATGTTATTCACAGATACATACATGCCTACACAGTCATTAAAACCCAGTAGAAAATATCTCGAGCGCTCTCTTGATTAACAGGATAAAAGCGATCTTTCTAAGCAACAGGGGATCAGCTATAGAGCAGCACATTAGCGTGTGATCTCCTATCATTTTTCTGGGAGCAGAATGCGATCATTGTTTTTTTAACCGTTATATGTGTTCCCTTTCTGTTTTTTTTGGAGCAAAGTGGGATATTTGCGTCAAACATAATACATCCATCGAAAATAACTGTATTTAAAATAACTGTTGTTTTCTCAAAATAAAAGAATTTGTCATTCTTAAATAGTCAGTGAAAGTGTTACGTGGTCTAATTTAAACGTTTCTAAAAAGGTAAACGAGTCAAATATAAAAATAAGAACTTACAATGACCACAAAATTTGTTTATAAGAGACGTATAAGACGCTTAGTTAAAAGAAAACTAGAAAACTTAAGGGAAGAAACTGTTAAAAAACAAAAACCTGATACTAACAGTAGTGGAAATAATATAGAATTTGAAATAAATGAAATAGAAAGAAGTGATAGTGGTGAAGATTGTGTCTATAATGAATCTGAATCGGGTTTTAAAGACATAGAACCTGGTTTACATTCTGATTTAGCTGTTTGGGCGATTAAACATCGTATATCTAGATCAGCTACAGATGATTTGTTGAAGATTTAAAAAAAAGAAATTCCGATATGCCTTCATGCAAAGCAACCTTGCTAAAACCATTTCAGCCCTCCGAAGTGGAAATTTGTGCCATGTCGCCAGGAGAATATCTGCATGTCGGCTTAGCAAAATCTCTAAGTAGGCTTAACCGAAGTGTTTGTGAAAAAGAAATTTTAATTGATTTGTTTACGGATGGTTTACCTCTTTTCAAGAGTTCCTCTAAAACTCTGTGGCCAATTTTGGGTTGTTTATCTAACGATAAAATGTCTTCACCCTTTTTGATTGGTCCTTCAAAGCCACCTAGTGTATCGGTTTTTCTGGAGAAATTCATGGAGGAATTCATCGAGCTTAAAAAAGAAGGTTTTTTAATAGGAGATAAGTTCTTTAAACCAGAAATTAGACTTTTCGTGTGTGATACTCCCGCAAGGTCATTTTTAACGGGTACTGTTGGTCATACCTCTTGTGATGGTTGCTCCAAATGTGAACAAAAAGCTTTTAAGATAAACCAAAGACTTACCTATAGCACCAAATTATTTCCCATCAGAACAGATGAAGACTTTTTAGATCGCAAAAATAAACCATACCATCTCAAAAACTTTCAAACTGATGTGCATCCTCTCGAAAAATGTGGCGTAAAAATGATGACTCAATTTCCTTTAGATGTTATGCATCTCTTAGATTTGGGTGTAGTAAAGAAAAGTGTGCTTTTGATTATGAAAAATATCCATACCAAAACTAAACTTACATTGTCTCGAAAAGATAAACTTAATAGAAGAATTTTAGCAATAAATAAGTTCATGCCCAAAGAATTCGCTCGCAGGGGTAGGGTTTTTGAGGAGGTTCCCCGCTGGAAAGCCATTGAGTTTCGGCAGCTGGCTTTGTATACAGGTATTGTAATTTTCAAAGGGCTGATTTATCCGGTTCTATATGAACACTTTTTACTTTTAGTCTCCGCTTATCGTTTCGTTTCATGTCCATCTAGTTGCCAAAATAACTTGAATTCTGTTCAGCAATTGTTTGAAGCGTACGTAGAAGATTTCGGAAAGTTATATGGCGGCGATAGGGTAAGTTATAATGTCCATAACTTGCTACACCTATCGAAATGCGTTGAACAATTTGGAAATGTTGATTCATTCTCGTTGTATAAGTTTGAAATTTTTTTACAAGTTTTGAAAAAAGATTGCAAGAAACCGTCACAAATCTTATTTGCGCTAGAAATACAAAATTGAATTCTTTGAAAAAGGTTTGTTTGAAACGCCAATATGGTGAATTTTTCTTGTCCGGGAAAAGTCCTAACAATTTTTGTCTCACCAAGGGTAAAAAGCCCATGCAAATATCTAGTTTTATAATTAAAAACAAGCTTGAGTATGTTGTTGGCCACATTTTCACAGACATAACACCATATTTTAAATATCCTGTAGATTCAGAAATCGCTTTGGGAATTTCAAAAGGCAGTAAGCTATCTAATGAGGAGGCAATTTTAGAAATAAACGATATTGCTTGTAAGCTTTTTGCTATACCAGAAGGTTGTTTTAAGGTTTTTATTCCAATTCTTCACCAATGTTAGATATCGTTTCCATCCATGTTTTTACCACTTTCGATTATCATTTTTTTCTTATAGCAGTAGCAGCTTTGCCTTCGCAATGTCCAGCCGCGTCTTTGATGTTAACGCCCCATATGCCATCGATGGTGAATATACACATTCTTACAATGTCTTTTACAATTATATAATGTTTTTACCCTTATTATTTGTTTTTTGTAGGTTCCGATAGCATTGACCGCATTTCACGGATTGAAAATCGTCTAGATGACATGGCGTCCGAAATAAAAAAAAATACTGCACTTCTATGCAAAAATAATGTTATATTGGAGGAAATTTTAAAAAAGTTGAGCCCCCCGAGGTTTTCTCTTGATGTTTTGCCAATAAATTCAGTAGCGGAAATGCAACAGGCGAATAATATTGCCAAAACTGAGGAAGAAGCTGTGGTAAGAATTATTTTGATCATTATGTTCAATCTCCATTTTAATGCATATTTTTTTATTTATTCCAGATAAAATTTTTTAAATCAAAATTTGCAAACCGAAATTTTAAAGAAATCTTGTGGGAAATTTTCGACGAACGCTTTATTGTAAGCGTGAATTGGACGGGGGGCCAAAGTAAAATCGCAGTTCGGGACTACAAGATATTTAGCTATCATTTATTTGGTAAGTTTTTTGAGTATATTTGAATTTCTTCTTATGACTTTTATTTTGCATTGCAGAAGCCGTCAAAGACAAGTATTAAAACTATTCGGAGTTTGAGGATAAAGTTAATGATGCCTTTAGAGAAGCAAAACTGAAATTTTACCGGAAAACTTATAAATTGAAAGCTGCAAATTAAACATTTACTAATTGAAAACTTACAGTAAATAAAAAAAAGACTCAATTTCCTTTTTTATTATTTTTAGGGAACTATTTTTTTGTCTCGCTCTAGTTTTGTACATTTTGATGCTATGGGGAGCACTCCTTTTTTATTTTTTTTGATCATTTGGAGAGCGATCTGATTTTGTTTTCTTATTATCATTTGGAGAGCGCTCTGATTTTGTTTTCTTATTATCATTTGGAGAGCACTCCTTTTTTGTATATATGGATCATTTAGAGAGCGCTCTAGTTCCACGTTTCTCAACCGTTTACAGAGCGCTCGCCCTCCTAAGACATGCAATGTTAAAAGGGGGCATGTTTTGTTTGACGTCTTGGACAGTGCGGGAGCACTCCCACGCTCCCTATTTAGCGATCCATAATCGCTCATAGTATGATCCCCTTTTCTACTGGGAACCGACACCTACAAGCTATCTATATAGACATTAACGCTTTCACAAGGGAAACTACTTTCCATGCATACATACATTCACACACGAAGTGGGGTTTGACATGGTTGTGTACTAGGCATTGGCAACTGGTTTGACTGTTTGATGTTGCTTTATATGTTCGACGATGGGTTGCTTTGGTTTGATGTGTTTCCTAGGGCTCTGATCAATTTATGTTGCATTCACTACAACAGGCTGTCGTTACAGGCTCGCATCCATCGAGGTTGCCTGCAACTTGGAACGTGTGCGTAAAAAAATTATAAACACAGCCTGTAGCCTATTTTCCTAACCCAACGTGTGGCTTCTACCCATGCCCCAAAGTCGGGCTTCATCATTTTACCTAATCTGGTTGCCTTAGCGATGCCCTTAAAATTTCGAAAGTAGCTACGTGTACATCGTGCACTTAAATTATTTCGGGTTACTACTACGTGCTATATCACAGACTAGTTCAGTAAACATGTATATCACAGTTAAAAGCCTAAATCTATATCACAGGTTTCCAACTATAACTAACCTAAAGAGAATAATGCAGTAAGAAAGTCAGTCAAAGTTAATAAAAAAATCAGAAAAAAAGGAATTAATAAAAAAACTGAAAATAAATATAACAAATAAAGTGATTAAGGAATTGTCAAGTAAATATGTACCTGCATCTACCTCAATAAAAAAATTGCCTAAATAATTACATTGTGGTTAGATACAATTGATTCCTACTGGTGTAGTTCGTCCAAAAAAATGTACAGATAACGTTAATCACAACAATACATATATACATAGTAACGAACATCCAAACATTCACTAAATATTTATATAAACAGCAAACATATCTTTAGCGTGGTATACGCCGATTTTCTTGCCACTGGAATCACCTAGCTCATACATGGAGTTCCCTATCGCCCGTAACACTAAGCACTTGACTTATTTTGGGCAAGTTTCGCTTTGTAATGGCCAATTTGGGAGCTTTGCTTGAAATATCGGCGGTATACCACTTGTCCCATCTGAAACCTTACGTCCTTACTCCTTTGTATTATATATTTTCTGACTTTTTTCATGCTCTAATTTTAACTCTTTCATGATCTTTTCGCGAATATGTTGCAATCGGTCTGTCCCTGCCTCCACGTGGAAATCTACATCTTTCACGGAATGAAGTTTTCGACAAATTTCGTAAGACGCCGCGTGTTGCATCATCGGCATGCCGAATATTGCATAGTAAGGAGAACAGTTGATGGATGTATGCACCGCACTACGGAGAGCAAACGCTGCATCGCTGATGCATTTGTCGTAATTACGCAGATTCTCATTTATGAAGGACCTAATTATCTGAAGAACTGATCTATTGACTCTTTCGGCGGCGTTGCCCTGTGGTGAATAAAATGCTGTCCTTATATACTTTGTTCCGTATTTTTCCAAGAACTTTGAAAATAACTCAGAAACAAATTGCTTCCCATTATCCGAGTGGAGGTATTCAGGGACACCGAAGACATGAAAGACGTCGCGCTCTAAAAACCTTACGAATCCGCTGAAGTCGCCTTCTTCATGGGTTTCAGAAACACAAATTTCGAAAAGTGGTCAAGACATACAAACACATAAACATTGCCATCAAAAGTACGTGGGTACGGACCCATAAAATCTATAAACACACGTTGAAAAGGCCTTTCGGTGATATGCTCTTTTCCCATCATTGGCTTATGAAAATTATTAAGAGTTTTATTTCCCTTACAAATATCACATTCTTTCACAAATTTTTGTATGTCACCATCCTTGGCCAGTAGTATTTCTCGCGGATTCGTGCTAGGATTTTATGGATACCTCCGTAGCCAACAGATGGCGAGCTGTGGGCGGATTCCACTAACCCCGCTCTCAATTCCGACGGAACCCAGAGATTCCACGCCTGGTCCGATTGAAGGTCGTCTCCCCGGGAAAATTTCGTTCGTCGATAATCATAACCGTCCGAGGTACACAGGTCAGGTAGTCTGTCCTTGTTTCCGTCGACAGTCTTTATAAGTTCCAGGTATTCGTCCGATTTAAAGCAAGGTGAGTCGAGGCAGACTTCGACATTCCGTTTACCCAAGCTCAGTTCCTCCATATTCATCCTCAACAAGGTGTCGGGCACCACATTTTGCGAAGCTTTCCGGTGTTGGATGTCGAAGTCGTACGCTTGGAGTTTTAGGCTCCATCGTGCCAGTCTGCCTGATAGTCCTTTTGGTTCATCAGCCATTTAAGGCTGGCATGGTCAGTAATTATGGTGAACGGAAGTCCTTCTACGTAGGGTCTGAATCGTTTTACACTAACGATAGCGGCATAACACTCAAGTTCGGTGATGCTATAATTCTTTTGAGCTTTATTGAGCTCTAATTGAAACAAAACCCCACCCACTCCGTCCATCGACGCATCACATTGGATGTAAAAATGTTTGGAAAAGTCTGGATGCGTCAGTACAGGGGCAGTAATCAAGCTTTGATTTAGTCGACCAAAGGACTTCCGTGCGTCATCGGTCATTGTAAATCGCTTAATCTTGTCCTTTTGGAGGCAGTCGTGCAGCGGTGCTGCAATAGTCGCATAGTCCTGGGTAAATCTACGGTACCAGCCGCACTTCCCCAGGAACCATCGTAATTGTTTCGTCGTTTTGGGTTCGGGAAAATCCCTCACCGCTGCCACCTTATGGGCATCAGAAAGGATGAATCCGTCTCCGACTACATAGCCCAGGTTAACTGTTAATTTTGCTTCTCGCAAGCACCGAGCGACCTTTTATAACAAAAACAAATGAGACGAAAAATTCTCAGAACACACTAACAAGTCATCTAAATACACAAAAACACATTCACGTAACGAAGCGGGTATGACCTTGTCCATTAACCTGCACATTCTTTGCGCGGCGTTGCAAAGACAAAAGGGGTCTTCCTGGCACAGTAAAAGCTGTCTTTTCTCTGGACTTTTTCTCCAGGCATATTTGCCAAAATGCGTCCTTAATATCTATCGCGGAGATGAAGCGGGTATTTTGCAAGCGGCTAAGGACACCCTCAATGTGGGGAAGCGGGTAAGCATCTTTAACCGTACGTTCATCCACTTCTCTCGCGTCTAAACAAAGCCGGTTCTTCGTTCTCTTAATCACTAATGAGACGGGAGAACTCCAAATACTGTTGCTTTCCCCTATAACTCCCATCTCGATCATCCTATCTAGCTCATGATATACCAGTTTCTGTATCGCCGGGGATATTGGGTAGTGTCTCTGTTTAACTGGTAGGTTCTCATTTACTACTTCAATGACGTGTTCTTCTACATCGGTGCGTCCTAATCTTAATACAGCAAAGGAGGGAAACTTTGCTTTCACTCTCTCCAAGACTACACTTTCTTCTGGCGTTAACGTATGTTGCACCGCATTAAACGACAAGTCACCCTCGACGGGCACAATTTCTGCAACGGCAACCTGTTTCGAACGCGGCATCAATCCCCTACTCACAAGGCTCAAGTCAAACGCTTGCCAGAAGTCAATACCTAGATCCTACTTCCTCTGTACCCCGAACGGTTCTGTCCCTTTTCAGAACCCTGTATTCCGGTTGGTTTCCGGTGCCGCCTGTTTCTGGCTAGAGGTCCCGGAAATCTCCGCCAGTGTGGGGTTTCCCTTTCCGGGCTTAAAAACACAAAAAGAAGTGTCACTTCCACACGCAAAACAAACCATACTGTGAAAGCAAGACTTACACCTATTTTCCTTCAACACCTCAGACGGATTCACAACAAAATAATTCACAGGCATACCACATGAAACACACAACATTAAATGGAACGGAGACGTACAGAATGAGTTAACGGCGGATTTGGGACCGTTCGTGGAAGTAGTTCCAGTAGACGTACAACCATTAGTGGGAAAAGGCTCAGGATTATTAGCGTTATGCGATTGGTTAAACCCTAGTCTTTGTTTGGATGGGTTGTCGAGCGCCTCGACGAGCTTCCCCCAACTCCTTCACCCTCAACTTGTTCCACGGAGAATACCACCTCGTTGATGCCCTTGCCGACCTACTCCTATTTTCTTTAATCAGGCGTTCCGCACGTCTACACTCTGTCTTCATATCATCCAATGTCTCCATTTTCGCGGCGAATGTCAAGTTTGCCAGATATGGCTTCAAATTTCCTTTAATTATACCCACCAGCTCCTTTTCCGGAATTTTCTGCTTCAGCCTGAACGTCAAGTCGTGAACCTCGCCATAAAAATCATCAAAACTCTCTTGACCCGACTGCTTCCTCTCCATGATTTCCCTGATTATCTCGTAATTAGACTCAGCGGTTTTAAAGTGCGCCAACAGCTCTGCCCCAAGCTCGAAGTAGCCAAAAGCAGGGTCGTCGGAATGGTCCTCAAGAACCTGCCCATACCACTTAAGCGCAGAGCCTGTCACGAGATAATGGAAATCAGTGAAGAGATGTCATACTGAGCCCTTAACTTCTATATTCTAAATAAAAAGCTTTCCACGGTGATCCCCTTAGCAGACCCATCGAACTTGACGTGCCACTTGTATAGGTCGATCTTCCTCCAATATGGGTGCGCAGGCTCCCTATTTCTGCCCTGACCCGTGGCAGCTTCGGCATTATTCCTGTTTTGGCCCCTATCTTTTGCCCCTTGTGGAGTGGATGCGTTAGCGGCTTGCTGATTCAGCGCTTGAGCCGAAACGTCCAAGTCCCCCATACGGTTGCTGAGGTGCGAAACGTCGGTCCTCAGGTCACGAGCCGCGTTAATGTACTGCGCCATAACTTGGTTTTGTGTAGCCATCATCTCTATCATCCGCTCTAGCTGTTCGGTGCCGTCGACAGTTTCCTGAGGAGTTCGAACCACCAGCTCCTGAATACTCTGGCTGTCCATCCTGCATATTTAATAGTCGTAACTCTATCTGGGTTGCCTCCCTCCTCCATTCACTCACACAAACGTACGAGCGAGGGAAATTTGGCACACCTGGGCTCACAAGCCGAACTTATCAACACCGAAATTGGTTGGTTTGGTGCAAAACAAAATAAAATAACGTTGCACCTATTGCTAATAAAAGTAACTCGAAACCTTAGCAAAGATATTCGACTATGTATCAAATGCAGTGATAAAAGAAAAAATTAATAATTAGTAAACTACGCAACTAAATAAAACTTCGAAAATTTATCCAAAATAAATTCAGTACCTTAAATTCGAAGGCAAATAGTGCAAAAAAACTTCAAAAAAAGTCCAGTCGAATTTGAAAACAAAAGGATTCAATAAGGTAAAAAAAAAGTATAACAACTAAGTATAAATTTAAAAATAAAAAAATTCCAAACATTTGCGAACTAAAAAAAATATAAAATTAATACAATAAAAAGAAAAAAAGGAATATTCCAAGATTTAATTATAAATAATGTATATATGTGTACTAATTCAAGTTAAACTTAAATTTATGGGAATTTCAATAAAAAAGTAAAAAAAATAAAAAATTAACAAAATACCATTAAAACTAAGTGTAGCCTAATTATGATTTAGTTTGGAACTTTGCCAAACTTTAAAAAAGAGTGTAAGTGACGAAAATAATTCGATATATTTCTAAATATTAAACTATGCAAATACTGAAATTAGTTGCAATGGCTATATGTGTTAAAAATGCATGTGAACGAAAGGGTTTTCTTAAGATTTAACAAAACTTAAAAAGATAATTAATTGATTTTTTTTGTGTGAAATTACGTATAAAAAAATTAACACGCAATTAATTCCGTTTTTATTGCAAAAAAATAAAACTAAGCAAAAAAGATCCAGATAAATAATGTGAACTAATGAAACATATGTGTGTTTAGTATGTACTGAAAAATTATGAATATATTTATTTCAAAAAAGATATGAATATAAATATGTATTTATATAAATTTAAAAATATAAATGTGCATGGAGGGATTTTCCAAACAATAATATATGTATCTCAAAATGAATATACGTGTGGTATTATATACATAGCATGTATGTTAAAAAGGTGTTCAAGACAGTATTAACTTGGTCCTCTTCTTATACAAAACAAAACTTGAGACGAAATGTGCATAAAAATCATTTGGTGTATTTACGGCGTTGCACCTTAACTAGGTCGTAGTGGGTATGCTGAGTATGTATGTTTGTCATCCGTCACAGTCAGCTAAATTTCCCCCAGTGTCGAATGTGGCACAACAGTGTTCGATTCCTGAGACCGAATCTGGTAGCCACATTCTCCCATTACCCATTACACCCCTTTCCCCATTGTGTCGACTCACTGCAAACCTCACGTGCACGCAATGCTGGACTGAATCCACGGTAGCTTGAGCAGTGGCCGACTAAGCACAAACAAAACTCTCAAAATAATCCCCCATTTAGTACCAGTAAGGCATTAGGATTCCACTTGCAAAAACGTTGAAGCTTTGGCAAGGTACTCCCAATGCCAGGCAGATATACCCCCCTTTTCGTTATAGCAGCACTAACAGTTTTGACTGGTCCAAACTGCGTTGCTACTATAACCCTAACAAGTCAAAAAAACTAAAAGATAGGAAAGGAAGCATTAGATAGATAGCCAATGAAATAGACTTAGAGGTAGAGATGAAAGAAGCTATTCAAGAAGACGAAAAGTAAAAAGAACGAGAAACAGAAAATCATGCTAAAAGAAATGAAAAGATTTGGGCTACTCGTTGGACGCCATTGTTACGGTACTGCCAGTTTTTGAGGTGAGGAACGGTGGCAAGCAGGCATGCTTGCGAGCCCTGGCTAGCTCGTCGGTTGGAGGCGGTCTTTTCCACCGCCCTCGCCTACAGTACCCGTGAACAAAAATAGAGGGATTCACGCCTGTGTGTTCATATAGAGATAGGGTGAGAGATAGACAAGGTGATAGGGAAGAGAAGGACCGTCCAGGTCAGGTGGAGTCTGCCCTCCCTCTTCTACATATAGAATGTAGCTTTGGACTTCGCTATGACGCCTTATCCCGAGCGAAGCCCCCTTAGGCTGACACTAGTCAGTCCGTCAAAAGTCTAAGAAGTCCCTAGTTACCCTCACATTGGTCCATGTCAGTCGACATACCCACGCCCCCTCTTCCGCACCTGCACAGCGCCTACACCAAACAGAAAGGGAATCCTATCTACTCATAGTGGTATTTCAACCCATTAACCCAAAGAAAATACCGAAGAATAGGAATAATCCAACTCGATTTTTTTTTTTCTAAACGTTATAAACGTACTTATGTTTATTGCAGTTAGTGAATAAAAAAATCCAAAAAAATTTATGATTCTTACGTCTAAGTGCCTACACCTCTAAAAGTTGTGTAATGAAAATTCAACCCAGATTTCAAGTTTATGCTTAAAATAGCTCAAAGGTATTTTCTAATTTACATCAATTGTTACCAAAAAAATCTTTCTGCAAAATGTGCTTTAATTCAAAGAAAAACTGCTACGTTAACATTAAATTTCAATATAGATATATAAAAATGACCGCAAAAAAAATGTGTAAAAAGAATTATATAAAGAATATTAATATTCGCGATTCTTATCGTCCGTTCATTTACGTGGTTCTATAACCATGGCCGTTGCTGTAGGCTTCTCCCAATCCAACCTAATTCCTCTCCCTTTCCCAAGCAGTTGCAAAAAAATAGCAAACCAAAGCAAAAGAATATACATAGGCACGCAAAAAAAACGGCCTGTACTAAATAGGTAAACGTGGTGTATTATTGTCTTTATCCCTCGATGAGGCGCCGCATCTCGGAGAGCCGTGCTGAAAAGTTACAATAAAAGACCTATGTATTTACCTAACGATGGATAAGGACAGATAGTAAAGAGATCTGCCTTCCAATGCCTAACGAGATGTATTATAGAGAGGAGCTACTTTGGATGAGTTTCCGCTTTTAGTCACGCGGTCATGGGCTGAAACGCCGTAGCCCAATTACTACGTGGTCCAAAAAAAACATGTATGTAACTTGGTTCCGGAACCATTTAAATAATAATTGTAAGTGATTAACTAAGTAAATAGTAGTGAAGTAGATCGTGATAATAAATTATATATATTTGCCCAGTGGAATGAGCCTTCTGGCTTAAAAAAGTGTTTTACAAAATGCATATATATATATGTATAGATATGTATACGTGTTTATTTATATAAACTGCGATTTAAAAGCTACTTTTAATTATTTTGTTGGTTTGTTCCTCAACGCTTTTTTTTGTTTTTTTTTTTTTGCTTTGAGCTGTGGTAATCTACAAGGCCTAGAAGTTGGTGCAACTAACAAGCAGAAATCTAAATTCAAAATTCCCCAAAAGTAAGGGAAGGCTATCTCAAAAATCAAATTTATCGGGCCTGAGTTCACAAACGATTTGTGTAAAAAATTTGTGAAGAAAAAAAAATCAAAAGAACAAACATGCACCGAAAGTTTAGTGCAAAAATAAAATCAGACCCCAAACGTGTGGGCGGTAAACACTAAATTCTCCTCGCAAAAATACAATAAATTCGCTGGCGCATATAACAAAAATTATACACATATAAATACAATATATAGAAGTTATTAAAAAAAGCAAAGCGCTGCCATTCTCTCCGTCCTCTCTTTGGATGTTGTGGTTTTCGCAGCCTTTGTGTTATTCCTTCTTTGGTTTATTGGTGGTTGTTTTTCCATCCGACTGCTCAAAATAACATTGCGCTAGGTTTTTTTTTTTAATATCTACGATGTTTCCTCTGGTGTAGCTCGGCAGCATAGCGCGACAAAAGCATCCGTTGGAAAGTCTTCGGGGCTACACCTAGAGCTTCTAGGAAAGTGAAGTCGACGAAGGTATGAGTTCAAAGTCGCAGTCCTATAGCTTCTGTATTGGCATATGGTGTGAAGGTCAGGAGGCGCGGTAGCGACTGGTTGTAGGTATTGCTACTGTTCGCACATCGGGAATTGAAAAAAAAAAAAAATGTAAGGCGCGATAACCTCCGAAGAGATCTAAGGCCGAGCTTCTCTTTCAATTCGCGTCGTGCTCCGTTTAATTTTTCCTACAAACGGGAATTGTAGCTCTTAAAAACAGCCGAAAACACTGGAGGCGCCCTCTGCTACGAGAGTGATGAGTATTAATAGACCATTAATAGCAACCGTAAGTCGCCTTTGTGCGTGACCGCCAAGGAGCCACAAATGATTTAAAGAAATTGTGTTCGCGACGATTATAAGGAGTTAACCCTAGGTGAAACTACGCTTTGCACGATATATGCCGACAAAAGTGTGGCTATTTTATGTATCTCTATTTCTATTCAGCAGACGCAGCATTACCAATTCCAAAGACCGGAGTTGGGTTCGAAGCCTCTCTGGAGTAAGTGAACGAGAGACAATCCCTCCGCAAGGAGCTACTCCTGAAAATTTGTTAACGGTCTGCGAGATCTTGAGGCAAAAACCCCGGATCTTTCCGAAATGGCCAACACGTTGATTTCCTTAAATACGTACAAACAAAACCTTTCCTAAATATTATTTTTTAAATAGAAAAATCAAGCTTTTTAAAGTAAGAACACCGGCGTAGGCGATAAAGCGATCGGCGTAAACCTCTAATACATATACATATGTAGGTCTGTGCAGAAATTATCGAACTAAAAAGTAGGTAAATGCAATATACTGCCGACGTTGAAACTTTATTTTTAAACCTCCATATCATTTGATATTCAACAAAGGCAAAATACGGCATAACCAGCAAAATAAAAATCAACTTTTCCAAGTTTTATACCAACAGCGATATTATCTGTTTACTACTTATATAATTACTCAAGCGCTTTGAATAAAACAGATACTTACACATGTATGTATTTTCATCTTCTCCCAAGAACCAACTCAAGCACTAACATTGATAGCGATAAACAACACATTTTCGCAATCAAAAACAAATGATGATAAAGTGGATACATTGCTAACCAAGGGTCTAATACCGATAATTGATCTTGCACATTGCGGGACTGAAGAAGCACCGTGGTACATCGTGTTGGACATCAATTGCAAAAATGCCTTAACGAGAAAGGATTATGTTTGCTCGTAAATCATGGAATTTCCGATGAAAAGTTAAAAACCGCTTGGAACCATCTGGATGATTTTGTTGATATACCCACCGACGTGAAGGAGCAGCTGTGAAGACAACCATGGGTACATACGTCCAGGTATGGAACGTTTCCATGGTAAAATACCAGAACTCCGTCATGCATTTAATATTTGCACATTAAA
The DNA here is from genome assembly GCF_040869045.1 of Eurosta solidaginis. Classification (NCBI taxonomy): domain Eukaryota; kingdom Metazoa; phylum Arthropoda; class Insecta; order Diptera; family Tephritidae; genus Eurosta; species Eurosta solidaginis. Next base: position 173,498,707 of record NC_090319.1, on the reverse strand, counting down.
TGCTAAAAATCTACCCGCAGAACCATTACCCGGATTTGCGGAACACATTTCGTCTTTGGCACAAGATTTCAAACCACTTGCACGTTTCGAACTTCAAGCACTTGCCGTATCGCTTGATATACCACAATAATTTTTTCTTGAGAAACACTCACATATGTTGTCTGGCGGACAGGATAACGAGTCTACACTACGTCTACTCTACTATCCACCTATCATAGAGGATACTGCGGAAAAGAATGATTTCAACAAATGCAGACAGTGCAATAATAATAAAATTTTATAGTCCGATGGATCGAAATCGTATGCTGCGAGCATTTAGTGAACATCGAAAGCGGACAAAATCTTATATCTCTCTTGCTCCGCTTGGTATTGATGGCCAATTTAGAATATATGAGAGCGTATCACGAGAAAATAGAAAGCTGCTTCAAGAAGCTATCAAGCTGAGACGCGCAGGCAAATTTTTCTCTCTATTTACACTTCGTGGTGAGGTGTTTGAAAGAGTTACCAAAGAGTCCGTAGCGGTGAAAATATCAACGAATGATGATTTAAAACTTTACTGCTGACTATCAGCCGTATGCACATGCAGTTTATTTTACTTAATTTTAACTATTGTATGTTTACATTATATTTGTTTATGCATATATATATCCCGTATTTTCCTACATGTAAAAATGGTCCCTTTAAGTTTCTTTAATCTTAATTTTTGTTTTTTCTTTTCGCCTGTTTTCTCTTTCGTGACTTTGTTTGTTTGTATGGTTGCTTTTGTTTACATTACTCGTTATGACCCTTAGCAGCAAGTTGTGTGGTGCGGCCGACAGCAGTCTTGCCATGATAAACATATTATATCAGCGAAGCAATGGTGTTAATATAGTGCATTTTAATGCCAGAAGCTTAAATGATGAGAAAGTAGATTTTATAAGATATGTGTTTGAAAACTCATGTGTTGATGTCATTTGCATGTCGGAGACGTGGCTTATTGAGGATCTTGATGATAGGCACTTTAATATTAATAACTACAAATTGTTTCGAAATGATAGGGTGTGTAGGAAAGGAGGTGACGTAGCAGTTTATTGTAGGAGTCACATTAACGTGAAACTCATTTGCAAGTCGGTGGATTCGAGCATTGAATATTTGTTTGTTGAGGTGCACGATTTGTCTACGAAAGTCCTTGTATCTTGGGTTTATAGTCCCCACAAAACCAACAGCCCTGATATGTTATTTGCTGCGTTGTCTCGGTATCTTGTAGACTATGACAGCTTAATAGTTTGTGGAGACTTCAATGTTAATCTGCTTGTTCGTGACTCATATAATAATAGTATGTTAAATTATGTATCTGGTGCTGGTCTAAGTGTTGTCAATAACAATGTGCCAACCAGGTTTGGTGTTTATTGTTGTCCTAGTCTTCTGGATTATTTTATTGTTTCTGACCCCTCAATAGTTTTAAAATTTGACCAGATGCCATTTTTATCAGACCATTACCTTATATTTTGTTCCTTAGATATACAATTTAACCGCTGTGATACTGGTAGTACCTTTAGTTTTAGGGACTACCGCTTACTTGACTATAATGCTCTGTGTTCTGATTTGTCCTGTGTTAATTGGAGTGATTGTTGGTTACTAGTTTTTGCTGATGAAAAACTTGAGTTTCTTAACAGCAAATTCGTTAATGCCCTTAACATACATGTGCCTATTCGCTGAAGTAGACCTAGAAATGTTTCGTGTCCGTGGCTTAATGGCCAAGTTCAAGCGGCAATTAAAGCACGAAGTAGGGCATACCAATCGTGGAGGAGGGGTAAAAGTAATGTTGCATGGCTTGCCTATAAAGCTGTCAGAAATATCGCTACTAAGATAATAAGAAACGAAAAAAGTAGATTTTTTACCTCAAGGCTAAACACTTCGCTACCTCCAAAAACTCTTTGGCGTAATCTAAAAAGCTTGCGAGTATATGGAAGGGACAAACATGTATGCGAACTAAATGTTGACACCCTTAATGATGCCTTTGTGAGTAGTCATGCGGGCGCTGTAAGTCCTACTGCACTTTTTCCAAATGCTTATGGGCGCTACTATGGAGAAAATTTTTAGTTCAGGGCAGTATCCGAATGCGACGTGGTAAGGTGCTTACTTAAAGTTAAATCCAATTCCATCGGGGTTGATTGTATACCAATAAAATTTGTAAAAATTATGCTACCATTTATACTGAGTACCTTCACATACATCATCAACTATTGTATCACAACTTCTCGGTTTCCTGATTCGTGGAAATGTGCTACGGTAAGACCCGTCCCGAAGAAACGGCTTGCAAACTCGGTCTGTGATTATCGACCCATTAGCATATTGCCCGCGCTGTTGAATGTTTTTGAAAGGCTGCTAGCAGAACAAATAATTTTGCACATTTCTAGAAATAACCTCTTATCACCGCACCAATCGGGCTTTAGAGCCAAGCATAGTTGTACAACGGCACTACTTAAAATTCTTGATGAAATACGCAAACCTTTTGATAAAAACCAACTAACTCTGCTTTGTCTATTAGATTTATCTAAAGCTTTTAATGCTGTTGACCATGCGTTACTTTCTTATAAACTTAAAACATATTTTGGATTTGCTAACAGTGCTTTGAAGGTAATGGAGGGTTACTTAACAGGAAGATCTTAACTCGTTAATACTGGTTGCGAATTATCGGGGATCAAACACCTACCCCGAGGTGTTCCGCAGGGTTCCATTCTTGGGCCTTTGTTATTCAGTATTTTCGTAAACGATATTTTTTCGGTTTGTCAGCACATGAAAATGCACGCATATGCAGATGACATATAGTTATATTTGTCTGGTAATTTCACGGACGTAGCCAACCTCTGTCTTAAAGTAAATATTGATTTATTGTTAGTACAGAGCTGGGCCAATAATAATGGTCTCTGCCTTAATGCAACTAAATCGTTCATCTTGCCCATTTCGAAGAATAGGTCCGTTGATGTCCTTGCCTCGGCTTTACAAATTGTTTCTAGAATTAAAAATTTGGGTATCGTTATCAACTCTAATCTACCTTGTGAAGACCATATCAATACAGTCATGGGTAAAGTGTTTACCACTTTGCGCAATCTTAGGCAATCAGCACCTTTCACACCTGCGCATATTAGAAGAAAACTGGCCCTACAGCTTCTTTTGCCAATAATAAAGTATTCAGAGATCGTTTATAACAAGTTGGACTCATGTTCTGCACACAAAGTTGAGGTCGCCTTTAATCATGTAACTCGTTACGTTTTCGGGTTACGAAAGTTCGACCATATTTCGGCATGGAGGTCCAAACTATTAGGATGTAACATATTTGACTACCAAAAAGCTAAAAGTGTGATTTTTTTGTACCGCTTGATTGTCACAAAATCACCAGCATATCTTTTCGAGAAACTGACATTCACTAGGTCTCCCAGGACGAGTAATCTAGTTGTGCCTAACTTGAACTTCGTTGCCTCGACAAGGCTGTTTTTCGTCAACACCGTACGTATTTGTAACTCTATCTCAGCTGCAATTAGGAATAATGTAAACCAAAGCAACTACAAACATATTATTTTCAGTTATTTTTCTAGTCAACAAACTTAAACTGGGCATTTACTTTATTTTTATTTTATCTTAATCTAATTTAACCAAAATTTAAAAAATTAAAAATCTAAAGTTTTGTAGTATTGTTTTTATATGCTTGCTATCTAGCATCTTTTATTTATTTATTTATATACAAACATACATATTTTTTTTAATCATACATATTTTAATTCATATATTTATTTATTTTTCCATATCGGTAACATGTACTTAAATATTCTGACTTACTTTACGTTATATTGAGTTTTTGTAATATGATTCCCTTTAGTCGTTATGAATTATGTTTGTTGTACTACAAAAGACAATTTGTCTTACTGTACTAATGTACATTCTCTGAATAAATGAAATGAAATAAAAGGCAATTGTAGTTATAGTTATCAACGCTGTTTATCAGATAAACCAGACTTCCGCCCGAAACAAATCCTCGTGATGAAGTTAATGAGTTTGATGAAAAACTGAGAATGATCTCATCGCAGAACGACACTTACCCAATGGTGAAATAATACGTTGTGGTGCTCATACAGATTATGGCAGATTTACATTGTTAGCGCAGGATTCAGGAGGATTGGAAGTTAAATTATCTGGTAGTGAAAAATGGCAACGTGTTGGTCAGTTACCTGGCTTTGGAACACCGCGTTGTGATACCAGAGCAGCCTCATATACGCACTCGTGGTCGTCACTCTATTGCCTTCTTCTGCCATCCGGATAATTTGACGCTGATTTCGCTACCTGCCTTGCCTACCCTGCAACGAAGCCGGCTTAGACACCGTTCTTCGAAAAAGAGAAGGTTTGCAACGCATACCAGTTAATACAGAGGAGATTTCGTGAGACTTATGACCACCAAACTTCGCACTTATTATTCACAAACATACACAAACCACAAAAAAAAGGGCTACTTATTGCTGTTAAATGTAGAATTCTGGTCCCGTGTGACCTTAAAGGTAAACGTGTAGAACCACGCTGGCAAGCTAATGAACATGTTAAATCGGTAGCTTAGCATTATGAAGGCCAATATTTTGTTTCGTCGTATAAAGATGGTTCCATATGTACTTGGCCAACTAAACCGATCTATTGTTAGCCCTCATGCAAAAACTTTTAAAGAACGCGTAGTGAAACATGTACTTATTTACAAAGTCGATTTATTAAAAACGTCTCAAAGTGGCGAAACCTGTTACAATACTTTCTGGTGGAATGCCTACTGAAATCAACGATTATTTTGGAAATGGAGCACGTGGTTTTTGACTTCATTTTGACTCTGTGAAAATCCGTGGTTATGCGAAACCCAAGATCCGTATGGCGCATTTGTACCCAACAATTAATAATTTATTGTGAAACAAATAAAGCGCATTTCAAGGAAATGACACTTGTAAAACACGTAAACAAGACATTACACATGCAAATTCTATAAATAGCTTATGCCTATATAATGCTCACCTTTTCGGCATTGCATTTTTTCGTTTATTTTTCGTTCAAATTTATTCACAAAAACTGACGAAAATAGCGTAGGGAAATATTTGCGTACTCATTTGCTACATTTATCTCATAATATGTACCCAAATTTGGTTAGTGGCACCCACATTATACTCTCTCTACCCGGCTCGGTACCAAAAATGTGAGTACCGACGAAATTAAGTGCACAGTTTTATGCAGCACTCGTGTCCGTTACTAGTTAAAACGCTACCGGGTGACACAAAAATAATAAAATTAGGGCACTAAAGGACCCATAGACATAGCGCGCATTTAAAGAGGCCATGCACATAACATGCGCGAGATATGAATATCGTCTTCGGCAGCTACCGAGGTTCAACCTACCCATACGCAAAATTTAATTGAATAAAACTAGGGCAACTCAACGAGTTTCCTTTATTTTTCTTCCACACTTTCTGAATACAATGACGTCTTACGCTTCGCTACGCAGGAGGATTGAGCGCCAGGCCGCTCGCTACCCAAAGCCGTGCCATCTATGTAAAGCGCAACATCCTATCAGGTCGTGTCCGATATATCGCGCGTGGAAATTATTAAAGTCAATTATTGCCAGAACTGTCTGTCGATGGTACATCGTGCCCGAGACTGCACGAGTCAGGGCAGGTGCCGAAGATGTGGTAGCAACCATCATACCACGCTGCACCTGTCGATGGAGGACTTGCCGTCCGAGCTAGAGCCGCCGAAGAGCTGGAACCAGCTGGTCATGGAAGAAGAGGAAGAAGGGTATGAGCGGATGCCCACGATGCAAGAGGTGGACGACAGACGATGGATGAGGCGCTGTCTCTCCACGCGTCCGAGGCGGCCTTTACCGACGAGCAACATCTACCCTCCGGAAGTGGAGCGGGCTCCCATACAGTCCAATCAGACAGTAGGGGATCGGACCCACGGCCGTTCCGACCCCTACTAGCCCAAGAGCGACGAGAGAAAAGTGGAGCGGAATCACGGCCTTCCCGCCCACCTACGCAACGACGCCACGAATACACCGAGAAGCGCGAGCGTAGACTGGCGCTCGGCCGCGCCAGCTACGCGCTATACGAAATCTTAAAGAAGAAAACCGAGACGGAAGACTGGCCACTCGGCCGCTCCAGCTACCTCACAAGAGTTCCTTCCGGAACGGAGTCATTCCGGCCCGCACTACAGACGGCCCAACCCTTCGCCCAATGGCTACTCTGGTGCCGACTACAGTCGTGAAGGTGGAAGCCGGGGGGCATTTACATCTCATCCGTGCACTCATTGATGCATGTTTCCCCCGTACAACGATCGACCGCAGGCTGGCGCGAGAGTTAGCACTGCCGACAACCAACGCCGCCGGCGAAACCGGCTGTTTTATTAGATTTAGAGGCAAACATGGACAAAGCAAAACAGTGACGACTCACGCAGTCTGCGTCCACGAGTTCAGGCGCGTCAGCCCAACTTATAACGTCGACCCCAGCGTCGCGGCTCTTTACGAACACATTCGTCTGGCGGATCCCCAATTTTATGCGTCAACACCAATCCGCCTCGTTCTGGGCGGCGACGTTTACGCTGAAATCATTACACCGGGCACGTTACCGCCGTCGTTTGGCTCGCTCCTAGCCCAAAGCACTATCTTTGGATGGGTGCTCTCGGGGACCCACCCGATCTAAAATGACTTTGAAGGGTTACTTAGTTTTAAGTTTTTTATATGTGAATAACATCTTTCTTTTTCTCACAATAAATGAATTTCTGTAGTAACTGGCAATAAATATATGATGCGTATTCTTTTACTTTACGACTCCTTTATCTCGTCCTAGCTATAGGTAACGGCGAAGGCAAGGAGGATGCCGTCGCGCCATCCGGCGCGCACCGCTTAGCTTATAATATAGTCGTAAGATAAGTCGTGGTCGGGGACGTTCGGGCGGAGTCTGAGCTTTTGCGTATCGCAAGGGGCCGGCATGTTTAGGCCCGAAGCCTAAATTCATATTAACTCGCGTCACCCTAATAGCACAACTTTATCGACCAACTAGTTCGCCCACCTGCATGTATATGTGTACATAGGTAGGGTTATGTTGTCCGTACACATATACATACATGCCGGTACAACTGTGTGGGGAAGCTTCCCCTTAAAATCGGAGACTTTTTCGGCGGTTCAACGGTTGTCCTCGACAAGGCAACCGTCTACTTTTCCAGCGATCGTTGAGCGAACCACAGCTAACACCGTCCGAGGAGCCCCGCCACATTTCTATTATACAAGGTAAATTATTTTGTTCTACGCAATTATTGTCACTTTAAAATAAAGCATTATTTATAACGAGAAATATCTCGCCTTTCTTTCTTTTATTTTAATTGCAATCGATTCCAAACACAATTGTGGTGCCTCCACTCTCGTGCTGAGTTGCGACACACCACAATTGTACACGCTTTTTACTGAATTTTGGCTTTTATTAAAATTTTAAATTTAAGTAAATTTTAGATTTAATTAAATTTTATATTTTATTAAATTTTGGGTTTTTTAAGTTTTATGATTTTATAAAATTTTAGGTATAATTAAATTTTATATTTTATCAAATTTTAAATGTAATTAAATTTTAGATTTTATAAAGTTTTATATTTTAACTTTTTCAAACTGTGATTTTTGCCGGCTCAAGGTCCAATGTAATAAAACACTTTTTTAAATATTTCCCAATATATTTCAATCTAATTCGGAGATCGTCTTCAGGGGCCAAACATAATGTAATATATAAGATTACATGTGCGGGAAATGAAAATAATAACTGTGGAAAAGAATATGTGGGTACAACAAAGAACAAATTAAAAACAAGAATAGCAGGACACAGGTCGGATATTAAATGTAGATCATCTGGCAACATTCATAAAACAGCACTTGCGGCCCACTGTACAGAGAACGGACACCAACCAGATTTTAAAGCGGTGAGCATACTAGAGCAGGAGACAAATTATAGTAAAAGGTTTACGTTAGAAATGCTACACATAGCAAATACATCACCAAGCAAGATACTAAATTACAAAACGGACACAGAAAATTGCTCACATATTTATAGACACTTACTTGACTCACAAAAGAACAAAAAAAAAAAAACATTAGTTCTGAACTGCATGGCGAATTAACAAGTGTCGTGTATCGGACAAGATAATTAATGTATGTATGTATGGAAAAATTGTATCCCAATTGTATTCAGTTTTATATGTGAATATTTGTTTGTTATTGTTATAGCCCCTGAAGACGATCTCCGAAGGAGATTGAAATATATTGGGAAATATTTTAAAGTGTTTTATTACATTGGACCTTGAGCCGGCAAAAATCACAGTTTGATAAAGTCAAAGTAAAAAGGTCGCTACAATCAAATTTTAGTCTTAACTACGGAAGGCACGCCGTAAAAAACAGCAGCAAGAAGATGGTTTATGCGAAGCTGAAAAACAAATATGACAACAAAACGAAGAAATCGATCAACAGATATAAGACTGAATCCAACCAGATGGCAAGACTGCAGAGTAGCATAAGGTTTTTATTAAAATGCAGGAAAACTAAAATTATACCTAAGTTTATACAAAATACAACGAAACTAGATTACATATTTACCATTGACAATCACATACCTAAACATATAAAACACACAATAGACAGACACACTTTATTTTTCCACATCAAAATACTCAGCGCCTTAATAAAATTTAAACACAATATTTTAAAGACAAAAACAAAACAGGTAGCATATACAAAAGAAAAGCTAAGCCAAATAATGGAGAACGAGGATGCAAAAGCTTTATTTGAGAGTGATCAGCAGCTCACACTGAAAAGAGCTACACAATGGAATGAGCAACAAAAAGCAAAGTTTGAAAGATTACGAAGCGCGCGAAATAAACAAATACTAGGCAACAACAGTAAAAACAAACAGTGGTTGCTAAATAAAACAAACACAGATTTTCCACCTGAAGTTGAAGCACTGCTTGAAAAAGGTCCAAAGTTCGCTCTACCAATGTCAACAAATACATTCCCTCTTTTCAAATGCATAGCTGATGGGGAAGAATTGGTAAGGGGCATAAAAAACAAAGAGAACCAGGAATCTGCGAGAACCAAGTTATCAATTTTAATTAAAGACACTTTGACGAAAAACAGAGCGAGCACAACAGACGTAGCCATTAATGACACAGTGGAACAAACACGGGAATTTTTGAACAAAAATAAAAATATTATGATTGTGAATGCAGACAAAGGTAATGTGACGGTAGCAATGGAAAAAAGCGACTATAGGTCAAAAATGCAAAGTTTGCTGGAAGATTTGTCGTCATACCGAAGATTACGCCAGGATCCGACATTGAAGTTACAAACGAAAAATAATCAGTTGGTAGATAAATTGCACAAATTAGGTCTTATAACGAACAACGAAAAACTCAAAATGTCTACACACACAGCTCTCCCACCCCGTATATATGGATTACCAAAGGTCCATAAAGAGAATATGCCCTTAAGACCAATCTGTTCCATGTTAAATGCTCCGTCCTATAATTTATGTAAATACCTGACTAATATTTTAAAAAATCTGACGACGAAATCTAAGTTTAATGTAAAAAGTGCTATAGAATTCAAAGACAAGGTCAACGACTCCTACATTTATGATGATGAACGCCTCGTCTCGTTTGATGTTGTGTCACTATTCCCAAGTATACCAATAGACCTGGCTATACAAACTATACTGACAAAGTGGAAAGGCATAAAGGAACACACGGATATTCCAAAACAACTTTTTATGGAAATTGTGAAGCTTTGCATATCGGAAAATAGATATTTCAAGTATGAAGAAATAATTTATACGCAACTCAAAGGCCTTCCAATGGGATCGCAGCATCACCGATTGTTGCCGACATCATCATGGAAGAGATTTTGGAAACAGTGACAAACGCGAGACTACTTAGCAAATACGTAGATGATGTGTTTGCCATTGTTAAGGAGGACGAGCTGGAAAAAACCTTGCAGGTGCTAAACTCATTCCACAGGGACATAAAGTTTACGATGGAGCTGGAGTCGGCTAGTAGACTGCCGTTTCTAGACACATTAGTATGTAAAATAGGCAATAAAATAAAACTTGACTGGTATCAAAAGCCCACATCATCAGGAAGAATAATAAATTTTAAATCAAAACACCCAAGGGGTATGATTATAAACACGGCGAAAAACTTCATTAGACGAGTATTAGATACGAGTGACACGGTTTTTCACTCCGAGAATAAAAAACGTATAACACACATACTAAAGATGAATGACTTCCCTCCTAACGCAATACAGAGGTTAATAAAAGAATACCCGAAAGATAAATGCCGGAAGAACAGAGAGAACACGACTACAAAATATAGATCTATAGTATATATACTGGGTTTTTCAGAAAGATTGCAGGGCTCAGACATCTATGACAAGGAGAATATAAGAATTGCACACAAACCATCGTACACAACAAACATATTTTTTAATAACATGAAAAGCAAAATAACAAATTCAGACAAACATAATGTAATATATAAGATTACATGTGCGGGAAATGAAAATAATAACTGTGGAAAAGAATATGTGGGTACAACAAAGAACAAATTAAAAACAAGAATAGCAGGACACAGATCGGATATTAAATGTAGATCATCTGGCAACATTCATAAAACAGCACTTGCGACCCACTGTACAGAGAACGGACACCAACCAGATTTTAAAGCGGTGAGCATACTAGAGCAGGAGACAAATTATAGCAAAAGGTTTACGTTAGAAATGCTACACATAGCAAATACATCACCAAGCAAGAGACTAAATTACAAAACGGACGCAGAAAATTGCTCACATATTTATAGACACGTACTTGACTCACAAAAGAACAAAAAAAAAAAAAATTAGTTCTGAACTGCATGGCGAATTAACAAGTGTCGTGTATCGGACAAGATAATTAATGTATGTATGTATGGAAAAATGGTATCCCAATTGAATTCAGTTTTATATGTGAATATTTGTTTGTTATTGTTATATTCCCTGAAGACGATCTCCGAAGGAGATTGAAATATATTGGGAAATATTTAAAAAAGTGTTTTATTACATTGGACCTTGAGCCGGCAAAAATCACAGTTTGATAAAGTCAAAGTAAAAAGGTCGCTACAATCAAAAATTTTAGTTTTATATTTTATTTAGTTTTATAATTTTATTTAAACAAACTGTACTTTTCACTTACCTTCAAGTTTGCTGCAGGTCCGTTTTGAGTGTACCGGTGGCCGGTTCCGTAAATTTGCGGTTCAAAAATTCTGGCACTTTCTACAAATTTGTATACTTCGCACTTTGATATATTTTTTCCACGGACTTTTAGCCGGTAAGACGTCCTTTTCGGTCTTGGACACTTCGATCATTAATTTATATTTTATTTCGACTATTACGCGCAGCCATCGCCAAAGTGGATAGGCAGGTTTCCCTCGCCCGTTTTTCACTCAACACCCGAAGGAATTACCCATACATTCTTGCCACTAAACTTTATTCACAGATACATATATGCCTACACAGTCATTAAAACCGACACCTACAAGCTATCTATATAGACATTAACGCTTTCACAAGGGAAAATACTTTCCATGCATACATACATTCACACACGAAGTGGGGTTTGACATGGTTGTGTACTAGGCATTGGCAACTGGTTTGACTGTTTGATGTTGCTTTATATGTTCGATGATGGGGTGCTTTGGTTTGACGTGTTTCCTAGGGCTCTGATCAATTTATGTTGCATTCACTACAACAGGCTGTCGTTACACACACAAAAAGTAATTCGTAAATATGCCATATAAATACCTTATTGCTTGAGAGTAAGGAAAAATTTAAACAAAATAAATTGTTAACATTTAACTACGAAACCATTCTGCGCGTGAGCGTTTGCAAAATATCTTTTCGGAAATGCGCAAATAAACAATAGCCTCACCCGATGTTGCTACTCTGCTTGTTCAGCGACAACTAAAACTGGAGACATTCGTGCTTTATCGGTAACCGTATCAGTAACCTTATAACAGCTGATTCGACCAACCTTATGAGAATCAATGCAATCGATTATTGGTGCCGCTAAGGTCGTAACCGTATCGTAGCCAACCAATTGGGTTTTGGTTTACCGTCGTAACGATAAACAGCTGATTACGTTAGGGATACGGAGACAGCGATACGACATACGGCACCAATGACTCCGGCTTAAAGCCGAATAAAGGGTCAGTTACACTTACAGGGCACAGCAACATTGCTCTCACAAACAATATCTGTTCAATGGGATTTGCGTGTACTTGATTATACTACGCAGTGCATTGCATTGCATTGCATGGTAGTCTGTTGAATTTTGATTTCCATGTATGCGCTATACGCGCGACCCTCCCACTCTTGGTTCTGTTAACATTATTACAAAGAGTGGAAAAATGAGCATCACTCTCAGAGTAGCACATTTCGCTTGCTTATGTTTGTGCATATTTTACATACTAACTTGTGTATGTGGTTGCCCTTATTAGCGATAATATATGTACGCTACGTCAAGTATAATCAGGCCTATGCTTTGTCATGCAATGCACTGTAAGTATAATTACACCTTAAAGATGAAAGAGAATAATAATACGTGTACAGTGGCGCCAACAATTATTTCACTAAATGAGGACCGCTGCTGTATGACGAAATTTTGAGTTTAAAGAATTTTAATGGATATTTTTTCAACACGGTGAAGCAACTGAAAGAAGATAATGCAAAACTGAGCGAAAAAGTAAGTAGACTTGAGGGAATGTTAAATTGGAGAAAGCAACAACTACTGCAGTGTGCTGTCGATATTGTTAGAGTGCCAGAGCTTACCGATGAAAATGTGAGGAAGTGTACACAACGAGTCTTAAACTCAGCTTTGGGCATATCTGTCTCTCCCGAGCATATACAAAAGTGATATGTGAAAATACAAAAGCAAAAAAAAGATGCTAATACCCAAGGTGTAATTCGTGTGTATTTTTCTTCCACTGAGGTGAAGAAAAAAGTAATGCAAACAAATGGAACAGCAAAAGGCAAACTAACGGGTGAGCTTTATGGGGATTCGAGAAAGATATATCAAAATGAAGCCCTCACGCCATACAACGCAGCTTTGCTTCCTGGTGCGGAAAAAATAAAGTAAGTATGTGTGGGTTAGTAATAATAAAATTCTAATGAAGAAGGATGATAATGACAGGGGTGTTATTTTAAGAACGTTTCAGGAATTGTTGCAAACAACCTTATTTAAATAAATTTAGTTGAATACCTTTTATTGTTATATTTTAACAACTACGAATTTTACTGATATTCTTGAAACAAACAACAACGTCGTTATTAGTCCCATAAACGATTTGGATAAGTTATCTTCCGCTAAAAACTCCTGTGTTATTGTACACCAAAACATTAGTAGTCAGGCAAAATTTTGAAGGACAATGAATTGAGGGCATGTACCTGGAACGTCCGCTCCCTGAATGGGATTGGTGCAGATGCCCGGCTGGTTGATGTCCTCGTCAAAGCAAAATCTGACATCACCGCTATCCAAGAAATGTGTTGGACGAAGCAAGGAAGAAAGAAGATCAAAAATTGTGACATCTATTGGAGTGGCCATACGAATAAGCGCAGTTTCGGCGTCGGTTCGTGGCAGGAGAGAGACTTTGTCGCCAAGTTCTGGCGTTCACACCTGTGGACGAACGTCTCGCCGCTATCCGAATAAAAGCAAAATTTTTTAATATATTATTCATCTGCGCACATGCGCCGACAAAGGAGAAAGGCGATGAGGTGAAAGACACTTTTTATGAACAATTAGAATGCACATACGAGCGCTGCCCCCGTCACAATATAAAAGTCGTGCTTGGTGACTTTAACGCCAGGGTGTGCAAAGAAGGTGTTTTTGGCCCTACAGTCGGAAAGTTCAGCCTACACAATGAAACTTCTCCCAACGGACTGAGGCTGATTGACTTTGCCGGTGCTCGAAACATGCTCATATCCAGCACGAGGTTCTTACATAAAAAGATACATCAAGCTACATGGCTGTCTCCTGATCGAAATACTCACAATCAGATCGATCACGTTGTGATAGACGGACGGCATGCCTCCAGTGTTTTAGATGTGCGCACGATCCGAGGACCTAACATCGACTCGGACCATTATCTCGTTGCAGCAAAAATACGCACCCGCCTCAGCGCGACTAAAACCAAGGAACCAAAAACACAAGGAAAGCTAGACGTCGAAAAGCTTCAATCACAGCAGACTGCCAATGATTTCGAAACTCGACTCTCACACATGCTCTGTGAGAGCACAACGCATCCTGAAGGAATACAGGAGCAGTGGGAGCATATCTCCAGAGCACTTCGTACTGCCGCCGAGGAAAAAATTGGTTACCAGATGCCAAGAAAAAACAACTGCCACGATGAAGAATTCCGCGTTGCAACCGAAAGAAAAGACGCTGCTTACAGGCTACGTTAAAAGCAACCGCGACAAGACGAGAGTGTGGACGCTATCGTGAGTTGAAAAGGGAAGCGAGACGCCTTTTCAGGAAGAAAAAAGCAGAAGCAAATAGGCGTGAGTGCGAGGAGCTTGAGCTGCTAGCCACCAGGAATAACGCCCGAAAATTTTACCAAAAAATACGGCGACAGATGGAAGGTTTTAAGACCGGGGCAAACTCCTGTAGGAACAAAAACGGCGACCTTGTAACTGATGTCCAGAGAGTGCTTAGATTGTGGAGGGAACACTTCTCTTCTCTCCTAAATGGAGACAGCAATTCACCGCGCAGAAATGAAGAACCCGATCCCGCAATCGATGATGATGGAATATATGTCCCCCCCGCCCGATTATGACGAAGTTAGAACAGTAATAACCAGATTGAAAAACAAAAAGGCCGTGGGCACTGATGGGTGGCCTGCGGAGCTATTCAAGTACGGCGGCGAGGAGTTGGTAAGGCGCATGCAGCAGCTTCTTAGCAAAATATGGGCGGACGAGAGCATGCCCGACGGTTGCAATCTAAGTGTTCTTTGCCCAGTCCACAAGAAGGGAAATACTGCAAAATGCACCAACTATCGTGCAATCAGCCTTCTTAATATCGCATATAAGGTCCTTTCAAGTGTATTGTGCGAAAGATTGATGCCCACCGTGAACCGGCTGATTGGACCTTATCAGTGCGGCTTCAGACCTGGTAAATCTACCATCGACCAGATTTTCACAATGAGCCAAATCTTGGAAAAAACCCGTGAAAAGAGAATCGACACACATCACCTCTTCGTTGACTTTAAAGCCGCCTTCGACAGCACGAAAAGGAGCAGCCTATATGCCGCTATGTCTGAATTTGGCTTCCCCGCAAAACTTATACGGCTATGCAAAATGACATTGAGCAACACCATCAGCTCAGTCTGAATTGGGAAGGACTTCTCCGATCCGTTCAAAACTAAACGAGGTTTCAGACAGGGTGACCCTCTATCGTGCGATTTCTTCAATTTGATGCTGGAGAAAATTATACTAGCTGCAGAACTTAACCGCACTGGAACAATATACTATAAAAGCGTGCAATTACTGGCATATGCTGATGACATTGATATCATCGGCCTAAACACCCGCGCTGTTAGTTCTGCTTACTCCAAGCTGGAAAAAGAAGCGGTAAAGATGGGTTTGATGGTGAATGAGGACAAAACGAAGTACCTGCTGTCATCGAGCAAAGAGTCAGCGCATATGCGCCTTGGCAACCACGCTACTGTTGGCAGCCATAATTTCGAAATAGTAAAAGACTTCGTTTATTTGGGAACCAGCATCAACATTAGCAACAACATCAGCACTGAAATCCAGCGAAGAATCAATCTTGCCAATAAATGCTACTTTGGACTAGGTACGCAATTGAAAAGTAAAGTCCTCTCTCGGCAAACGAAAATCATACTCTACAAGTCACTTATCGTACCCGTCCTGCTATATGGGGCAGAAGCATGGACCATGACAACAGCAGATGAAGCGGCTTTGGGAGTGTTCGAGAGAAAAGTTCTTCGAAAGATTTATGGACCTCTACGCGTTGGCGATGGCGAGTACCGAAGAAGATTTAATGATGAGCTGTACGAGCTATACGCAGACATCAACGTAGTCCAGCGAATTAAAACGCAGCGGCTGCGCTGGCTAGGCCATGTTATGCGAATGAAAGATGATGCTCCGGCCAAGAAAGTGTTTCTATCGGAACCCACCTATGGAAGCAGAGGTAGAGGGCGGCCCCCACTCCGTTGGAAGAACCAGGTGGAAAACGATTTAAACTCCCTTGGTGTGACCAATTGGCGCCGGTTGGCGGAGCGAAGGAGCGACTGGCGCGCCTTGTTGGACGGCCATAACCGTTTAGACGGTTAAGCGCCAATTAAGTAAGTAAGTAAGTACGAGCAATACGCAGACATCAACATAGTTCAGCGAATTAAAACGCAGTGTCTGCGCTAGCTAGGCCATGTTATGCGAATGAAATATGATGCTCCGGCCTCCGTTGGAAGGACCAGGTGGAAAACGATTTAAACTCCCTTGGTGTGACCCATTGGCGCCGGTTGGCGGAGCGAAGGAGCTACTGGCGCGCCTTGTTGGACGGACATAACCGCTTAGATGGTTAAGCGCCAATTAAGTAAGTAAGTAAGGTCTTTAGTTTTATATGTGTCCACAGATAACACTCCGTTTCTATGCACACATTTCTGGAAGAATTCTCACTTCTCCTGGAAAGTGGAAAATCGGGTAATCTTATTATTTTGGCTGATTTTAATTTAGATATTTTGCAGGAGAGTACTGCAGCTGACAGCTTTCAAACTCTAATGGCTATTAATGGTCTTATATCGTATATGAATGAGTCGACGCGTTACGCCTGTGGTACTTGTCTTGATCATATTTTCTGTCGCTACTTTTGTAGTACTCATAATTTATTTAAATGTCTGAACTTTGACCTCGGTATTACCGATCACACATTGACTAGTTTAATTATTAACAAAGTTATTTAGAAACAAGAAAAGATAGCTTCGAGTTATTTAAAAATCAATTTCAGTCTGCTGAAAGAAAAACTCCTGTTTGAGTCTTGGGGAGAAGTTTATAATGAGAGTAATATATCAAAGGCGTACAGTAACTTTTCAAATATTGTTTCTTTTGTAGTTATTACCGGCCTTAGTGTTGTTGCTTATTAAAAAATTTTATTCGAGCTCTAGGCCACACAAATATATATATCAAAATTTCAGAAACCCGATTTTTGTTTTTGCATATACTATATTTTTTTGTCGATATTTTGACCTCAATTTGAAGTCATCTTCAGGACTGGAAATTAAGATAAATATTACAATAAAAGCAATAAATGCACATAAAAATTAACAGATTACACATATCATTGTTGCTTATCGACTAATTTTAAACATGAAATAAAACAATATAAGAAGAACCTAAGACAAGATGTAAACAATTCAAGAACCATAACGGGAAACAAAATTTAACAATAACAACCATATATGAACTAATAAACTGTAAGCTACGCTCATATATCTATCACCAACAGGTAAGTTGTTGTTGTACTGCGAAAGAACATACAAAGTTGGTAGGACAGAACACGAACGAATGAGACTCAGCATTGCTTGTAGCAATTTTTGATGAGTTGTCTGTAGGCTTGTGCACAGTGGTCCGTATGGTCGCGATTTTTTGAATTCGATTTGTGAGCGGAAATCCTTGTCTTTAATTTTTATTTAGTTGTCTCCACATATATGTACCTACCTTATTGCATACGTGGGACCCGCCGCCATTAAATTTGATTTTATAAACTACGTCGGATTTCTCGTATTTTTCGATTTTACTTTTTGTGTTGCTATATATTTGTTGCAGAGTATTTTTAATAGAATTGTTGGTGGAATGAATTTTATTTCACGACAATTGATAAACTACAAACAAAGAATACTTAATTATATGAAGTACAATTTCGTAAAGTGTATTAAATCTAAGTATGTAATTCAATTAATTCAATACCCCCACTGGAAATATACTTATATAATTGCAGTCCTATTTGTTTACAAAATAATTTATGTTTATCAATACAAACTGGTTTAGTTAAAACATCTGTTATCATTTTATCTGCAAAAGAAAACATGGCTCATGTTCTTTTCTCTCTAATAAAATGATGTCGTATGTGTATATGTTTAGTTCTTGGATAATATGCTTCGTTATTAGCAATATTGTAACGAACTAAGTGAAATTCCTCTTATTTGCAACCTTCTGCTAACGTTCGTATCACTAAACTGTTGAATAAAATAACTCCAATATTCAATAATGCAAAATAGTCTTTATTAGACTAGTTTGAATATAATTCACAACACTTATCAAACTGACTTCCTCATATCTCAGCTTGTGCTGCTTTTATACTCTTCGGTTTCCTCGTTCACATGCTTCTAGGCGTTTCTTCTTCTAGAATTTACTACTTAGTTATCAGCTAAAAAATTACCAGCTATAAACTACAGATGCAAGTTTATAGCTTCTCGCATAGCAATATGCGCGATGATTGCATACTTTTGTGAGTATCTCAGATATATGCATGTTAGGTCGGGTCGATTTGTGGGGAGGCAAAAAAATCGCCCATTGCTCTGTGAAAATCATATTCTAGGGATCAAAATAAGAAACTTTGCCGAAGGAACCATACCTCTAAAACGAATTCTGATGTCCCCCCCTTTGGGACGTAAGGGCCAATTAAGAAAAATACCACTTTGAAATGCCTATGTTTTTTCTTTTTGGAGTTTATTTTTCTCTTTAGAAATTTATGTAGTCAGAACATATGTAAATAAAAAAATGAATTTAACTTAGTAATAGAAAGAAATTTAAAAAAATTATTAGAAATTAGCGTTTTTACAACCCCTTTTTAAAAACAAGGCATCACTGTGATGCATTTGCATGTTGTAAACATAGTTGTGTGGGTTTTTTATTCAACCGTTTTAAAAAATGAAGGTATCACTGTAACAAAATTGCAGATCGTAAAATTGTTTGTGTTGCTTTTTTTTAAGCCACCACAAGACACAGCAGGTAGAATTGAAATTGCCCCTACCCAAGAGTTCGACCCAAAGGGGGGGACATCAGAATTCGGTTTAGAGGTATGGTTCCTTCGGCAAAGTTTCTTGTCTTGATCCCTAGAATACGATTTTCACAGGGCAATGAGCGATTTTTAAATCGACCCGCTCTAATGCATGTATATGTGTGAGAACTACTTTGCTGATGATTGCATACTTTTGTGAGTATCTCCCGCTGCTGTATGTACATATGTGTAGACATAATGATTGATTTGTTTATGTAGATACAAGTGACTGCTTAGTATCAGCTTAGAGATGAAAGTATGCCTTAGTGTTGCTAATATTCGTCACACTGCCCTCCACCTAAGTCTGATCGTCCCGATCAGAAAAATTTCCTGATCTAAACGGTGCTAGCATCTCAAAATGAACCACCCTTCTATTTGTTGGTGTCCCAATGGTTTGTATGCGGTAGATGGTATCACTGATCCTTTTCAAAACTTTGTATTTTCCCAACTGCACCGAAATTTGGATGGAACACCTTTCCGCCGGTGAGGGTTGTATAACAGTACCAAATCTCCCTCCAAGAAACCTTCCGAATTTTTATTTTCGTCGTACCTGTGTTTCATCCTAGTACTCATTATCCTGATTCGTTTCCTTACACTCTGTTGTTTGGCCAATGAACTACTTCGTAGAGCTTGCGCTTGACAGATTGGCTTTGCATAATCAGTATCGTTCCCACGTTTCGCAACTGTAATGCGTCCCTGGCTTGAAACTACCCTCGCATTCTTTCTGGGAAATTCTTTCATCAGTTTTGTGGGTCCATTTGTTGAATAAGCACTCGCGTACTGCTGAACCCTTTCGCAAAACTGAAGTTGAGTGGTACATCCTGGTTCTTATAACGCATAACCCTTCTCTGCATATCGATCCTGATGTCATGGTCAACTAAGAAGTCCACTCCCAACGTGACTTCATCAACAATCTCCGCCACAATGAATTTGTGTAAAACGATGACCTTCCCAATTAAGACTTCTCAGATCACTTCTCCCCGGACTTGGTTATACTCGCCAGTGACCGTGCGCAACCTTGCTCCAGGTAATGGCTTTACTCTATTGTTGACCGAATCAGATCGCATCAAGGAATGAGATGCGCCCGTATCTACAGTCAATACACGTTCTTTGCCAAATTCCCTTTGACGGTAAGACTGCTTGATTTCCTTCCAATTTGCGACACAGATATCACAGGACATTCAATAGCTGGAGCCAGCTCTCGATCTCTACATCTTACTCGCTCTTGCTCATCCCCTCCAGGTTTGGTATTAAGACCACCCATGCTGTTGAAACCACTAGGACGTGCAATGTGACCGGGATTCCCGCATCTGAAGCATTTGATAACTTTCACTCTGCTTTTGCGATCCTTTCAGTGCCTCCAATATTGTGTTCACCCATTCTGGCCCACACGGCGTGCTTCAAACGCTGACTTACACAGAAGCGATGCTGTTTTCTGAATTAGAGCATGTGATACCGTTTCTGTGAATGTAGGTTTTGGGTTTGCGTAGCTTACTCGCTTCGTTTCGATATCCCGTATTCCATTAATAAAGCTCTGGATTTTTAACCTTTCGCTATATTCCACGGGTGCGTCCGCATTCGCTAAATGTGTCAGCCTTTCAACATCCAACGCAAACTCTTGCAATGTTTCACCAGGCCTCTGGAAGCGGTTCAATAACTTCATTTGGTATATCTGTCTCCTATGCTCGATTCCGTATCGCCTCTCTAGTGCGCCCATCAACGCTTCATAACTGTTACGTTCGTACTCTGGGATGGTCTGTAAGATTTCCGCTGCAGGCCCTTCCAATGCCACGAACAGTGCAGTAACTTTATCTTCAGCATTCCTGTTGTTCACTGTTGCGGTCTCCTCAAACTGTAGCTTAAAGACCTGGACAGGAACAGAACCGTCAATGGATGGTGTTTTTACCTTTGGATTACTCGCTGAAACTGCTGGGCGATTTAGTTTCAACTCCTCCATACGACCTTTTAAATCATCGACTTCTGCCTGAAATTGAGCGATTTTTGCATCCTGCGCTTCCAGCTTTGATGTTACCCTTAGTAGTATGTAAATGGGGGTTCCAGGTCAAATCGTGCAATGAAAAATGATGCAAGGCAAAGTATATACACACCGACACACATATATATACAGCAAAAAAATTTCGTTGCCTACTTTTAGACGCGCACGTTCTTAAGCTTAGAGCTTTGCCGTTCAGGAGAGGATCGTTTAATGGGGGGCCCGACATTTTTAAACGGCCGCAAATTTTTGAATGTCTCCTCATATTTCTAATGAGTTCTAGACTTCACCCGAGCCGTTTTAAAGAGTCCCATAGATTTCTAATCAAGCGACTGCTCCCCAATCCCCCACCCCCCTCTTGTTTCTCGTCTACAAAAAGTAGCAGTTGGACACCTGTAGTACCGCCCAATCCCAAATACCCCAACCCTCAACCCTCAACCCCCCAACCCCAACCCCCATTTTTCTCGTCTACAAAAAGGAGTCGATGGGCACTTGTAGTACCGCCCCCTTTTTTTCTCATCTGCAAAACGGGCCTGTCGGGCACCCGATCAGGGGCAGATTGTTAACTAAAGGTTATCCTAATATTGAACTCATGATTTTACATTATTGAACATTTTATTTCTCTTTTTATTAGGGTATAAGTTTGTATGTACATACTTACACATATGTTTGTTTGATTGTAAGTTTGTGTACACATGGTGATGCTGGTCCATATATATATGCATGTGAGAATTTCATAATTAATTAAAGGATATCTTAATATTGAACTCATGATTTTCCATTTGGGCTCCTTAAAAATGAGAGCATATATATAAATTATATTTTTTTAAATATGAATATTGAACATTTGTGTGACCATGCCGTTACATATGTTTGTTTGATTGTAATTTTATGTACACATGCTGATGCTGGTCCATATATATATGCATGCGACAATTTCATAATTAACTAAAGGTTATCTTAATATTGGACTCATGATTTTCCATTTGAGCTCCTTAAAAATAACAGCATATACATAAATTATATTTTTTTAAATATGAATATTGAACATTTGTGTGACCATGCCGCCACATATATTAGTGTGTACATACCATCACATATGTTTGTACATGGGAATTTTATTAAACCACACTGATAAGAAACCTCAACCGTACAACATTGAAACATATTTATATGTTTATATGTAAATAAAACTTCATGCTGTATTTCATTTAATTAAATTCGTTATCAGAATTTTCCGTAAGTATAAAACATAGAAACCCGATCAGGGGCAGATTGAACATTTTATTTTGTCTTTTTTATTAGGTTATAAGTTTGTGTGCACATGCTGATGCTGGTCCATATATATATATGCATGTGAGAATTTCATAATTAACTAAAGGTTATCTTAATATTGAGCCACTTAAACATGACATCATATAAATTTATTTATTTATTTATTTAATTCATTCAGTCTAAAAGTGCATGCTTTCTTACAGACTAGTTAAAAATAGAAAACAATTCAACATTACTGAAGCGATTTGCTAGATGTATAGTCCTAGTTATAGGTTCATTCATAGCATAATTCGTTTTATGAGTTTTTTCGATGAATAATCTATTATGCCGAAGATCACGCAGTGGAATATATGGAATGAACAAATTAGATAAATCGGAGCAATTTATGCTCAAGTTTATTACATTATAGGCAAGCATTAGTGAGATACAAGTTCTTCTGTCGTGCAAAGCCTGAAGACCAAGCAATTTGCGCCTGCTGGTATACGATGGGAGACCGGCTGGCCAGTGAAGCATCCGTAAAGCAATCTTCGTAAAAACTTTTTGAACTCTTTCAATTTTATAGGAGTTAGATTCATAAAAAGGATTCCATATTATTGAACAATATTCAAGGCGACTTCTGACCAAGGACATATACATCAACGTCATAGGGTCCTTAAAGTCACTGGTGTTTCGTCTAATGAACCCAACCATTGCAAAGGACTTTGCAACAATGTAGTCAATATGACTGGAAAAAGAGAGTTTGGAGTCAAAAATGACACCCAAATCTTTACTCTCTTGACAACGATTAAGAGATTTAGCATTTAGTTTGTAGTTAAAATATGTCGCAGTTGTCTTTTTGGAATAAGACACAACGCAGCATTTGTTTGTATTTAAAAATAAATTATTGTCTGCGCACCAACCGGCAAACGAGTCCAAACATCAAACATTTTGCGAATTTGAATTGCTGGGGCAAATCATTTATGAAAATTAAGAATAATAGAGGGCCACAATGGGTACCCTGCGGAATACCTAACCAGGCGTTTATATGTAGAGATGACTTGTCGGCTCCAATTGCCACATAAAGCTTTCTGTTCGATAGAAAACTCGTGAAGAATTTCAACAAGTTTCCATTGATTCCATACTTGGCTAACTTGCGTACTAGGATAGTATGATCAACCTTGTCGAATGCTTTCGAAAAGTCAGTGTATATGACGTCAAGTTGCTCAGAGTTCTCTAAAGCATCCACAATTTGATTAGTAACTAAAGCTAAATTTGTGGAAGTAGACCTACCTGGGAAAAATCCATGCTGACACTCCACTATAGCCTTGCCTACGTAATCGAACAATTTACGTTCAAGTACATGGTCGAATATTTTTGCCAGAGTACTCTGTTTAACAATCGGTTCGTAGTTGCAAATGTCATTGCGGTTACCAGACTTAAATATGGGAGTTATGGAGCATAATTTCCACGAGTCCAAAAAAAATTCCGCTATTCAAGCAATTTTGAAAGAGATGAGCTAAGGGTTCTGCAATGGATTTTGCGCATATTTTGAATCAGTATCTGATTTTGCACTACTTGTCAATTTAGAGATTGGAACATCATCTGCGGTAACAACGAACTTAGAAATTTGGCATTGGTACCCAGAGTGAAATATAGGATAAGGTGAAGAGGTAAACTTAGAATAAACTTTTTGGAATGATTTAGCAAATAAGTTGCAGGCATCCTGTGGATTAATGGACTCTTCGCCATTATACTCCATAGTCGTTGGAAAGCCATTGGTTTTTCTTTTGGAGTTAATAACCGACCAGAAACTGGACGGCTTTGACTTTAGTTTTGATTCGAGTTTAAGCATATATTGCTTAAAAAGACACTTACTAAGGAAATCGAATTGCTTTTTAAGTCTTATATAGCTAATTCGATCAATTTCTTTACAGCTGTTCCTGTTTTATAAAAGCTTTATTTTTTCTATTTTTAAAATTATTTAGTTTTAGATTAAACCAGGGTGGCCTATTCAATAAGACCTTACTTTTTAGAGGTACGAAACTCGAAAGGGCTAGTAAAAGCCTCCTCCTAAAAATTCATAGGAGGCCTCCGGGTGTCCGGAGTAGTTAAGAAAGGCCCAATCTGTAGCTACGAAGAACTCGTTTATCGCCAAACGATCGGCCTTGAAATAATTATATTCCAATGTAGATTCGGCAGGTTTTTTATAAAAATTATACAAATCAAAATTTATAGCCAAAGCACTATGGTGAAAATTATTTTCCAAAATTGGAAATGGACTGCCCAAGGCATGATATTTTTAAATCAGCAAATCCAAAAACTAGATATAAGAACCTACCATTCTTATTTGGTTGAGAGCTATATTGTTTCAGACCGTATGAAAATAAGGTGCTAACAACTAGCATATCGATGTCGGATTTAATATTTGAAGGTAAAGTATTACAATCATTAGACCAAGATATATTACTTAAATTGAAATCGCCTAAATATATAATTTCATCAGACGGATTAGCATTATTGACAACTCGACTTAAATTATCCATATGCTTCTGAAACATAGCAATGTCACTACTTGGTGGAATATAGGACAATAGAAAAATTATTTTTTTATTACTAGTAAACGTAGCGCATATACAAATTTGTTCCACGTCACCGTTATAATATTCAATATTAATTTATCTACTACATAGATCAGATCTAACCGCAATTAGGACACCACCACCCCTTCCAAGCCCGGTGGCGTTAGAGCAACGACCATTACGATATACATAATAATAATTATCGAAAAACTCATTAGATGAAAAATTTTCTGTCAACCACGTCTCCGTCAAAGCTATTAAATCATATTCATGTGAAATGACATTACTATATAATTGCGATGATTTCGTACGCATTCCGCTTACATTTTGATAATAAAGCGTATATTTAGATTTTAACTCAATAGGTCTAAGAATACCCACGTTAGATTCAATGGTTACGATTTCCGAAGAACCGGTTTTTGGCGGAACCGAAAGGGCAAACAGCCACACCAGCAAGTCAAAGCTCAGGTTTGAGCATACTGTTGAACCAGGATTCGGGAACACCTAGTTTAAAGGTGATTCGTTGTAGTGATTCCACGGCAGTGCCATTCTTAATAAGACTGTGGCATGAAAGCAACACTTTCTGTATCCCAGAATGTTTGGAAACATATTCAATTATATCATTTTCCGTGACTGATGGCTAAAAAGAAGAAATGTACAGCCACTTAGTTTTGGCGGCAACACAAAGTTCAGAATTTGCATTTGAGCCAACCGTGCGAACATGTTTATGGTAAGATTTATTTTTTGAAGCAGCTACCTTTTGACGAGCAGGTTGCCCCTCATTTTCGTTGTTAGTGTTTTCGGTACAAGTATCAGCAATTTTGATATTTTCAACGTCACTAGAATTGTTATTATTGTTTACAATAACAACACTTGCATCAGTTGGTTCGACAATTTTCGAAGGCGACGTAAAATTGTTGTTGCCAGCGAGAGCAGAATTTTGTAGAAGAGGGCGATCACTATTATCATTTGGATCGATGTTATTATTTGCTTGATTACAAACCGAAGCATAAGAAGGCAAACGTTTAGCTGACTTAGCAGGCGAAAGCTCAGCATCAGTGACGGAACGTTTAGCTGTTGTTTAGGTGTGCGAAACAGAAGAAGATAAACACGATGATAGCTCAGCAGCATCACCATTTGATTTACTAGCGCCGCCAGCAGCAGCACCTTGTTGGGTTGTGTAGTTTCCGTACACTTGTTAAAATTTCGTATATTAGGCGAAATGCAGTTGGGCGAGTCAACGAACTTACCACGAGAATGCGTTTTCATTGCATTGCTGTTGTTCTCACTCATTCTTTTTGCCATAGAAATATGATTGTTATTGGCACTAAAAAATATTTGTTGGATTTCTGCCAATCATGAGCATACTTTATTAAACTCTGAGAGGCATATTGTTATTGTTATGTATAATCAAATTAGTACACTAATGGCGACTCTTGTTTTTAACATTTCCTTTTACATTCGTTCTGATATACATACTAATAATAAGCTGATGTTCAATTCTTGATAGACATCTGAATTCAATAAACGTGTGAACATTTTCTGCTCAAATATACTTTACTAAATACTCGAATTTATTATATTTTAGTATTGTGTTTTGGGTATCTTCAACATTTGGCGACGAGTTTGTGCAAATTCGAGAAAAGTATACACACGCTAAACAATATAACCACAATTTATTAACATGGTGGACGAAAAAGCTATTATAACACTTATGGATAACTTACAAACGTCCAATCAAGCATTCATCAAAAGCGTAATAGAAGCAAATACAAAAATGATGCAGGACTTGATTGCGGAGCGGCATTCTAGTGGCGCGAGGCAGAACACTGCTATACCCATTTTTTATAAATTCAACAAAACACAAGATCGCTGGAGTACATACCTATTACAGCTGGAACAACATTTTGAAGCTCACGGGGTTAATGACGATAACGCAAAACGCGCTTGTATCCTAAGCTGGATCGGAGCTGAAAACGTGGAGCTTCTCCAGAAGTTGTTTGATGGGAAGGTGAAGGAGAAAACGTTCAAAGAAATAACTTCCGCGCTGACTCAGCACTTCGTCGAAAAGGTACACGTTCTAAGCGCAAGATTTAAATTTTATCGTACCCTTATGAAATCAGAGCAATCGTATAGTGACTGGGTAGCTGAACTAAAAGGGGCAGCAAAAGACTGCCTATTTAAGTGTGCTAAGCAGGGCTGTGAAGAATCATACGCGGACAGTAAAATCCGTGATATGATCGTTATCCATACTCCACATGAGAAAGTGCGAACAGCTGCGTTACAAAAAGTAAATCCAACTCTAGAGGAAATACTTAATATCGCGACAGTATTCGAAGCCACCGTACGTACATGCAACGAAATTCAGGGAGCCGAAGCAGCCACCGTCAATGTGGTTCAAAAAATGAAATCCGGACAGCTGTCTCGAACATCAACTCGCCAAGAAAGTGAGCAGATGTTACAATCATGTCCCGGATGCTCCAATTCCCATAAACGAGAAGATTGTTATCATTATAAGAACAAAACTAAATCTAATCGCTGCTCAAAAATTGGGCACCTAGCCTCGGTATGTAAGTCGGCGATGGGAGCAAAGAAACCTGTTCGAAACAACAACATCAATGCCATCGAGTCCGGTGAAGATGAAAATATGGAAGAAATCTGTACATTGGATACAGTACATACTTTTGGAAATGACAAAAAGAAAATAATGGTGGACTTACATGTAAATAAAACAAAACTCACGTTCCAAGTAGACACGGGAGCGTCGTGTTCGGTTATTGGATCTGCTGGCTATAGGGAAATCGGCCAACCACCGTGCCAACCTACAAATCAACAGCTAAAAGCATACGGGGGGACTATCGTTCCTGTTAGAGGAGCAACCACAGTTCAAGTCCAGGGCAAGAATATTGACGAGTTCTTACCACTGCTAGTTGCGGATTCCGAAGACGCAACCAATATTCTCGGTTTAAACTGGTTTCGTAAACTCAATTTTCAAATATCGTTACCAACAAATTTTCAATGCAATAACCTTTCGCTTTCTCACACAGGCAAGGAATGTACCGAATCGTTAGCCTTAACACTAAAAAACCTCAGCATGGAATTTCCAGGTATAATCAAATCAGAACCGTCCGGGCAGTGTAAGTTGTTCGAAGCTAATATAGCCCTCAAACCAAACGCCGCACCGAAGTTCAATAAACCATATGGTATACCATTTGCGTTGCATAATGAGGTACGTGCCGAAATCGAACGATTAGTATCAGTAGGTGTTCTAAAACCAATTAATGCGAGTGAATGAGCCGCTCCTATTGTCACCGTGCGAAAACCTAATGGGAAAATACGAATATGAGCAGATTTTAAAGTAGGCATAAATCCTCAGATCGAAATTGATCGGTATCCAATCCCCAAAGTAGAGGAGTTGTTTATAAAGGTCCGTGGACGAAAATTTTTTTCAAAGTTTGATCTAAGCGAAGCTTATCATCAACTACCTCTCAGTGAGAAATCTAAGAAATTCCTGGTCATAAACACACCCTTCGGGTTATATCAGTATCAAAGACTGCCATTCGGGATTGCCAGCGCTCCAAGCATTTTTCAAAGATTTATGGAGGGAGTTATAAGCGGAATGACAGGTTGTGCCACGTATTTAGATGATGTTATAGTTACAGGACGTACACATAAGGAGCACGTCGAAAACGTGCGTGAGCTTTTTACACGATTTGTGAAATATGGGCTCCGCTGCTAATACAATAAATGTGTATTTGCAAGCGAACATATAGAATATGTGGGTCACGTAATTAGCTGTCAGGGTATGAAACCTTCCGAAAAAAGACTTGAAGCAATTAAAATGATGCCTAGGCCTACGAGTGTTAGGGAAGTGGAAACATTCATTGGAAAACTTAATTATTATAACAAATTCATTCCTAACTTTTCATCAAAGTCTAGCGCATTGAATGTCTTACGTAGGCAGACAGCGAAATTCCAATGGGGCAGTGAGCAAGAAGAAGCTTTTAAAACCTTGAAAAATGAAATTGTTAAAGCCACACTATTAGTGCATTATGACGGGAATCTGCCCATCATTTTAGCAACCGACGTCTCTAAAAATGGCATTAGGGCAGTTATATCTCACCGCTACCCCGATGGCCAAGAAAAACCAATTGCATTTGCGTCCAAAACACTTACACAAAGTCAGGCGAACTACTCGCAAGTTGAAAAAGAGACCCTGTCCATCATATTCGGGGTTACTAGATTCCATCAATTTCTTTACGGTCGGCATTTCGAGTTACTCACCGATCACCAGACCTTAACAACGATCTTCAGTCCAAATAAGAAACTCCCTGTTATGACCATGCACCGTCTTCAAAGATGGGCGATTCTCCTACAGGCCTACGATTATTCTATCAAATATCGACACACGTCTCTACATGGAAACGCAGACGCTCTCTCAAGATTACCAGCGGGAGGCGACAAGGACTTCGATTCCAAGGAATTGGCAATGCAATATGTGCAAGAAATAAACTCAGTCGTCATTGAGTCTATTCCGCTCAGTGCTGCCGTCATAGCGGAACATACTGAAAATGAAGAAAACCTTAAACTCGTTAAAAGAATGATTTTAGAGGGATGGCCTGCTCGACTCAAGGAATCGCAACGAATATTGAAACCGTTTTTGAACGTCGTTTTCAGCTGTCATGTCAAGATGGCGTTATTCTACTACAAACTGAGTATCTGCGAGTAGTCATACCAAACAAGTTACAGCAGTGCACATTAAACATGCTACACGATGGTCATTGGGGCACTGCGCGTATGAAGCAGATATCGCGTCGCTATGTGTGGTTCCAGGAAATTGAGAAGGCTATCGAAAAAGTGGGTAGAGTATGCACTGTTTGCCAGTCGTCGGCTAGTCAACCGAAACGTGAATTTTCTTCGTGGCCGGAGGCCACAACACCGTGGGAACGGGTACATGTAGACTTTGCTGGCCCTTTTTGTGGATCTATGTGGATCATCCTAGTAGATGCGTTCTCCAGGTTTCCGTATGTAGTAAAAATGAACTCTACCACAACCGACGCAACAATTTCCACGCTACAAAAAATGTTTGCAATTGAAGGACTACCTCAGACGTTAGTCTCAGATAATGGTAGTCAGTTGACCTCATCGGAGTACAAAAATTTTGTAAACTAAATAATATCGAGCATTTGAAAAGCGCACCGTTCCACCCTTCATCTAACGGTTTGGCCGAACGGTTTGTGAGGATTTGCAAGGAGTCGATAACGAAATTGTTAAAAGAAACAAAAAGCACCGAATCAGCCCTCTTAAAATATCTCGTAACTTTAAGAGCCACTCCAAACCCGAGCACGGGAAAATCACCAGCGCAGTTATTACATGGAAGACAACCACGTACGCTTTTCTCAGCATTACTGCCGAAGGAACACCATAGTAAAACCAAGCAATCCAAGTTTCAAGTGGGACAACTCATTTACGCTCGTAATTATGCAGGGAGAGAACGCTGGATACAAGGTAAAATCATTGAAACTTGCGGTAGAATGATGTATGTCATAGAGACACCTAAATACACCATTCGTCGTCACCAAAACCAAATAAGGAGGAACGAAAATGAGAGCACCAGTACAAGTTCCAAAAAACAACCTAATACAAGTTTTCAAACACAATCGCCCGATTGGGATATCGAGTCTTCGGCACCCAGTGTCAAGCCAAATACGTCACAAACCCAAGGACCGCAAGCCGATCAAACTTCAGGTCTACCGGTGAGTACCGAAGTAGATGATGCACCGCCGCAGACCCCTCAGCTGTGACGTTCCGAACGGAATAAGAAACCGGTGGATCGCCTAAGATATACCAGCTTATGAATCCGAGAGAGGAGGGAAATGTTATGTATAATCAAATTAGTACACTAATGGCAACTCTTGTTTTTAACATTTCCTTTTACATTCGCTCTGTTATACATACTAATAATCAGTTGATGTTCAATTCTTGATAGACATCTGAATTCAATAAACATGTGAACATTTTCTGCTCAAATATACTTTACTAAATACTCGAATTTATTATATTTCAGTATTGTGTTTTGGGTATCTTCAACAGTTATTGTGCTATTCACGCAATTGTCACATTTAAACATTAGATACGCGTTTGATTTTAAAAGATTTGCTGCAGAATTATTTAATTTAACACATTTTAAATGTACTTTATGACCACAGATATCACATGAGATAAAATCTTCTCTTACGAATTCTATATGACAGCTTATACACTTAAGCATTGCCAAATAGATAGATACACCGAGCGATCAAAAACACGTCCGCACGCAACGAATGCTACTTGACTTATGAATTATATATACTATATATACAAACCGCAAAATACATACCGACACAGACACACCCATCCATATACATACATTTAGATAACTTGTCTCAATGTATATAAGTTGGACATCTTTTGAGTAAAAAAATGTAGTAAATTAAAGCCGCTCAGCACTTATCTATATTTCACGGATATACATTATATAAGGATTTTTAGCCGTGTTTATTACTAATAAATAGTAATAAACTATACTACTTATACATCGTTACTTCTTTAACACCGTGGATTATTGTAGGCATATTCCACATTATGAATCAAGCCCTTAAGGATTTAAAAGCAATTTCAAATGAAAAAAGCTCGAAAAAGCCAATTAATAAAAAAATGAAAATGTATCCGTGTAGCTTTTGTGGAAAGATATATACTCGGAAGAGGAATTTAGTTAAACATATTGCAATGAATCATCAAATTATAAAAAAAACCCGCCATTTTTTGATAGCTCAGCAGCATCACCATTTGATTTACTAGCGCCGCCAGCAGCAGCATCTTGTGTTGGTTGTGTAGTTTCCGTACACTTGTTAAAATTTCGTATATTAGGCGAAATGCAGTTGGGCGAGTCAACGAACTTACCACGAGAATGCGTTTTCATTGCATTGCTGTTGTTCTCACTCATTCTTTTTGCCATAGAAATATGATTGTTATTGGCACTAAAAAATATTTGTTGGATTTCTGCCAATCATGAGCATACTTTATTAAACTCTGAGAGGCATATTGTTATTGTTATGTATAATCAAATTAGTACACTAATGGCAACTCTTGTTTTTAACATTTCCTTTTACATTCGTTCTGATATACATACTAATAATAAGCTGATGTTCAATTCTTGATAGACATCTGAATTCAATAAACGTGTGAACATTTTCTGCTCAAATATACTTTACTAAATACTCGAATTTATTATATTTCAGTATTGTGTTTTGGGTATCTTCAACATTTGGCGACGAGTTTGTGCAAATTCGAGAAAAGTATACACACGCTAAACAATATAACCACAATTTATTAACATGGTGGACGAAAAAGCTATTATAACACTTATGGATAACTTACAAACGTCCAATCAAGCATTCATCAAAAGCGTAATAGAAGCAAATACAAAAATGATGCAGGACTTGATTGCGGAGCGGCATTCTAGTGGCGCGAGGCAGAACACTGCTATACCCATTTTTTATAAATTCAACAAAACACAAGATCGCTGGAGTACATACCTATTACAGCTGGAACAACATTTTGAAGCTCATGGGGTTAATGACGATAACGCAAAACGCGCTTGTATCCTAAGCTGGATCGGAGCTGAAAACGTGGAGCTTCTCCAGAAGTTGTTTGATGGGAAGGTGAAGGAGAAAACGTTCAAAGAAATAACTTCCGCGCTGACTCAGCACTTCGTCGAAAAGGTACACGTTCTAAGCGCAAGATTTAAATTTTATCGTACCCTTATGAAATCAGAGCAATCGTATAGTGACTGGGTAGCTGAACTAAAAGGGGCAGCAAAAGACTGCCTATTTAAGTGTGCTAAGCAGGGCTGTGAAAAATCATACGCGGACAGTAAAATCCGTGATATGATCGTTATCCATACTCCACATGAGAAAGTGCGAACAGCTGCGTTACAAAAAGTAAATCCAACTCTAGAGGAAATACTTAATATCGCGACAGTATACGAAGCCACCGTACGTACATGCAACGAAATTCAGGGAGCCGAAGCAGCCACCGTCAATGTGGTTCAAAAAATGAAATCCGGACAGCTGTCTCGAACATCAACTCGCCAAGAAAGTGAGCAGATGTTACAATCATGCCCCGGATGCTCCAATTCCGATAAACGAGAAGATTGTTATCATTATAAGAACAAAACTAAATCTAATCGCTGCTCAAAAATTGGGCACCTAGCCTCGGTATGTAAGTCGGCGATGGGAGCAAAGAAACCTGTTCGAAACAACAACATCAATGCCATCGAGTCCGGTGAAGATGAAAATATGGAAGAAATCTGTACATTGGATACAGTACATACTTTTGGAAATGACAAAAAGAAAATAATGGTGGACTTACATGTAAATAAAACAAAACTCACGTTCCAAGTAGACACGGGAGCGTCGTGTTCGGTTATTGGATCTGCTGGCTATAGGGAAATCGGCCAACCACCGTGCCAACCTACAAATCAACAGCTAAAAGCATACGGGGGGACTATCGTTCCTGTTAGAGGAGCAACCACAGTTCAAGTCCAGGGCAAGAATATTGACGAGTTCTTACCACTGCTAGTTGCGGATTCCGAAGACGCAACCAATATTCTCGGTTTAAACTGGTTTCGTAAACTCAATTTTCAAATATCGTTACCAACAAATTTTCAATGCAATAACCTTTCGCTTTCTCACACAGGCAAGGAATGTACCGAATCGTTAGCCTTAACACTAAAAAACCTCAGCATGGAATTTCCAGGTATAATCAAATCAGAACCGTCCGGGCAGTGTAAGTTGTTCGAAGCTAATATAGCCCTCAAACCAAACGCCGCACCGAAGTTCAATAAACCATATGGTATACCATTTGCGTTGCATAATGAGGTACGTGCCGAAATCGAACGATTAGTATCAGTAGGTGTTCTAAAACCAATTAATGCGAGTGAATGGGCCGCTCCTATTGTCACCGTGCGAAAACCTAATGGGAAAATACGAATATGCGCAGATTTTAAAGTAGGCATAAATCCTCAGATCGAAATTGATCGGTATCCAATCCCCAAAGTAGAGGAGTTGTTTATAAAGGTCCGTGGAGGAAAATTTTTTTCAAAGGTTGATCTAAGCGAAGCTTATCATCAACTACCTCTCAGTGAGAAATCTAAGAAATTCCTGGTCATAAACACACCCTTCGGGTTATATCAGTATCAAAGACTGCCATTCGGGATTGCCAGCGCTCCAGGCATTTTTCAAAGATTTATGGAGGGAGTTATAAGCGGAATGACAGGTTGTGCCACGTATTTAGATGATGTTATAGTTACAGGACGTACACATAAGGAGCACGTCGAAAACGTGCGTGAGCTTTTTACACGATTTGTGAAATATGGGCTCCGCTGCTAATACAATAAATGTGTATTTGCAAGCGAACATATAGAATATGTGGGTCACGTAATTAGCTGTCAGGGTATGAAACCTTCCGAAAAAAGACTTGAAGCAATTAAAATGATGCCTAGGCCTACGAGTGTTAGGGAAGTGGAAACATTCATTGGAAAACTTAATTATTATAACAAATTCATTCCTAACTTTTCATCAAAGTCTAGCGCATTGAATGTCTTACGTAGGCAGACAGCGAAATTCCAATGGGGCAGTGAGCAAGAAGAAGCTTTTAAAACCTTGAAAAATGAAATTGTTAAAGCCACACTATTAGTGCATTATGACGGGAATCTGCCCATCATTTTAGCAACCGACGTCTCTAAAAATGGCATTAGGGCAGTTATATCTCACCGCTACCCCGATGGCCAAGAAAAACCAATTGCATTTGCGTCCAAAACACTTACACAAAGTCAGGCGAACTACTCGCAAGTTGAAAAAGAGACCCTGTCCATCATATTCGGGGTTACTAGATTCCATCAATTTCTTTACGGTCGGCATTTCGAGTTACTCACCGATCACCAGACCTTAACAACGATCTTCAGTCCAAATAAGAAACTCCCTGTTATGACCATGCACCGTCTTCAAAGATGGGCGATTCTCCTACAGGCCTACGATTATTCTATCAAATATCGACACACGTCTCTACATGGAAACGCAGACGCTCTCTCAAGATTACCAGCGGGAGGCGACAAGGACTTCGATTCCAAGGAATTGGCAATGCAATATGTGCAAAAAAATAAACTCAGTCGTCATTGAGTCTATTCCGCTCAGTGCTGCCGTCATAGCGGAACATACTGAAAAGGAAGAAAACCTTAAACTCGTTAAAAGAATGATTTTAGAGGGATGGCCTGCTCGACTCAAGGAATCGCAACGAATATTGAAACCGTTTTTGAACGTCGTTTTCAGCTGTCATGTCAAGATGGCGTTATTCTACTACAAACTGAGTATCTGCGAGTAGTCATACCAAACAAGTTACAGCAGTGCACATTAAACATGCTACACGATGGTCATTGGGGCACTGCGCGTATGAAGCAGATATCGCGTCGCTATGTGTGGTTCCAGGAAATTGAGAAGGCTATCGAAAAAGTGGGTAGAGTATGCACTGTTTGCCAGTCGTCGGCTAGTCAACCGAAACGTGAATTTTCTTCGTGGCCGGAGGCCACAACACCGTGGGAACGGGTACATGTAGACTTTGCTGGCCCTTTTTGTGGATCTATGTGGATCATCCTAGTAGATGCGTTCTCCAGGTTTCCGTATGTAGTAAAAATGAACTCTACCACAACCGACGCAACAATTTCCACGCTACAAAAAATGTTTGCAATTGAAGGACTACCTCAGACGTTAGTCTCAGATAATGGTAGTCAGTTGACCTCATCGGAGTACAAAAATTTTGTAAACTAAATAATATCGAGCATTTGAAAAGCGCACCGTTCCACCCTTCATCTAACGGTTTGGCCGAACGGTTTGTGAGGATTTGCAAGGAGTCGATAACGAAATTGTTAAAAGAAACAAAAAGCACCGAATCAGCCCTCTTAAAATATCTCGTAACTTTAAGAGCCACTCCAAACCCGAGCACGGGAAAATCACCAGCGCAGTTATTACATGGAAGACAACCACGTACGCTTTTCTCAGCATTACTACCGAAGGAACACCATAGTAAAACCAAGCAATCCAAGTTTCAAGTGGGACAACTCGTTTACGCTCGTAATTATGCAGGGAGAGAACGCTGGATAAAGGTAAAATCATTGAAACTTGCGGTAGAATGATGTATGTCATAGAGACACCTAAATACACCATTCGTCGTCACCAAAACCAAATAAGGAGGAACGAAAATGAGAGCACCAGTACAAGTTCCAAAAAACAACCTAATACAAGTTTTCAACCCCAATCGCCCGATTGGGATATCGAGTCTTCGGCACCCAGTGTCAAGCCAAATACGTCACCAACCCAAGGACCGCAAGCCGATCAAACTTCAGGTCTACCGGTGAGTACCGAAGTAGATGATGCACCGCCGCAGACCCCTCAGCTGCGACGTTCCGAACGAAATAAGAAACCGGTGGATCGCCTAAGATATACCAGCTTATGAATCCGAGAGAGGAGGGAAATGTTATGTATAATCAAATTAGTACACTAATGGCAACTCTTGTTTTAAACATTTCCTTTTACATTCGTTCTGTTATACATACTAATAATCAGTTGATGTTCAATTCTTGATAGACATCTGAATTCAATAAACATGTGAACATTTTCTGCTCAAATATACTTTACTAAATACTCGAATTTATTATATTCCAGTATTGTGTTTTGGGTATCTTCAACAGTTATTGTGCTATTCACGCAATTGTTACATTTAAACATTAGATACGCGTTTGATTTTAAAAGATTTGCTGCAGAATTATTTAATTTAACACATTTTAAATGTACTTTATGACCACAGATATCACATGAGATAAAATCTTCTCTTACGAATTCTATATGACAGCTTATACACTTAAGCATTGCAAAATAGATAGATACACCGAGCGATCAAAAACACGTCCGCACGCAACGAATGCTACTTGACTTATGAATTATATATACTATATATATATATATATATATATATATATCAACAAACCGCAAAATACATACCGACACAGACACACCCATCCATATACATACATTTAGATAAGGGCTACTTGTCTCAATGTATATAAGTTGGACATCTTTTGAGTAAACAAATGTAGTAAATTAAAGCCGCTCAGCACTCATCTATATTTCACGGATATACATTATATAAGGATTTTTAGCCGTGTTTATTACTAATAAATAGTAATAAACTATACTACTTATACATCGTTACTTCTTTAACACCGTGGATTATTGTAGGCATATTCCACATTATGAATCAAGCCCTTAAGGATTTAAAAGCAATTTCAAATGAAAAAAGCTCGAAAAAGCCAATTAATAAAAAAATGAAAATGTATCCGTGTAGCTTTTGTGGAAAGATATATACTCGGAAGAGGAATTTAGTTAAACATATTGCAATGAATCATCAAATTATAAAAAAAATCCGCCATTTTTTGCGAGCAGTGTAAAATTCAAGTGAAACAAAATGTATGGACAGCACACTTGAGAACAAATATACATAAAAAGAATTGTATGTCTAATGTAAATGGTAATGTTAAATGTATCAGCGCTATGTTTAATAATCGTCTTGAGACATACGTTTTGGAAAGCGATCAACCCAATGATTTAATTGTTGAACATTTTTTTAAAAAATATTTTAACGAATTACCTGCACTTTTACAGAAATCTATAGAAAAGCATGAAAGCACCAAATTTATCTTTGAGTTATTTTGTAAATATATTCAAATAAAAGAAAATATTGAAGAATTCGCTATAATGTCACACCAAACATTAATGACTGAAGCATTTATGGAGAACAACAATGTTGGTGATATAATTAGGGAAAAGTTTAGTAAATTGATTGAAAAAATGAAAACATTTCAAGAGCGAGATAGTGGTTGGAGTCTAAGTGAAGTTATCCATCTACAAGTAAACATAAATAAATACCAACCAATTAGAGGCTCATTATAAATACCACTACCAAAAGTAATAGCAGATAAAACAGCTTGTATTAACATTGTTAACAATTGTTGAAGCCAGCGGGCTTGCAATGGTTGGGAATCGCTCGTGTTCTCCCAATTCAGCAGTTCCCTAGAAAGCAACTCTGTCATTGGAAAATCACCGGTGATCACTTGCATACTAGGAAAGAAGTAACTAATGATTGGCTGGAACGAGGAGTACTTTGATAACTATCATCGAAATCGCATCCAGCCATCATCGTGTTTTTCTCTTGTGATTACCTTTCTAGTTTACCTACAAATCTATTACTTACGTTCATTGTATATCTGTGTATTAAATAAATAAATTTAAGGAGCGATAACCACCGACGAGATCTAAGGCCGAGCTTCTCTTCCAATTTGCGTCATGCTCCTCTTGATTTTCCCTACAAATTGGCCGGATCTATGTATTTATCTTTTCTCTTTATCTTTTTCTTATTCGTTGCTTTTCAATTCTTTTGGCACCAAATCTGCAGTGAGTTTGTACCGGCGTTTTCTTCGTTCAATCCCCGCCCGATCATTTGGTCCATCGAGCCATCGAACTGCACGGGATTTTTTTTGGAAAAGTAAACTAAAACACATATACAATTACAGCAAAGAGAGAAAGAAAAACGAAGAAATCAACACAAAGAAGAAGAAGAAAGACTAACAAATTAATTTCGATAAGAACAAACAAAATTTTTATCAATCAAAAAATCATAAAACAGGTGCGTGTGATATAATTAATTTGTTGAGCAATTAGGTTTTTTTCTTGTGTAAAAAATATACTTACATATGTGCAAGTGAAAAATTAAAAAACTAAACAGAAATTGTTTTAGTAGTGCTAATAGCGATATTTTAATTAGTCACATACACAAGTGAGAGATAAATACGATCACCCGCAGTAAAGTGTTCGCGACTTTCTCAGCCAATTTTCGGCAAAAAGTAAAGTGAATTATTTTTAATTTTCGGTTTGAAAAATAATAAAATTGATAATAAAATCGATCGTATTTATCTGTTATGGCAGTGTATTTTAACTATTTCCACGTTTGTTTGAAGTTGGATATTCAAATCGTTGAATATCATAAATAAGTGAATAAAACTTTGTATTGTTTTTCTTATGCACACAGGTGCAATCGGTAATAATTTGTTAATTCGGTTTCGTTCACTCTCTGAGTTCTCGCGGTTTATCCACTAATACAAATTTACGTTTAGTGGAAATTAATAATCTTTTTCGAGTCTCGAAATCACTGGTTTATTTTCTCCTACTCGCAAAATAAATAAATCCATAATTAAATTTTCACGTCTACGTAAATTTTATTTAACTTAAATTTCAAATATTCAATGAGCATTTGGCTATCGGTTATTTGTTTATTTTGTATAGTTAACAAAATCATTTGATTTAAATATTTGCGTACATACATACATACGTAATTACAATATTTCAACCACCGTTTCTATTGCCTTTGTTATTTTCTCGCTCTTTAATTTTGTTAGCGTGGGTTGTTACTTGTGTACATATACATACAAGGCACATTTGTAGGAACATACAGCCCAGTAGGAAATTTTTACATTGACCCCGTTGGAAATTTTTCAAAAATTAACTGAATTAAATTCGAGAAATGTTTTCAAATTTATATTTAATTGGTGGCGCTTATCATTCCCTTTGACGGTTATTAGTATTTGGGTACATTCCAATATTCGTCATATTTTATTCGATCGGTTCTAAGTTTCGGCGTGGGTCTTTAAACAATAGATATGGCTCTGAGTTATTTTACCAGGTGTTTAGACCAAATTGTTGAATTCAATGCGGAATTCAATGAAGAATATTTAAAGGAAAATTCGAAAACCTCCTTGGAAATTCTAAAAACAGAATTAATCGACGCTTGGTCGAACACAAAGCTAGCATATGAAAAATGCTTGCAATCCTTGAAGAATTATGATGAAGTAGAAGCGGTCAAAGCAAAGCAGTCAACATCTCTTAGGGATTATATATCCCGCTTGTCACGCATTACTGAATACACTCAAAAGGCGAAGCAAACGTTGCTCCGGTCATAGCCCCTGCCCAAGTAGCCACCCAGTCCAATAGTCTGCGTTTACCGCCATGTGATACGGAAATATTTCATGGTGATTACGTGTCTTGGCCATCCTTTCGGGATCTAATCACAGCGATTTACATTAAAAATTCCCGACTGGAGGACGTCGAAAAACTTTACCACCTGCTTCAGAAAACAAGTGGTGAAGCAAAGGAAATCGTCGCGAAAGCCCCGCTAACCAATTTAGGCTTCGAAATGGCGTGGTCTAACTTGAAGGCGGCATACGAAAAAAAACGGGTGTTGGTCACCAGTCATCTAAAGGTGCTTTTCTCGCTTCCAGTCATTCGGACTGAAAGTGCAGCAGCGTTAAAGGAGCTTCAGCGGAGCATTAATGGATGCTTATCTGCCCTGGAAATGTATGACGTCTAGGTCAAGGAGTGGGACCCAATTCTAATTTATCTGTGTTCGAATCGCCTACCGGAAACAATGCTCGGGTTATGGGAACAATCCTTAGCGGACAAATCGGCTCTACCGAACTGGAGTCAAATGGATACATTTCTGACGCAATGATACAGGACCCTGGAGTCGATACTGAATGTGGAAGGTGCACCTTCATCATCGTTGACGACCCTTTCACATAATCTGCACAATCGGGCAATACGGGAGCCCAAAAGAAAGTAGCACTTGCTACCAATGTTTCCCATTCAAACTGCGTATTATGTCTTAAACAACAACATCTCTTACGTTTATGTACAAAAATTTAGCTCTTCCAGTAAATTATAGGTTTTCGGCAATTAAAAAGCACAACTGCTGTTTGAATTGTTTGACAAAAGGCCACTCAATGAAAGACTGCAAGAGCCAGTTCGCGTGCTCTAAGTGCAAAAGTAGACATCATACTCTAGTCCACAGAGTGCCCTCTAACACTCAACCTTCAAAAGACTCCACAAACGCAACTACTTCACAAGCCTTTCACACTAATATACAGTCCACTTCTTCGCATAGTAGTCCAACATCGAATGAAGAAAATTTGAAATCGTCGAA
Source organism: Eurosta solidaginis (assembly GCF_040869045.1). Taxonomy (NCBI): domain Eukaryota; kingdom Metazoa; phylum Arthropoda; class Insecta; order Diptera; family Tephritidae; genus Eurosta; species Eurosta solidaginis. The sequence goes on along the minus strand of NC_090319.1, from coordinate 173,457,620 downwards.
TTTATCTTCAGCTCTACTAGGAACTGCGATGGTTCATATTTGCCACTTAGGGTCAACATATGTCGCTCGTGCTTTAATTGATTCAGCTGCCGAATCATCGTTCATCTCGGAGCGACTTCGGAAACTTTTAAAGCTGCCATGCTCAAAAACCAACGCGGTTATTTCGGGACTTAATCAAACAGTTTGCAAAAATACCCCGAAGAGTTGCTCGTTCGTTGTGGGCTCACCCCGTGACCCAAATATTTTCATAGATGCCAATGCTTTCGTTTTAACAAAAATCACTGGCAACTTATCATCAACCTCAATATATGAATCGATACTAGATCAACTGCCTAAAGTACCTTTAGCAGATTCTAATTTTCTTCAAAGCGGTCCGATAGAGTTTTGATAAGAGGGGATTTATATCCCAAAGTAATGTTAGGTGGCGTAAAGCGCAGTTTAAATAACAATTTCCTGTCCCAAGAGACCGTGTTCAGGTGGATCATCACTGGAGCACCTTCTACTGCACAGGTTTCTTGCTTTGCTACCAAAGTCTCAATCGGGGAGGACATCTCGTTAGATTGTCAACTGCGCAAGTTCTGGAAACTGGAAAAAGTTCCTAAAAGAAATCTTCAGTCTGTAGAGGACTCGTTTTGCGAAGAACTGTACTCGAAGACGACTATACTAAACCCGGATGGTAGATATGTCGTGTCGTTGCCGTTTAAAATTTTGTATCCCACGCATTTAAAATTAGGTGCATCTCGGCCAATGGCGCTGCAGCAATTTTATCGCAACGAAACAAGATTGTTAAAAACCCCTTCGTTAAAAGAAGAATACGACAATGTCATGAAGGAATACCTTGAATTAGGACATATGGAGCGAATAGAAGCTCCAAATTTCGAACATTCACCTAGCCACTTTAACCGCCCACATCACGCGGTGCTGAAACCTGATGGTACTTCGACGAAGTTGAGAGTAGTTTTTAACGCGTCATGTAACTCTTCGAATGGCGTCTCGTTAAATGATATTCTCCATGTAGGCCCGGCACAGCAATCGGATTTAACTCTTCTTATAATTCAGTGGCGGATGTACAAGTTCGTTCTAAGTAGCGACATACAGAAAATGTATCGTCAAATTCTGGTCAAACCTGAACACATACCTTATCAGAGGATTATTTTTAGGGATGACTCGCAAGGTAGCATACAAGACTGTCAACTTAAGATAGTCACATTCGGAATAAATTGCGCGCTATACTTGGCAATTAGAACACTTATTCAATTAGCTCAAGACTGTCAGGATTCACATCCATTGGCAGCTCAAATTCTCCGGAACTCCATGTACGTAGATGACATATTAGCTGGATTCCACGATATAGCCACAGCTTTACAAGCACGAGATGAACTTATCGAATCATTAGACAGCGCTGGCTTGTCCTTGAGGAAATGGTCCTCAAATTCGAAAGACATTCTGAGGAATCTTCCGCAAGAGCATTAGAATTAGACGAAACAAGTACGACAAAGGCATTAGGAATTCGATGGAATGCTAAATCAGATCGGTTCTTCTTTAAAATTCATGTTCCCTCGTTGCATGACACGTATACGAAACGCGAAGCATTGTCTCTTAAAGCGAAGCTTTTTGACCCAGCAGGTTGGCTTGCACCAATCAAAACTATTTCACTTCCCCGTTTAGAGCTGTGTGGTGCTGTTCTGGTGGTCGACATGCTTCAATCACTTCTAAAGGAACTTCCATTCAAAGTAGAAAATATATACTGCTGGACAGATTCTACCATCGTTCTCGCATGGTTAAGGAAAAGGCCCTGCTCTTAGACCACCGCTAATCGAGTGGCAAAGATCTAAGATGCTCTCAGCGTTAGGCATTGGAGTCACGTTGATTCCAAGGATAATCCCGCGGATCTTGGTAGCAGAGGAACTTACCCACAGGACTTATGCTCGAATAAGTTGTGGTGGCACGGCCCCTCGTGGTTAGCCAAATACGTAGAACAGTGGCCTTCCTTGGATGTAGATATAGACGACATTACGCTCGAAGCGAGGGGATTAAAGGCACACCCTTCCCAAGTGTCGAAGCAGGAGGATAACTTAGAAAGATTTTCGCCGCTTCCGCGTGCACCGCGGGTCTTAGCATCTGTGTTTAGGTTCTACAATCGAACTAACCGATATACCCGACGGTTTCATTCTTACCCCTCTCTAATTATTTCTGGAGAAGAAATTTCTAAAATTGGAGTTCGGCTCATAATACTTGCCCAGATGAATCACTTTCCAGAGGAACACAAGAATCTTACCGCTAAAATTGCAATATCGTCAAAGAGTAAAATTCTCTCCTTAAACCCATTCTTCGATATTCATGATGTAATTCGAGCCAACGGTCGACTGAAAAATTCGCAGATGTTGTCTGAAGACGAAAAGCGTCCGATTATTTTGCCCTATAGTTGTTATTTCGCAAAGTTGCTAGTAGAACTTATTCACAAGGGCTCTCTTCATGGCGGAAATCAATTGGTATTTCGGTTACTGCGCCAACAATATTGGATTCCGAAAGCCAAAAATCTCATAAAAACCGTTATTCATAATTGTAAACCATGTGTTATACGCAGAAAACAAAATCAATGTCAAATTATGGCGGCTCTCCCGGAAGAACGGACGGTACTTTCCAGACCCTTTGAAAATACAGGTGTAGATTTCGCCGGTCCATTCGACATTAAAAGTTTTTCGGGAAGATCTTACAAGATGACTAAAGGTTACGTTTGTATTTTTGTATGCTTTTCTACGAAAGCGATTCACTTAGAAGCTGCCAGCGATCTTTCAACGGAAGCCTTTCTAGGCGCATTTTCAAGGTACATTGCTAGAAGAAGCTGTCCAAAAAATATATTTTCGGATAATGGAACTAACTTTGTAGGCTCATCTACGGTTCTTAAAAAAGACTTTAAAAAATTCATTACCACAACTCAAGAGTCTGTGTGCAACCTATATAGCCTTCAAAAAGTCTCCTGGTATTTTATCCCGTCAGGCGCTCCTCATATGGGTGGTATCTGGGAAGCAGGGGTTAAAAGTTTAAAATTCCATCTTCGTCGTACCGCTGATTCTCAGAAATTCAGCTTTGAAGAATTTCAAACCATTCTTTGTCGCATCGAAGCCTGTCTAAATTCAAGACCGATATCACCTAATTCCAACGACCCCGCTGATTGTGCTGCTCTCACTCCGGGTCATATTCTAACTGGGGGGCCAATACTCGCCCCACCGGAACCCTCCATCGAAACAAATTAAATCTCATTAATCAGCCGATGGCAAAAACATTCGCTTCGCTGGAAGGAGGAATATTTAAAAGAACTTCACAAACGTCATAAATGGAAGTCCCCTCAAAAAGATATTGCCATCGATGACCTAGTTGTAGTTCGCCATGAAATTCTTCCACCTAATGAATGGCGCTTCGGTAGGGTCACCAATATATACCATGGAACTGATAAAAGAGTCCGAGTGGCCGACATTCGCACCCAAAAGGGAATGATAACCCGCCCCATTGTAAAGTTAGTTGTTTTCCCAAACTAACTTTTAGCGTTTATCATCTCTTTTAATTCAGGCTATCCGACAGCCCAAAATTCCGTGTTCGGATGGGTCCTTTCTGGCCCATGTGTCCTTTAAGGTACAGCGACCCCTTAATGGGTACCGTTTCGCGTCTTCCGCGTTCGCGTGGGTTCTATCCGGCCCGGGTGTCCTTTCAGGCACAGCGACCCCCTAATGGGTACCGTTTCGCATGTTGTAATTTTTATTAAGTCAGTCTAAGTATTAAATTGAATTGAACTTAATATGAATTATCCTATCTGGGTAATTAATCATATAAGTAAGTCGCCGTTACATTATAACCCCTACGGGGCGAATTATGAATAAAATCACATTGAAAAAGCTCAACAATTGATTATTATTGCACGCATTTTAGAATAGAGACTAGTACATTCTTATAGTTGAATTCATGTAAATAATACCTTCTTTCACGTTAGCACCTTAAAGAGCTTCTCCTTTAGTAGTTGCAAATCCTCAGTATTGCAAGGCCGGCGGCAATGTTGAAGCCAAAAGGCTTGCAATGGTTGGGAATCGCTGGTGTTCTCCCAATTCAGGAGTTCCCTACAAAGCAACTCTTTCATTGGAAAATCTCCGGTGATCACTTGCATACTAGGAGAGAAGTAACTAATGATTGGCTGCAACGATGAGTCTTTTGATAACTATCATCGAAATCGAATCCAGCCATCATCGTGTCTTACAGGTAATATATAAGTTTTTTCTTGTGATTATCTTTCTAGTTTACCTACAAATCTATATACTTACTTTCATTGTATATCTATGTATTTATCTTTTTAAATACACTTTTATCATTATTCTAATTCGTTGCTTTTTATTTCTTTTGGTACCAAATCTGCGTGAGTTCGTACCGGCATTTGCTTCGTTCGATCCCCGCCCGATCAACAATGATATATATTGCATTAAGTGGGCCATTATTTCATCTCTTTACCAACCCTCAAAACATGAACAAAGGTGTTCTTCATATCACATTAGAAATATCCAAGATTCCATTATAACTTTAATTAATGATAAAGTAGTCAATAAAAAAAAAAAATTAAAGATATTGAAATATTTGAATCAAATAATCCAGATATTAGTGTAAATGTGTTTGGTATAGAAGACAATTTGGTAGTAGGACCCTATTATTTAACAAAAGAGGAACAATCGCATCACATTAATATTATTTCTTTATACAGTGATGATTCCAATAAAAGCCCTATATGTTTGGATAAAAAATTTAAGTAGATTAATGAGTGATCAAGTTACAAGACATAAGAATAAATTATATTTTTGCAATACATGTCTAATACATTTTAATAAGGAAGAAAAATTACTAACCCATAAAAAGCATTGTAGAAAAACTGTAACACGCATGCCTACACCTAAGAAAAGAATGCTAAAATTTTAAAATTTCAAAAAACAATTAGATGTGCCATTTACTATATATGCAGATTTCGAATGTATTCTAAAACCAATAGATATTCAAAATTCTAGTAGGACTCAATGTGTGAAAGAACATATTCCTTATGCCTATTGTTACTTTATTAAGTGCTCATATAATAATCAACTGGATCGTTTTAAAATATATAGCGGTGTTGATACTCCAAAACAATTTTTTAAAAGTATTTTCGATGATGTTTTAGATATTTATCACTTATATTTGAGTAAAATAGTTAGAATGCATCCATTAGCTGGCAACCAACTCAGGCGTCAAAACAAGGATATATTTTGCCATATTTGTGGAATGGAACTTTTATTAAATGATAGGGTAGCAGACCATTGCCATTTAACTGGTGAATATAGATTCCCGACACATAATAAATGTAATTTAGAATATCAGATAGCAAATTTTATTCCAATATTTTTTCATAATTTATTCAAATATGATTGTCATTTATTTATTAAAGAGTTGTCATCTGTAGAGGGGGATACAAATGTTATTCCCTTAAACAAAGAGTTGTATATTTCAATATCAAAGAGAATATGTGTTAATAATAAAGATACCATTGAACTTAGGTTTTTAGATTCATTTCGATTCATGCCTTCTAGCTTAGAGAGTTTAGCTAAGAATTTAAGTAATAATGATTTAGAAATAACAAAGGCTTATTTCCCCAACGATCATCACTTTGATTTAATGAAACGTAAACGTTTTTTCCATATGACTACTTAGATTCAGAAGAACGTCTCAACGAAACATTTATTTAATAAATTATCAAATGAATCGTGTAGTATCGATGATTATCAGCATGAACAAAATGTTTGGACAACATTTAATTGTTCCAATTTTTTAGATTATTTATTATTATATCTAAAAGTAGATGTGCTACTCCCCAGTGACATTTTTGAAAATTTTAGAAAATTATGTAAAGGAATTTATCGACTAGACCCTTGTCAATATTATACATCTCCAGGATTATCTTGGGATGCAATGCTCAAAATAATTAGAATAGAATTAGAATTGTTTCCTGATGAAAACATGCATAATTTTATAATGTCGGGAATTATTGGCGGGATTGTTCAATGTTGCAAACGGCGTTCAGTTGCTAACAATAAATATTTAAGTGATTACGATGAGACTAAACTTCAAATTATATAATTTCTTTAGATGTTAATAATTTATATGGTTATGCTATGTCACAATATCTCCCTCATAATAATTTTGAATGGATTGAAAACGTAGAGGAGTTTGACGTTTTTAGCATACCAGAAGATTCTCTAGTCGGATACATATTAGAAGTAGATTTAGATTATCCCATAACCACTCACAATATTCATAATGATTTACCATTTTGTTTTGAAAATAAAAAAGTTGGCTCAATGAAAAACTCAAAGTTGATTGGTGATTTGAGAAACAAAATAAAATATATTATTCATTATAGAAATTTACAGCAATGTATTAAACATGGACTTGTATTAAAGAAAATTCATAGAATTCTACAATTTAATCAATCAGATTGGCTAAAAAAATATATTGATTTAAATAATTATCATAGAACATTAGCAGCAAATAAGTTTGAGGAAAATTTCTTTAAATTATTGAATAATGCTGTGTAGGGGAAAACTAGGGAAAATGTAGATAAAAGAGTAGATATTAAATTATTACAAGATTGGGAAAATACTAGTATTGGGGGAAGAGGTAGAAAAAAATTAGGTGCTAGGGCCTTAATAGCTCAACCAAATTTCCATAGTCTAAGCAAATTTTCTAATAATTTAATAGCGATTCAATTGAAACAAATGTCAACTCTGTACATTAAACCGATACATATTCGTTTTACCGTATTAGAACTTTCTAAATTTAAAATGTATAGTTTTCATTATGATTATATCAAAGAGAAATATAAAAATAATATTGCTTTGAATTATATGGATACTGATTCATTCATATATGATATTCAAACTGATGACTTTTATAATGATATTCGTGATGATATTTCAAAATTTTTCGATACATCCTCATATCCAAAGCAAAATATTTTTAATTTTCCTCAGTTGAACAAGAAGGTTCTAGGTATGATGAAGGATGAATGTAATGGGAAGTTAATAAAAGAGTTTATAGGTTTAAGAGCAAAAATGCATTCATTTAAAATTGATAATGATATAAATGAAACTAAAAAAATTAAGGGAATAAAAAAGTGTGTAATTTCTACATTGAGTTTAAGTTATTTTAGAAAATTTCTGTTGGAAAATAAATTGTATAATGCATCAATGTATACATTTAGATCTAAATTACATACGGTTTATACACAAAATATTTATAAAGTAGCTCTACACAATATGGATGATAAGCGAATTGTACGAGAAAATCATATTGATACTTATGCTTGTGGTCAAACCTTATAGTAGTACTTTACTGTAATACATTTAAGAAAAATATTAATAAACAATTTATATTGTATTATATAAAAATTACTGTGTTGTATTTTTCTTTCTGCTCATAATTGTAATGTATTGGCGGCTTCAGATCCTATAAATAGAGATCGATATCGAAAGGGTGTCGATAATTTTATACAGCTATAAAAGATCTATAAAAGAAGTATACCACACCAGATTCTTATCAGATACACACAACTGATAGGTAACAGATTTATCAGATTCTTATCAGATACATAACTGATAGGTAATAGATTTACCAGATTCTTATCAGATACACAGCTGGTAGGTAACAGATTTACCAGATTTTTATCAGATACACAACTGATAGGTAACAGATTTTTTTCTTCGGTCACTCATTAAAAATCATATCAAATAATCATATAACTGTATTATCTAATCTTGTTAAGATCAGGAAAGTATTAAATGGAAAACTTAAAAGAATGAAATTGAGAGAATTGGATAGAATGAATTTGTTAGAGGATACAGACATTCTACTAATTAAGACTGTCTTGGCCGTTTCATGTTCATGACGAAAACTGGTCCCGCAAACACTTTGTCAAATGTACTTCCCTTATCTTCCTTTTCTGAAACACAGACGCACACAAGTAGATTACGCATTGCTTAATGAGATGGCATGTTGCAAGTAGATTACGCATTGATAGACACATTTTTTCTTATCGCACGCACCCAAAAAAATTTGTTTCACAATTTAAACAGTTGATAACTCCACTGATTATTGTATGCTTATCCATAATAAAATGTATGAATATATTCGATGACATGTTGGAAGTAGATTAGGCATTGCTTACTATAATGAGATGTCATGTTAAAAGTAGATTACACATTTCTTATCGCACACAAAAAGCACTTTATTGTTCTATTCTTCTACTATAAAAGCTCAGCTCAGATCCACTTTAAATTATTCAAAATTCAAACAGCAAACCCATAATATGATCAGCATTTTAAACTCAAAAATTGTAATCTACAGCGTATACATTCGGAGGGATAATCTCCCTCTTAATGATTTTGCGCGATGGCTACGAATTTTGGAGAACCACCAGTAGCGTCAAGAGTTGCTTGACGAAATTGTTGAGGGAATGCTGGAGTTTTTAAAATTGCAGCCGGGTTTATAAATTTTTCTAACATATCAATGGTTGTATCAAACATTGATTTAAGTGACACTGAGGTGGGAAATTTTTCTGTCTCAATATCACTTTGCGAAAAAGATATGGACGCTTTATGGTCCATAAGGGTGGGCGAAATTCGATTTATGGAGGGTGCCATAACACTCTATTTAAAATGCTAAGAAATTAAAAATTTTAAATTTTAAAACTAAATTGTTTTTATTTATTTATTTAAAAGGTTTATTTGAAAAAGTAAGTATTTGCAGGTAGAATTTACAACGAAGTTGATTATACATTTTTGTGTAAGTGTTTATAATTATGTAGGCTTCCTCATCCAAACGCTCTAGGTGTGAGCAATTGCAAGTGTCTGGGCCATATGTGCTATTAGAATTCGACCAAACACAGTTTTCATAGTGTTCACCGAAATGATTTTTTATTTTACTTAATTTATCTCTATACTCAATTTTTGAATGAATTTCAGGTAAAATATGTTTAAATTGTTTCAGAAAATTAAATATGTCTACTGCTGCTGACGACGACGAGGACATGTTTCTGCTTACTGAACCTTCATATGCAGTGTTTGATAATAACGATCAACATGAATTATTGTTGGATTTATATCGTACGAAGTGTGCTCATATAATGCTTCTCGTTTATGTAATGTCTCCGTATTGTCTTCCGGAAATTCAAAGTAATAGATATTTAAAGTACGCTGTATATAATTGCTGTAATAAGAGCATTTAATTCGTATTTCACAATTATCGTAAACTCAATTGAAATGTCTATAAAAAACCTCTGGGCTTTCAAGAATGCCTCCTATTCTCTCTTCCTTTTCAACTAGTAATTCTTTAAAATTGTCAAAAGCCTCTAGAATGGTGTATTCACTTTTTTTCACACCATGTCACTCACTCCTTTGATCGCGTATAGTTGGTCTAAAAGATCCCTCAGGGCTCTGCGTTATTGTTGTTGTTGTTGCTGTTGTTTTTAATAATGATGGGTTGAGCTCAGGAAAACTCTGATTTAACAATTGAATTGTTACATTTATTTTTAAACGTAATGAAGTGTTTGGAATATTGTATTCAAAACTAGTCTGTTTACTATTTTCAAAAATTCTAAAGCTGTTTATATTTTGTTCTTGATTCATAAATTGATTATAGGGATAACTTGTTCCATAACTTAAGTGAAACAGGCAAATAAGTAAAATTTTTATTAAATTAGCTAATTTTATATCGGTTTTTTTATTTTTATCTATACATGTGTGAGTCACATTATACAATGATCATATTATATGTTTGTCTATAGTTTTTCACATCAATTATTTCTATATGTGGTCTTTTAAATGAAGTATCCTGGGCTAGAATCTTTTCAATATCACCATTACTAAGAATTCGTTCAAATTCAATTTCACGATATTCAAAGAACTTAATGCTCAACATTTTTTCCATGTATCTACTATCATAAGTAAAACGAATTGGTAGTTCAAAATTATCATATTCCAATTTAAAATGTCGATAAAATGCTTGTTTTGCCTCAATGATTCCTCCAATATCAGATTCCTTTTCAATGAGCTCTCTAAGAAATGTCTCTATAGCTTCATCTATAGTAAAAGTTCTCGTAGGCTTCCCTTCCTTTGAAAAATCACCTTTAGACGATGGTGCGATTGTTGTGGATGGTGAAAATAATAGAATCGTTGACAACATTTCAAGTTCGTCTTCGTCATTCGTTAAAAGAGGTTCACTTTGTTTTAGTAATAATAATGAAATATTGATTGATAAAATATCATTACTACAAGGTAATGTTAAATTAAATTGAATACTTTTCGAGTTTTGGTTTATCGCAAGCGCATTACTATCTAGGTTTTCCCAAATTGGTGCTCCGTAGGTAGTTTTGAAAACAAATAATAATAATAATGAGATATAAAATTTAAAATTCATTGTGATATATCCCTTTGTTTACGTCAATTTAAAATGAGGTTGATTTTAGAAAACAATGTATTTATATACTTACTTTTCTTCTTCTTCTTCTTCTTCTAATTCTCACCCTTTTAAAATAAAAACACTAAAGTTAAGATTTCTAATTCTATTTTATTTCATTATAAATTAAAATTACTACCTATTGAACAAAATATATGCTGATTTTAAAGCACACCGAATTTGTCGTTGGTTGATTTTCACATTACAATCAGTATGAATATGATATTGACAACGCACAACATCTGGATGTAAACTATATAATCTAGAAAGATTAATTCCATCACATCCTGTACTCTCCTCTTCAATGTTAAACACCGGCTTTTAGAGGAACTCTGCTATCCATACACTTTTTTCTTGCACCTGAACATAAACTTTTATGTTCTTCAATGTTGACATCAAATAGTTTTTTACAGATTTAAAACTATCGCTTCCATAGGACCATAATAAATTATAGTGGTGTAACATTAACCAATTAGCTTGCCGTTGATTTTCCTTACTCAGATCCCAAAATTCAAATGAAGCTTTTATGTGGAAACAATGGAATTATTCATTGTTGAAGAGCACAGCTATTTTCTTTACAATAAATCTATTATCGAATGCTTTAAAGCCTTGAACATCTACTGTCGCAAACATTATGAAAATTAATAAAGAAATATCTTTGTAATGGTAGGCTTTTTATACGTTAACCACAGACAGGTGAAGTATAGTTGGGGATAAAATAGAATTTTTATATTTCGCCCACACTTATATACTTTAGACCCTTTTAAAATTTGGAGCCCCCCTTTAAAATCTGAGCTCGATACTCTCCTGCACTGATGAACTTCTAAGCTCTTCTAAGCAGTCAGAACACAAAACAAACAATTCGAAGCTTTTTCTTATAGATCAGCTAGAACGTATGCGCCTAAATGAAGGTACACAAACTTAAAAACTAATAACAAGATAAACAAAATTTTTAGTCTTCATATTTATTTGCGGTTTTATGAAATTCTCACATGCATATCTATAAAAGTACAATTTCTTTTCGAATAAACATCTTCTAAAACCACTTAAACTCAGTGTAGAAGTTACACACTTTTTTATTCCCTTAATTTTTTTAGTTTCATTTATATCGTTATCAATTTTAAATGAATACATTTTTGCTCTTAAACCTGTAAACTCTTTTATTAACTTCCCATTACATTCATCTTTCATCATACCCAATCAAATAAAATGCCAAACGAGCCCAAATGGTTGTAATCAATGTGAGAACATGTTTTATTAAAATAAAAAACAAAAAAATTATAAGTTCAATATTAAGATAACCTTTAGTTAATTATGAAATTCTCACATGTATATCTATATATATATATATATATATATATATATGGACCAGCATCAGCATGTGCACACAAACTTATAACCTAATAAAAAAGAAAAATAAAATGTTCAATCTGCCCCTGATCGGGTTTCTATGTTTTATACTTACGGAAAATTCTGATAACGAATTTAATTAAATGAAATACAGCATAAGGTTTTATTTACATATAAACATATAATTTGTACGGTTGAGGTTTCTTATCAGTGTGGTTTAATAAAATTCCCATGTACAAACATATGTGATGGCATGTACACACAAACATATGTGGCGGCATGGTCACACAAATGCTCAATATTCATATTTAAAAAAATATAATTTATGTATATGCTGTCATTTTTAAGGAGCTCAAATGGAAAATCATGAGTTCAATATTAAGATAACTTTTAGTTAAATATGAAATTTTCGCATGCATATACATATATATGGACCAGCATCAGCATGTGTACGCAAACTTACAATCAAAGAAACATATGTGTAAGTATGTACATACAAACTTATACCCTAATAAAAAGACAAATAAAATGTTCAATGGAAAATCGTGAGTTCAATATTAAGATAACTTTTAGTTAACAATCTGCCCCTGATCGGGTGCCTGGCAGGCCCGTTTTGCAGACGAGAAAAAAAGGGGAGGCGGTACTGCAAGTGCCCAGCGACTCCTTTTTGTAAACGAGAAAAATGGGGGTTGGGTTTGGGGGTTGGGATTGGGCGGTACTACAGGTGTCCAACTGCTACTTTTTGTAGACGAGAAAAAAGAGGGGTTGGGGGGATTGGGGAGCAGTCACTCGATTAGAAATCTATGGGACTCTTTAAAACAACTTGGGTGAAGTCTAGGACTCATTAGAAATATGAGGAGACATTTAAAAATTTGCGGCCCTTTAAAAATGTAGGGCCCCCCTTTAACCATCCTCTCCTGAACGGCAAAGCTCTGACAAAAGCTAAAAGCTCTGAGCTTTCTCTTATACATCAGCCAGAGCAGAAACAAAAAGCTCTAAGCTTAAGAACGTGCGCGCCTAAAAGTAGGCAACGAAATTGTTTTGCTGTATAGATTTGTGTGTCGGTGTGTATATACTTTGCCTTGCACCATTTGGGCTAGAACCCCCCTTTATATACTACTACCCTTGCTTCCTGTGCTTCTAACTGCGAAGACATTTGTGCCACCTGAAATGATAAGCGCTCCTCTTGTTCTTCCATTTTGGATGTTATGCTTGTATGCTACGATTCCAGTTGGGATGCCATATATGTCTTCTGTTCTACCAATTGAGTTTCCATCTTCGATGTAATCTGTGTCGACTGTGATTCTAGTTGAGATGCCATAATTTCAGTTATACGTGTTTCCTGGGTTTCCATTTTTGCCGATATCTGTGATAACAAAGCCAATATCGCATTATTCTCACCGCTTGCGACTGGACTCGGACTTCCGTTGTTCTCTTAAATTCTTGTTGTTGTCTCCCCATCAGGGCGAAGGACATCAAGGTCCACATTAATTACTTCCGGTTCCATTACCTCTCGTAGCCGTGCTTGAAGTTCGATTTTATTGCCGGTTGTATTCAATCCACGGTTCTCCAACTCCTTTTTCAGTTGCTGAATTCTTAATTCTCTTAACTTTGCCATGCCCAAGTTGTATTCCCAATCTTCGGAATTTATTCAAAAATTCCTCCTCTGACACCAATTGTAACGAATTTATTGAAATTCCTCTTATTTGCAACCTTCTGCTAACGTTCGTATCGCTAAACTGTGGAATAAAATAACTCCAATATTCAATAATGCAAAATGGTCTTTATTAGACTAGTTTGAAAATACTTCATAATAACACTTATACTTCGCAACCAATAGCGTGCTTAAATCAAACTGACTTGCTCATGCCTCAGATTGTGCTGCTTTTATACTCTTCGGTATCCTCGTTCGCATACTTCTAGGCGTTTCTTCTCCTATAATTTACTACTTAATTACCAGCTATAAACTACAGATGCACGTTTATAGCTATGCGCGATGATTGCATACTTTTGTGAGTATCTCAGATATATGCATGTGTATGTGTGAGATCTACTTTGCTGATGATTGCATACTTTTGTGAGTATCTCCCCGCTGCTGTATGCACATATGAGTAGTCATAATTGATTGATTTGTTTATGTAGATACAAGTGAGTGCTTAGTATCGGCTAGATATGATGGTATGCCTTAGTGTTGCTAATATTCGTCACAATATGAATAGCGCTGTGATGATCACAAAATATTTTTGTTGGAGATTTCGATTCCAACTTTGAACTAAGTTCCTTTTCAAGACCCCCTTAACCATATATTCAGCTTCACTAGTGGATACAGCTACGGTTGGTTGCCGCTTACTGGTCCATGATATTGCTCCATTTTGTAAAATGTTGACATATCCTGTGACAGAACGTCGTTCACTTTTATCATTGGCCCAATCTGCATCCGAATAAGCAACTATCTCTTGATTTCCCGATGCAGAATAAACTAATTTAATTTGAAGAGTACCCTTTAAATATCTAAAAATAAGTTTCACAGCATTCCAATGAGCACGATTTGGATTATTGTTGAAGCGGCTTAGAAAATTCACTGCTTGACAAATATCCGGTCTTGTACATTAGGCAGTAAACAAAAGACTGCCAATAGCTTGCTGATAAGGAAACTCCCTCATTGTTTCATCAATCGCATCTGACTTCATTAGTTTCTGATTCATATCGAATGGAGTAGAAATAGGGTTGCAATTTTCCATGTTATATCTTCGAAGCATCGAATTTATATACTCCTCTTGATCAAGATATATTTTGTTATCCCTCTGCGTCCCATACCCAAACATTGTTTTGATCCTCCTAAAAATTGCATCTTAAAGTTTTTCATTAACCTTTCTTTCAACTCATTTAAGTAAAAAACATCATTACTAAATAACAACATGTCATCAACATATAATGCAAGAAATGTCATTTTATCATTAGCTGTGTTAAAATAAATACAAGGGTCATACTGAGACTGTTTTAGGCCATATTTTTTTAAAGCTGCATCAAGTTTGAGATTCCAAACATGACTAGCCTACTTCAGGCCGTAAAGAGCCTTTTTAAGCTTAAGTACAGCTTAAATACATGTCATTTCTATTACCGATGGTGATTCTACGTAAATATCTTCTGACAACTCACTTTGCAGGAAAGCAGTTACTGCATCCATTTGCTCTATTTTCAAACCATGCCGTACTGATAACGCCAATAAATAACGAATGGATGTATGACGAACGACTGGAGAAAAAACTTCTTCATAGTCTATACCCTTTCGCTGAGTCAAACCCTTCACAACAAGTCGAGCTTTGTATCGGATGCTTTCATCAGGTTCCTTTTTCTTCTTAAAAATCCACTTTGTTTTTTATTAAATTGCGATTTTCAGGTTTCGGGACTACTTCCCATGTCTGCTTCTCCTTTAAAGAATTAAGCTCACTCTCCGCAGCAAGATTCCATTGATCAGCATCTTCAGTGGATAGATCTTTCTTCAATTGTGTTTCGATCATCAATTGTTGTAAGACGACAATAGTTGAGCTCTTGCCTCTTTGCGATTCTTTCACTTCGTCTTGGAATTTCTACTATCTCAACTGCCGCCTTCGTATCATTTTCTTCATCAGTTAGAATTTCCCCCACTTCATCGCCATTTTCTGGCAAAGAATCAAATGACAATGAATTCGAACTAAAATCAATTTCATCAGTACAATTTTGATTTTTGTCATTACTACAATAAATATCATCAGTATAATTTTGATTTTTGTCATTACTTTGAGGATATTTAAAGAAATAACAATTATCATCTTTTTCTTTCAACCATGAATTTCCAATAATATTCTCATTGAACCGAACATCCCTATATGTAAAAACTTGTCTCTTCTTTACATCATATAAACGATACCCTTTACAATTCCCATGCTGAGATTTTGCATCCCATTTTAATCGTTTCTGTTTAGGTATAAAAGTCATTGCAGCGCATCCAAAAATTCGCATGTTGCTGACTTCTGGTTTACGCTGACTCCACATTTCAGCATATACAGAAGTATTGACTGCCTCAGCCCAAAAACGCTTTGGGAGTTTTGAGTCGTACAATAAACACCTAGATTTTTCAGTTATAGTTCTATTTACGCGTTCTGCCATACCATTATGTTCCGGATTATATGGACCAGACTTCTGGTGAACTATTCCGGATCCTCTCAAACACTTACTAAAGGTATTGTTACAATATCTGTTACATTATCGCTTCGCAAGATTTTGATCTTTTCACCAGATTGAGTCTCAGCCATTTCTTTGAAATCTAGAAACTTATCTTTGACTTCACTTTTGCTTTTAATAAAATATACAAATACTTTACGTATGAAGTCATCTAAAAAAAACAACGTAGTATTTACTACCACCCATAGATTTTACTTCCACACAGATCAGAATGCACAATTTCCAATTTCTTTTTAGCACGATAACCATCAGATGGGAAACTACATCGAGTATGTCTTCTTTGTGCACAACCCTCACAAAAATTGTCTGGCAATTTTCCCTCATTAAATTTGATACCTGACACCAAACTATTTTTTAGTACTTTTAGAGAATTAATATTCAAGTGGCCAAATCGCTTGTGCCACATCTCTAATGATTCTGCAAACTTGTTCGCCAAAGATATATCTCTTACCGAAGTATCCAAAACATACATACCATCAACCAAAGTTGCTGTAGCAATAATATTGTTATCATAGTTCAAAATTTTACAACAGTTTTCTTCAAAAAGTACTCGATTTCCTTTTCTGACCATCTGACTAACCGATGGCAAATTTTCTGCAACTCCAGGAACATATAAAATATCTCTCACTGTTATGGATGGATTATCCTTGCCAACCGTTAAATTGAGATAAACATCACCTCTCGACTTGGTTTTGGATTCATAATCCTAGATTCATCCTTCGTCAAATGAGCTGAAGCTCCACTGTCCACATACCAAATATTTTTTGAAGTATCTCGAACAGAATAAGCAGCATATAGTGAGGATTTTTGTGACCCCAATTTCGTATTACCAACCTTTTTCCGACTTGGGCAATCAGCCAACGCCATCGCAGCCATAACACTTTTTATTTGTATTTTTCACTCCCTTTTTTACGAAAGACTTCTTGCTAAGACTCTAAGATTCTAACATCTTGCAATAATTTAATTTTTATGGAATCTGAACTCAATTTCTTCCCACAACTCTCAAGCGACATTATCATTGGACGATAAATCTCAGGTAATCCCTTCAATAGCAAACAACCTAACCATTCATAATTTACCTCAAAACTAATTGACTCCAACTTGTGCGAAGTCGTCACAATATGTGACACATAATCCTCTATTGAGCTGCAATCCTCTAGTTGAACAGAGCAAAACTTTTGCAGTAAACCAACTTTGCTGTCTAACCCTGAATCTTCAAAAAGGTCATTTAATGCCTTCCAAACTGCTTTTGCCGTCATACAATTTCTTATGAAGACATACAATATTTTGTCTACTGAAAGTGCCAACCGACATCTTGCTTTTTCTTCCTTTGCTGCATCAGCGGCCTGATCAGATCCAACAACGTACTCCCACAAACCTTCAAGACGTAATTGCGATTCGATCGCAAAACTCCATGTCAGCCAATTCTCCGATCCCACAAGCTTTTCAAAACGTTCCGATTCTGCGCCTCTATTCGTTTTGATTTTAAAATATTTTCATCTATAATTGTTAAGGGGATGTGGTTTTACCTGGTTAGAGGATGTGGCTGGTGCGGCGATGATGGCGTGGACGTGGTGGTGATATGATGATGATGGTGGTGCTGGCTGAATATGGTGATGATTTGGTGGTGGTATAGCGGCGGCTGGCGCGGCGGTTTGATCACGGTGACGAGTGGCCTTTGTGCTCACTTAACCACGGATTTGGCGCTATTCTATGCTCTGCGTGATACGAGGTTTCGGCGCAACTTCACTTTACTATGCACGACCTGGGCTTATATGTGCCAAAGAACTCAATAAACATTACACCGATTTTGTGAGCGTATGTGAATCGTTCCGGGGGCAAGGCCGCATTGATTTGCAATCGCATTTGCTGCTTGTGGAGGGTACAAGTTTTGCACTGGTGCATGCATCTCTTTATGAGGGGTTTAAGTCGTGGGATATAGAGATCCTGTCTGAGGCATTTCTGCATGAGAAGTATTTCGGCGTGAAGAAGAAGTGGAGGTACTGTATATAGAGGACAGCGAATCTAGATTTTTTGGGGATAATAACGGGACGTTTTTCGTTGTACGTCAACGTCGAATGAGCTAATCTACCATGAACCCCGAGGAGCCCGTTCTCATCGAGGTATGGGTTGAGGGTTAGCAGAGAGCTTCTTTTATCAATTGGTTTTGCATTTTCCAAGCATGCCCTTTCGCGAGAAAGATATCGGGTTTGCCTTAGCGTCACAAGTTTATTTTTGTTTTTCTGAGATCCTCATGAGACAGAGAGGGGGTGTAAGCGAGAGATTATTAATGAACTTAAAGGCATATGCCATGACCCCGAGAGCGCGAGGAAAATCGATCCAATACATCGGAGTCATCTTCAGGTGAGTGTAGCGCTTCGACTCGGCGCATTTCCGTAGGGTTGATGCTGCGGGTAGATGGTTTTGGCAAGGCTTCGGGGGGCTGGGTCAGCTACGCAGGGCCATTCCACCGCGGCGAAGAATTTGCCACGTCCATGGGTTTCCATTCTCTTGTGCCCATACCTGCTGGATTGTCGCGACTGCCTACACGCTTCCAGGAGGCGCTTCCGACGAGATCCATAATTTTCGCTGTTCCATTGGATACGAAAGTTTTCCAAGCGTGGGGAGGCTTTTCGAGCCATGCTAAAACAATCTCCGAGTCAGACCACATGTAAAGGTTTTTAAGAGAGAGTTCAAGATGGGACTGTACGACCGCGATGAGCCGGGCAAGGAGTAGAGCTGCACATAGTTCTAGTCTGGGAAGACTGGTAGTGCGAAGAGGGGCAACATTGCCTTAGCGACCAGAAGGTGGGACGACATGGTGGCACCGTGGGTTGTTCGCAGATATATAGTGGCGTAATATGCCATTTCTGACGCATCGCAGATACCATGCAGTTCAACCTGCTGGTTCGGGATGTAGTCAACCCATCGAGGTATCTTTATATCTGAGATGTTGGGTAAATTTTTTGCGAACTTCGTCCATTTAATGGTTCGTCCCAGCCAGTTCCGTCTATTCATATCTCTTGGAGTAAAAAGTTTTGCGACCGAGGAGAGAATTTGTCGCTTTGTACTAGCGGACGAGAGGGGTATTGAGTCCACTGTATACGAAAAAGTGTCGGTCAGGGTGTTCCACTGTATGCCGAGAGTTTTGGTGTTGCTTGCTTTCTCGAATTCCAAAAGATTTGTGTCTAGCAAGCCCTCTTCTTTGAAGTTTTTTATAATATTGGGGTGATTGGCCGTTACTTTCCGTAATGGAAATCCTTTCCAACCCATATAAACAGATACATACAAGATCACTTCGCTAAAACTGGAAATAATAAAACGGAGGCAAATACAATATATAATACAGTCACCTTTGTACCAGCCTTGTCAAGCAGAATGATGCATTCTAATATGTATGACAAGGAAAAAGTTAGAATAAAATTTAAATATGACAATACTCTGCAACAAATGTATAGCAACACAAAAAGTAAAATCGGAAAATACGAGAAATCCGACGTAGTTTATAAAATCAAATGCAATGGCGACGGGTCCCACGCATGCAATAAGGTATATGTGGGGACAACTAAATCAAAATTAAAGACAAGGATTTCTGCTCACAAATCGTATCTAAAAAATCGCGACCAGCCTAATGACAACAAAACGGCTTTAACACAACATTGCAGGACCACGGGAAACTATCCAGATTAAGAAAATATAGCGATATTAGAAAAAAAAACCATTATAATAAGCGCTTCATTCTGGAAATGTTGCACATTATAAATACTCTTAGGGATATACGTATGAATTTTAAGAGCGATACGGACCACTGTGCATAAGCCTATCTAAAACCATGGATAAGCTAAGCAAGTCCCTCATTAGTGAAATTAGGCTGGAAAATAAATTAGCAAGAAAGTGCCGTAAGCACGCGCAAAATCACAAACTTCGTAGGCGTTATGCTTTTTTGTGTAATGACGTAAAAAAAGAAGTTCGACTGCAACGTGATAATTTTTATCGCAATAAGTGTGTGGCTGCACCAGGAAATTCTAAGAAAGAATGGACTATTAATAACAGTATGTTAAACCGGAAGTGTAAGCGAATAGACACGGTTATTGATCTGGTTAATTGTGAAGATACTATTTCAAACCCTACGGAAATAGCTAATAATTTTAATGAGCACTTCTCAACTATTGCGAAAAGATATGCTATGACATCTTCGTGTAAATGTCTAGTGTTGGAGTACCTGGAGTCAAGTTCAGACAGTAGTTTTTCTTTGAACCCTTCACTGGATTAGAAGTCTGAAAAACCATTAAGTCTTTGAATAACACAAAATCATGTGGCTACGATGGAGTATCAAACCAGGTTTTGAAAAATGTGGATTTCACTTTAGTTGATATTCTCACACACCTTTTCAATTCTAGCCGTTTCTCCGGAACATTTCCTTCCGAATTGAATTGTGCCATTGTCATTCATCTATTTAAAAAAGGAAACAAAAATGATAGAAACAACTATAGGCCAAACTTTTTGCTTTCTTATATTTCTAAAGTTTTTGAGAAATTGATTAAAAATAGGATTTTTTCCTTTCTTGAAATCAACAAGTGTTTTAGTCCGATACAGTTCTTTAGGCCAGGCCGGTCTACTGAAGATGCTCTACTTAATGTTTGTTCAATTATCTATCGAGATTTAGATAACAAAAAAAAAAAAAAAAAACTGCGCTGGTGTGTTTGTAGATATTACCAAAGCCTTTGACAAGGTAGATCACCAAATTTTGCTAGATAAATTGCATTATGCTGGGTTTAGTGGGTTTATACATAAATAGTTCCGTTCCTATTTAAATGGGAGAGTTCAGAGGGCAAAAGTTTGTGAAAGCCTAAGTGGTTCAGTTACAATTAATATGGGCGTGCCACAGGTCTGTTTTAGGTCCTATCTTATTTTTAGTATACTTGAACTTAATTTTTTATTACCATTCTTCGGAAAAGTTAATGCTTTTGCGGATGAGCTCGCGATTGCATATGGGTCAACAAGTTTCCTAGACTTGGTTGCAGGTATCAACAAAGACGTGTACTTGCTAAGGGCATGGTTTGCTAAGCATAAGCTCATTGTTAGTAAAAAAAACGCAGATGATGATTTTTAATATAAATGCAAATAATATGCCCGATGTAGATATTGTATTCCATTCTACGAATTGCACTTGCTTCTCCCTACATGGCTTGTTTTGCCCTAAAAGATCTTTCGACTACGATGCTCCGTGTAGCGATGCCTGCCTCATAATCGATAAAGTGAAGGAATTCCAATACTTAGGTGTGTCCCCGGTGGTAAGTCTAAATTGGTCGTAACACATGTTGTTATGGTCCACTTGTGCGACTCTCACTTTGAATGCTCTGCTGACGGGTATTAGTGGTTAGTTAATAGATGAAAGGGTTAGGATTCACCTCACTCATTGTTTGTCTGGGGCTGTTAAAACAATTTTTTTTTCTTAATTTCGTGCGAGTCGCATCGCCAAGGATTCCAATTATATTGGCAAACTTTCAATAACACATGGTTAAATTGCATAGGTGGCGCATCGTATCAGCTGATTTGTCTCTCTTTCATTTCACTGGCATGGGAATTGTCAAAAGGAGATGACAAACGCTAAATGTAATCAACATATTGATAATTACTTACTGCCGTGGTGGTGAATTTTTTTTTTTTTAACTTGTTCCACAACACCTTAGGTTAGCCTTATTAACAAATTCATCTAACTTAGCGCATAATTCTCCCACGACACAAGAGTTGCAAATGGTAGGCTTCCTCTACATTCGCCTAACATCAGCACGAAGATTTTGACAATATGAAGGGGTATGTGTTGCGGTGGAGATGATCCAACCATAAGGTTGAATCATACGATAATAGCAATCACAGTTAAATCAGGCGATATAACTGCGTCTTTCCAATTGTGTAGTCGCCAAATTGGAATGGAAATTTTTGTCTTCGAACGCCATGAGGCGTGCTGGCCATTTTTGAAAAGATCATTAAGTAAATGGCAAGCGTGGTCGTCGGTGGTGGACGAGTTGGTCGAAAGTTATGGGAAAGTTTAAAGTGATTAGAAAATAATTAACTAAGCGGATAAGAATAAAGTGTAAAAAACTTAATTACATTCTATATACATTCATGCATATAGGTGGTTGCTGTTCGTTTTTGTTTCTGCCTGCAACGAATGCGCTAATGCAATGTTTATAGAGAAATTACTTTGTAAATATTCGTTCATCTTTACGTTAGACATATTTTTTGGGTTGCTCAAAGTGTAATGTGATCAAATTAAATTTTAGAACATAAAAGTAAAGCGCGTTATAGTTAAAAAGAGACGTATTGTTCACCCATCTACGATGTCTAAAACACTACCACGAATTTGATAACGGCAATGATATTCTACACAATACACCAGCATCACCAGCAATTGAGAAACGAATCCATCCTCCAACTTACTAGCAACTGGCGAGAATAAGAGTTTGTGCTTCGATTGACCACAGCAAGGTTATTGCACAAGTAGACCACCACCAATGCCCCTACGATTGGCCACAATAAACGGCGATCACATCACGATTCCGCCCACAAAAACAGGCGGCCACAATAACCACCGCGCGCTACCACCATCAACAGCGCCAACTCCACGTGCTGCCCCATCAACAGCGTCAACACCACGCGCAACCACCATCAATAGCGCCAAAAACACCACGCGCTACCACCACCAACAACACCAACATCGCGCGCCAAAACCACGCGTTACCACCAGCAGCGCCAATATCGCGCACCAAGACCACCCGCTACCACAATCAACAGCAACAACAACAACCACAGCGGACGTGCAAACATAGGCCTGCTGCAACAACCACCAGCACTAACAACAACAGGAACTACAAACACCAGTAGCAATAACTACAGCCTAACGGGTTGAGTTTGTTCCATGATACGGAAAACCAAACCGTTTCTATTTACATTTAATTCAATGAACTTATACTAGATTTTTGAAATAACACCATTTAAAATATACATAAATGTAGGTATATGCAAACAAAAAAAGGAAAATACTTGAAATATATATGAACCATTTAAATTTTTTTCATGCATACTTACTTACTTAATTGGCGCTTAACCGTCTAAACGGTTATGGCCGTCCTACAAGACGTGCCAGTCGCTTCTTCGCTCCGCCAACCGGCGCTAATTGATCACAACAAGGGAGTTTAAATCGTTTTCCACCTGGTCCTTCGAACGGAGTGGGTGCCGCCCTCTACCTCTGCTTCCATAGGCGGGTTTCGGCTCTTGGCCGGAGCATCATCTTTCATTCGCATAACATGGCCTAACCAGCGCAGCCGCGGCGTTTTAATTCGCTGAACTATGTTGATGTCTGCGTATAGCTCGTACAGCTCATCACTATATCTTCTTCAGTACTCGCCATCGCCAATGCGTAGAGGTCCATAAATCTTTCGAAGAACTTTTCTATCGAACATTCCCCAAGCCGCTTCATCTGCTGTTGTCATGGTCCATGCTTCTGTCCCATATAGCAGAACGGGTACGGGTACGATAAGTGACTTGTGACTTTTTCATGCATAACATTTATTCTTTATATACCATGTACGTATATGACGCCTAGGGCGTATTCGTTTAAATATATTTAGATTGTAGGGAAAGTACTTTTGAAAGGCGTGAACTATTGCGTTAACAGCCAATAAGTGTTGAACTTTTTACACTATGGTTCATGATTATCGAATCGCTATTATTTACGGCATACCAAATTTGAAAATTTCGCATTATTATAGAATGAAAATGAATACAATTAAAGATTTGATATCAAATGCAAAAGAATGATAAACACATTAACTGTATGTGTATATTCAGCTTTAAAGACTAGACACCCAAATTTTTATGTTATATACCCATAATTGAAATGTAAAAGCTTAATATATTATTTAAAAAGTGTCCGACTATTTTCATTTGCCCTTATTTAAAATTAGTACATTCATACGTACATATGTATATTGGAGTTTTCTTTATTTTTCAACTTAGCAAGTAAACACACTGTATACTTTAGATAATTAATTTAGACAAGTTCGGTCTGTATATTCCCGATGGCATGGCGCGCCTAGTATTAACCTTTTTTTATGAATTTTAATTCTTAGATGAAAGCCTAATTTACGCAGTATACTTAAATAAAGACGTCAATTTTAAGTACGGACGTTAAGGTATTACGTCAACCGTTAAAAGTTTATTGGTCAATTCCAACCTGCATATAATAATGGAGTCGTGATCTCAAACATAAACTGAACTTTATTTCGGAATTCAAAGTACAGAGAGCTTAAAAAGTAGGACTTAAAATGTGACTAGCTTAAACGATAGGACAAGTACGATAAGTAAGAGAAAGAAGGAAGTAGTATAGTAAAGTGAGAGTATGTAATTTCTTAAAAGTATAACTAAAGGAAGCTTAACTAAGAGAGAGTAGTTAAGAGAAGATTACTATGTAAGCAAGATTACTATGTAACTCCTCCCCTCTAAGATAGTTGAGTCCTCAAAAATATATGCTTATTATGTATTATATGTTCGTAGATATAAATTGTATGTATACATATTCTCAACTCTTGTGTTATTATTTTTTTTTTTTCAACTGTTAATGTATCTTAACTACAGAATAAAATCAAACGAGAGAAAAGTTAAAAGTGCTGGAATTTATATCTCCTCTTTAGCTGCGCATTATAATACTTTATTTTGCGCTTATTTGAATTATATCGAGTATATTTGTCTAATTTTTTGTATTTGGGTTTGTTTTTATTTCTCATTTTCTGTACTTTTTGAGCTTGCTATTCGTGACTTAGTTTTTCGACATATTCTCTATTAAAATTCTTTATTATAAAATCTTTAGGTTTTCTTTCGTTGTTGAATGGATTGTGTTGTTGTAGAAATTAAAAATTTTAAATATTTTTTCATCCAACTCTAGATTTTTAGTTTTTGTGTCTGCTTCCATTATTCTTAAGTGCTCGTTTAATGTACCATGTAGGCGTCCAATATCGGAATTACCGGTTTTTAAATAAACCGTGGTGGTATGTGCTTCAATATTTTCCTCTTTCAAAAATAAACTAACTGCATTGTGTAGTATACAGCTATCATTATCGAAATAAGTGTACTAATTTTACCCAAGTACTTCACGAATCGTGAGAAATCGTTAGAAAATGTATCAATCGTTGTTAAATAAATTTTATTTGTACGTGGATACCGGATATTAATACGTACAATGTCATTGAAATGAGATGGAGCTTCTGTTATTTTAAATGGAGTTTTTATTGGATTTCTGTCGTGTTTAGCCACTTGGAAAATTGTGCAATTGTTTATAACCGTTGCTGTCATACTAAATAATTCGGGATAAAACTATTTGCTCTTTATTTCTAAAAATATTTCTTGTATTCCCCTATGGTTATTGCGAATGTCTTCATTTTTAATAATGGTTAAAATTTCGTCTATATCAGTTATTTCAATTAGGTTTAAAGTAGATATATACAAAGTAAAATTATTTTTGTGAAAAAAGTTGGTGTGTATGTCTTGGAATTTC
Source organism: Eurosta solidaginis (assembly GCF_040869045.1). Lineage (NCBI taxonomy): Eukaryota > Metazoa > Arthropoda > Insecta > Diptera > Tephritidae > Eurosta > Eurosta solidaginis. The sequence goes on along the minus strand of NC_090319.1, from coordinate 173,431,972 downwards.
ATAACCATGTTAACCATTTTCATAGAATATTTTCTTTTTCGCCGAAGCTTAAATAAATCTGATTTTTATAGTAGTTAATAGGTTTACTTGTAATAAATATGTGGTCAAGATTGTCTTCAAGAGCACTGTGAATAGTAGCGCCGGTTGAGCTAATTTCCAAGTATTGTTGGTTGTATCATTGTTATTGCTTCCTTCTTGAATATTAAACATACTAACTATACTTTCATTCGGATATTTTTCTAAATATCGACTCAACGAGTCATCGACTTTATTGTCTTTGCCCTTAATCTAAGTTATATCAAAATTGTACTCATTTAATACAATTTTCCACCTCTGCAGCTACATGTTCGGCTCTTTTATATTATGTAGCCAAACTAAAGGCTTATGATCTGTTTGTATGGAAAACCTTTAGCCATATAGATAAGGCCGAAAATGTTTGACATACCAAACTATAGCAACTGCCTCATTTTCAATCGTAGAGTACCTAATTTCATGATCGCATAAATTTTGAGATGTATAAGATATTCGATGGCCGTTTTGGCTTAACACTGAACCGATAGCAAACTGAGATGCATCTGTGGTTAGAGTAAATTTTTTATTAAATCAGGACATGCCAGGCCAGGCTCACTTGTTATTAAGTTTTTTAATGTTTCGAAAGAGTTCAAGAAATCTTTACCTTTAAAATCAAGTATTGCTCCCTTCTTCAAAAGGCGAACCATTCGGTAAGCCACCTTTGCATAGTCCCGAATAAATTTTCGATAGTAGCCGGTTATGCCTAGAAACTGTTTTATTTGTTTTATATTAGTAGGTGGACGCATTAATCTTATTGCTTCAATTTTAGATCGGTCCGGTTTTATTCCTTCCCCTGAAACAATATGGCCTAAAAATTTTGTCGTTAAAGCGGTAAAGTGACACTTGTAAATTTTAATTTTCCTCGAAACTGGTAGAAAATATTAATATATCGTCTAGATACACGACACATATATTATTTATGTGATCTCTAAGCACATGGTTTATTAACCTTTGGAAGGTTGCAGGTGCTGTTTTTAGGCCAAAGGGCATACGAGTGAATTCGTAGTGGCCTCCAGCTGTAGAAAATGCTGTTTTGGCTCTATTATCGGGATGAACCTCTATTTGATAAAATCCCTTCGCTAAGTCTATTGGACTAAAATACGAACATCTTCCCAATTTATCAAATATTTCTTCCATATTTGGAATTGGAAATTTGTCGTCAACGATTTGCTCGTTAAGTTTGCGGTAGTCAATTACAATTCGCCATTTCGGTACTCCGCTATTGTCAGATTTTTTGGGTACAACCCATAAGGGCGAGTTATAAGGACTACTGATTGGTACTATTCTGTTATTGGCTAACATTCCCTGTATTTGCCTTTCTACCTCTGAGCGATGAATTACAGGGTATCTATATAACTTACTGTATATTAGAGCACTTGTTTGAGTTATTATTCTACTTATGTTGTATTTATTTCGTGAAAGGTAGATGTTCTCCATCTTTATAGAATAGATCTTCATAGTTGCTTAAAGTAGCCATTAAAACATCTTCGCCTTGCGTGTTCAAGTGCTTAGAAAAAAGTTCATGTAACTTGGTATTGTCATTTTCTGACAGAAATATTTGCAAACTTTCATTTTTATTATAATAGTCAATAGTGATCTCCTCATTTTCGCTAAAAAAATTGGTAATACTGAATTGTCTGTTTGCAGCTTTACGTTTTTATAATCAACTACTGTCCTTAATTGTAACAATATGTTGTTACCGATAATGCCATCAAAATAACTGTTATTATCAAAAGCCTTTAAGGTAGAAACGGATAAATTTGCTCTCCGTTTTGGATTGCAAATATTTGGATTTATAATACTAAATTCAGCTCCAGTATCTATAATGAATCTCTGAGCTCTTTTAATTTTGGTGTCTATTACTATATAGTTGTAGTTCGAAGTGTTATGAAAATGTGGGTGGTTAGTTGACAGTTGAGAAGAAGGGGTTCGTTGTCTCAATCTTTCGTTGTTATTATTGTTTTGCATTTGTCTTGATTGCAAAGCGAAGCTGGGTCGATAAAAATTACTTTGTTGACTGTATTTTTGCCCGTACCTACTTGTATTGTTATCATAATATTGCTTTTGTTCTTGTGCCTGATTACGATTATTTGTATAATTAACGAGTTGTGTATCATAATTTTTAGTTTGTGAACTGTTAAAAACACTATTTTGACTTGTATTGTATTTTAAATAGCCATTTGTGTTGATAATCTCATATGCTTCTTTTAAATTTTTAGGATCCCTACTTATAATTATGCTTCTTACTGGTTCAGGCAAACCATGCTTAAACGAGTTCAGAGCGATTCTGGCGTTGGTTTCGCTATTCACTTCTGGAAGCCTTTCTGTACTAAAATATAAAGCATTATTCAAACGGCAAAGCAACGTATTTAGTTCATTGTAAAAGTGCTCAATAGTTGAACTACATCGACATGCTCGTATCCAGTCAATCAACTCATCAACTGAGAATCTTTCTCCATAATTGTCTACCAAAATTTGTCAGACAACTGCCCAATCACTCGCATTACCATTGATAAAGAGCGATCACTGGCACTGCCTGTGATGCTGTCCTTAATGTTACCCATTGCCATCATTCTATACTCCCACGTAAATTTTTCCGAAATATGAACCATTCAATCAATTTTCTCCAAAAAATTAAGCAACGCATATCTATCTCCATTAGGTTTTACTCTTAATATTGCTAGAAATAAGTTTAAACTTAGTAGTTACATCAAGATTATCCATGACTTCGCTTAAACAACACAAGTGCGTATATGTAAAAAGGAAAATATTAAAATAAAAATTTTATACTTAGTAGTAGCGCTAAGCTTATCTAGTTTTCAACTAAACAATCGTGATCTTCTCGTTTTATGTGCTCCTCCCAAATAACGTATTGCACACCAATGCTTGCTGTTCTCTCATTAATTTTGTTGGAGAAATTTTTTGAATGATGTAAACTAATTCAACTCAAACGCATGTACTTGTGGAAATATTTTGCGGTGGCTCTCATTACTTAATTGTTATTGTATGTATACTGCAAAGCAACTGCTCTTCCTTAAAAGTTACAGAGTGGTTGGCTTTGTTTGTCACCCGCAATTGATAAGCTTCTGATAACCAAACTCTCCAAACATATGTATGTAGTTATTGTTACTTTATTATTTTTAGTTTGAGTGTCTTTGGTTGTTATTGTTGTATATTATTATTTTTTTTTCTTAGTGGGAATGTTTATTTTGTCTCTCACAACGCTCTTTATTGTATGTTATACATTTTAAGTTTATGTATAATATTGCTGTTCTTGTAACAATGTATAAATTGTTTGTTGCATGTTTTCTTTCTTCTTTTGTTTCGTGTTAAGTAGAAAAAATCATGCCATATTACGGCAGTCGTTGTTTTAATTATTTTTATTTGTATCTTGCTAAGACTCTAACATCTTGCAATAATTTAATTTTTATGAAATCTGAACTCAATTTCTTCCCACAACTCTCAAGCGAAATTATCATTGGACGATAAATCTCAGGTAATCCCTTCAATAGCAAACAACCTAGCCATTCATAATTTACCTCAAAACCAATTGACCCCAACTTGTGCGAAGTCGTCACAATCTGTGACACATAATCCTCTATTGAGCTGCAATCCTCTAGTTGAACAGAGCAAAACTTTTGCAGTAAACCAACTTTGCTGTCTAACCCTGAATCTTCAAAAAGGTCATTTAATGCCTTCCAAACTGCTTTTGCCGTCATACAATTTCTTATGAAGACATACAATATTTTGTCTACTGAAAGTGCCAACCGACATCTTGTTTTTTCTTCCTTTGCTGCATCAGCGGCCTGATCAGATCCAACAACGTACTCCCACAAACCTTCAAGACGTAATTGCGATTCGATCGCAAAACTCCATGTCAGCCAATTCTCCGATCCCACAAGCTTTTCAAAACGTTCCGATTCTGCGCCTCTATTCGTTTTGATTTTAAAATATTTTCATCTATAATTGTTAAGGGGATGTGGTTTTACCTGGTTAGAGGATGTGGCTGGTGCGGCGATGATGGCGTGGACGTGGTGGTGATATGATGATGATGGTGGTGCTGGCTGAATATGGTGATGATTTGGTGGTGGTATAGCGGCGGCTGGCGCGGCGGTTTGATCACGGTGACGAGTGGCCTTTGTGCTCACTTAACCACGGATTTGGCGCTATTCTATGCTCTGCGTGATACGAGGTTTCGGCGCAACTTCACTTTACTATGCACGACCTGGGCTTATATGTGCCAAAGAACTCAATAAACGATTACACCGATTTTGTTAATACTTCAATAAATTGTATTTGTTTTCTAATTTATTTATATAAAGAGATTTTACTTTTCCTTTGTCACAACCGAGATGGGTAAGAAATTCGAGTTGAATAATACAAAAATGTAAATGTCAAAACAAATATATATATATGTACATACGTACATGTCAGCTGTCAACTCATCGTTGGGGTTGCCAGAGCGGCGAAATATAAACTGGTCTAAGACTTGCCACAACTGATGAGTATGAATCGTGAGTCTTAATTACTAGAATAGCTATACATATTTGTGTATAAGTATTTCAAGTATACATATTTACATGTATTTAGCTTATAATAAGAAGGTACATATAAATCCAATAATTCAATTCAAATTCAAGATAAATTCAGTGTTAGAAAGAAAAAATGTGGTTGACTGAGGGCGACTGCGACAGTCGCTCAGACATCGTCCCCGCCCTAGGCGCGTTCAGCGACTAGAGCCTCCTGTAGCTCCTTAGGGGTACGCAACGCATCTCGCACGAGGATTTCGGACACTTTTCCTCTAGTGTTGGCGGTCTGCAGCCCTTGTGCGGTGCGTAGGGCGATGCTAGGTGCTGCTGAGTTAATGTTATTGCCCGGGTGAGAACGGGGTCTTCCGGTGGGGGCAGGAGGAGCCGATATGGCTGATCGACCAGGCCGGGGTGCCTGGGTGGCGCGTTGGGGTGCCGCAATTGGTCCGGCGGATCTTCCAGGCCGGGGTGCCTGGGTGGCGCTTGGGGTAGCGTCCCGCCGATGGAGTAGGGAGTGATGTCGCGCTCCACAGATCCGGCATTTGTTGTACGTCCTGCACTCACTGGTGGGTGACGTGGGATAATGCCAAGCATTTTAGGCAGAACTTATGGGCTCGTGCAAGCATCCATCTCTGGGGTAGCTTTATTTTTTTTTTTAATATAACGCGTTCCCAAGGGCGTACTGACGGATGCATATGCGGCACCGTCGGTAATCAATTAATGGCGTCGAGCTGCGTGATTCAATGGCGCGGTTGAGAGCAACGATCTCCGATCGCACTGGTCTTCGTGATGACGATTGAGTTGCACGATCCGTAGCGACCTGTAATTAGTTGTAAAGGTATTTTAGTGGAGAGAAATACTGATGTTGTGAAATAAAACATATTAGTGATGGTGATATGGTAAGAGTGGAAAGAGGTGGTTTGAGAGTAGCTACGAACTCTCCGGGCTTGCCCAAGAGGGTGGGCTGTCCGTATGAGGGAGTAAACAGAGCTTGATAAGTGGTCGTGTAAGGGTGCCGGTTTGCATGCAAACGTCGACAACACGTATATGGCCGTCAGGCCCTGACGTCCAAGGCGCCATTTAGTCGGGGAAGTGAGTCGTTCTGAATGCAGACGCACTCACCGACCTTATGTTCTGGTTGTGGATTTTTCCACTTTTGCCTTTTGTGGAGATCCTTTAGGTAGTCTTCCTTCCACCTTTTTCTGAATTGATGATGTAAGCCTTTTACCTTATACCATCGGTTTATAAGGAATAAATCCGCGTGATCCACTTCAGGGATAGCGAGGAGGGGGCAACCTCGGAGAAAGTGGCCGGGGGTCAGCGCGGTAAGCTCGGTGGGATCTTGGGATAAAGGTGAGATAGGACGAGAGTTCAACACGGCTTCTATTCTTACCAAGAGGGTGGTAAATTCTTCAAAGGTGAACTTGTGGGCTCCTGCAGTTCTTTTGAAGAGCAGTTTGAAACTCTTCACTGCAGACTCCCACAAGCCGCCCATGTGGGGAGCTCCGTGCTGAACGAATTTCCAATTAATGCCCTATGGGAGGCTATTTTCATCAAGTCAACGAACTCCTTTTAGGTCGTAAACGTCTTGCTATTGTCACTCATCATTGTGGCAGGATATCCACGACATCCGACGAAGCGAGCAAATGCTGCGAGAAAGGCATTGGTAATTAAGTCCGAGCACAGTTCAAGGTGGATAGCGTTTGTCACAAAACAGACAAAAACGGCCACGTAGCCTTTCAGTAAGGTGTGAGACCTTAGAAAGGAGGCTTTTATTTGAAAAGGCCCCACAAAGTCGACACCGGTAGTGGTAAAAGGCGGAGCGTATGTTCATCGTTCCGGGGGCAAGGCCGCATTGATTTGCGATCGCATTTGCTGCTTGTGGAAGGAACAAGTTTTGCACTGGTATATGCATCTCTTTATGAGGGGTTTAAGTCGTGGGATATAGAGATCCTGTCTGAGGCATTTCTGCATGAGACGTATTTCGGCGTGAAGAAGAAGTGGAGGTACTGTATATAGAGGACAGCGAATCTATATTTTTTGGGGATAATAACGGGACGTTTTTTGTTGTACGTCAACGTCGAATGAGCTAATCTACCATGAACCCCGAGGAGCCCGTTCTCATCGAGGTATGGGTTGAGGGTTAGCAGAGAGCTTCTTTTATCAATTGGTTTTGCATTTTCCAAGCATGCCCTTTCGCGAGAAAGATATCGGGTTTGCTTTAGCGTCACAAGTTTATTTTTTGTTTTTCTGAGATCCTCATGAGACAGAGAGGGGGTGTAAGCGAGAGATTATTAATGAACTTAAAGGCATATGCCATGACCCCGAGAGCGCGAGGAAAATCGATCCAATACATCGGGGTCATCTTCAGGTGAGTGTAGCGCTTCGACTCGGCGCATTTCCGTAGGGTTGATGCTGCGGGTAGATGGTTTTGGCAAAGCTTCGGGGGGCTGGGTCAGCTACGCAGGGCCATTCCACCGCGGCGAAGAATTTGCCAAGTCCATGGGTTTCCATTCTCTTGTGCCCATACCTGCTGGATTGTCGCGACTGCCTATACGCTTCCAGGAGGCGCTTCCGACGAGATCCATAATTTTCGCTGTTCGATTGGATACTAAAGTTTTCCAAGCGTGGGGAGGCTTTTCGAGCCATGCTAAAACAATCTCCGAGTCAGACCACATGTAAAGGATTTTAAGAGAGAGTTCAAGATGGGACTGTACGACGGCGATGAGTCGGGCAAGGAGTACAGCTGCACATAGTTCTAGTCTGGGAAGACTGGTAGTGCGAAGAGGGGCAACATTGCCTTAGCGACCAGAAGGTGGGACGACGTGGTGGCACCGTGGGTTGTTCGCAGATATATAGTGGCGTAATATGCCTTTTCTGACGCATCGCAGATACCATGCAGTTCAACCTGCTGGTTCGGATGTAGTCAACCCATCGAGGTATCTTTATATCTGAGATGTTGGGTAAATTTTTTGCTAACTGCGTCCCAGCCAGTTCCGTCTATTCATAACTCTTGGAGTAAAAATTTTGCGACCGAGGAGAGAATTTATCGCTTTGTACTAGCGGACGAGAGGGGTATTGAGTCCACTGTATACGAAAAAGTGTCGGTCAGGGTGTTCCACTGTATGCCGAGAGTTTTGGTGTTGCTTGCTTTCTCGAATTCCAAAAGATTTGTGTCTAGCAAGCCCTCTTCTTTGAAGTTTTTTATAATAATGGGGTGACTGGCAGTTTTCCGTAATGGAAATCCTTTCCAACCCATATAAACAGATACATACAAGATAACTTCGCTAAAACTGGAAATAATAAAACGGAAGCAAATACAATATATAAGACAGTCACCTTTGTACCAGCCTTGTCAAACAGAATGATGCATTCTAATATGTATGACAAGGAAAAAGCTAGAATAAAATTTAAATATGACAATACTCTGCAACAAATGTATAGCAACACAAAAAGTAAAATCGGAAAATACGAGAAATCCGACGTAGTTTATAAAATCAAATGCAATGACGACGGGTCCCACGCATGCAATAAGGTATATGTGGGGACAACTAAATCAAAATTAAAGACAAGGATTTCTGCTCACAAATCGAATCTAAAAAATCGCGACCAGCCTAATGACAACAAAACGGCTTTAACACAACATTGCAGGACCACGGGACACTATCCAGATTAAGAAAATATAGCGATATTAGAAAAAGAAAAGCATTATAATAAGCGCTTTATTCTGGAAATGTTGCACATTATAAATACTCTTAGGGATATACGTATGAATTTTAAGAGCGATACGTACCACTGTGCATAAGCCTATCTAAAACCATGGATAAGCTAAGCAAGTCCCTCATTAGTGAAATTAGGCTGGAAAATAAATTAGCAAGAAAGTGCCGTAAGCACGCGCAGAATCACATACTTCGTAGGCGTTATGCTTTTTTGTGTAATGACGTAAAAAAAGAAGTTCGACTGCAACGTGATAATTTTTATCGCAATAAGTGTGTGGCTGCACCAGGAAATTCTAAGAAAGAATGGACTATTAATAACAGTATGTTAAACCGGAAGTGTAAGCGAATAGACACGGTTATTGATCTGGTGAATTGTGAAGATACTATTTCAAACCCTACGGAAATAGCTAATAATTTTAATAAGAACTTCTCAACTATTGCGAAAAGATATGCTATGACATCTTCGTGTAAATGTCTAGTGTTGGAGTACGTGGAGTGAACAGACAGTAGTTTTTTCTTTGAACCCTTCACTGGATTAGAAATCTCAAAAAACATTAAGTCTTTGAATAACACAAAATCATGTGGCTACGATGGAGTATCAAACCAGGTTTTGAAAAATGTGGATTTCACTTTAGTTGATATTCTCACACACCTTTTCAATTCTAGCCGTTTCTCCGGAACATTTCCTTCCGAATTGAATTGTGCCATTGTCATTCATCTATTTAAAAAAGGAAACAAAAATGATAGAAACAACTATAGGCCAAACTTTTTGCTTTCTTATATTTCTAAAGTTTTTGAGAAATTGATTAAAAATAGGATTTTTTCCTTTCTTGAAATCAACAAGTTTTTTAGTCCGATACAGTTCTTTAGGCCAGGCCGGACTACTGAAGATGCTCTACTTAATGTTTGTTCAATTATCTATCGAGATTTAGATAACAAAAAAAAAAAAAAACAAAAACTGCGCTGGTGTGTTTGTAGATATTACCAAAGCCTTTGACAAGGTAGATCACCAAATTTTGCTAGATAAATTGCATTATGCTTGGTTTCGTGGGTTTATACATAAATAGTTCAGTTCCTATTTAAATGGGAGAGTTCAGAGGGCAAAAGTTTGTGAAAGCCTAAGTGGTTCAGTTACAATTAATATGGGCGTGCCACAGGTCTGTTTTAGGTCCTATATTGTTTTTAGTATACTTGAACTCAATTTTTTATTACCATTCTTCGGAAAAGTTAATGCTTTTGCGGATGAGCTCGCGATTGCATATGGGTCAACAAGTTTCCTGGACTTGGTTGCAGGTATCAACAAAGACGTGTACTTGCTAAGGGCATGGTTTGCTAAGCATAAGCTCATTGTTAGTAAAAAAACGCAGATGATGATTTTTAATATAAATGCAAATAATATGCCCGATGTAGATATTGTATTCCATTCTACGAATTGCACTTGCTTCTCCCTACATGGCTTGTTTTGCCCTAAAAGATCTTTCGACTACGATGCTCCGTGTAGCGATGCCTGCCTCATAATCAATAAAGTGAAGGAGTTCCAATACTTAGGTGTGTCCCTGGTGGTAAGTCTAAATTGGTCGTAATACATGTTGTTATGGTCCACTTGTGCTACTCTCACTTTGAATGCTCTGCTGACGGGTATTAGTGGTTAGTTTATAGATGAAAGGGTTAGGATTCACCTCACTCATTGTTTGTCTGGGGCTGTTAAAACAATTTTTTTTTTCTTAATTTCGTGCGAGTCGCATCGCCAAGGATTCCAATTATATTGGCAAACTTTCAATAACACATGGTTAAATTGCATAGGTGGCGCATCGTATCAGCTGATTTGTCTCTCTTTCATTTCACTGGCATGGGAATTGTCAAAAGGAGATGGCAAACGCTAAATGTAATCAACATATTGATAATTACTTACTGCCGTGGTGGTGAATTTTTTTTTTTTTTGAACTTGTTCCACAACACCTTAGGTTAGCCTTATTAACAAATTCATTTAACTTAGCGCATAATTCTCCCACGACACAAGAGTTGCAAATGGTAGGCTTCCTCTACATTCGCCTAACATCAGCACGAAGATTTTGACAATATGAAGGGGTATGTGTTGCGGTGGAGATGATCCAACCATAAGGTTGAATCATACGATAATAGCAATCACAGTTAAATCAGGCGATATAACTGCGTCTTTCCAATTGTGTAGTCGCTAAATTGGAATGGAAATTTTTGTCTTCGAACGCCATGAGGCGTGCTGGCCATTTTTGAAAAGATCATTAAGTAAATGGCAAGCGTGGTCGCCGGTGGTGGACGAGTTGGTCGAAAGTTATGGGAAAGTTTAAAGTGATTAGAAAATAATTAACTAAGCGGATAAGAATAAAGTGTAAAAAACTTAATTACATTCTATATACATTCATGCATATTGGTGGTTGCTGTTCGTTTTTGTTTCTGCCTGCAACGAATGCGCTAATGCAATGTTTATAGAGAAATTACTTTGTAAATATTCGTTCATCTTAGGTTAGGTTAGGTTGGGGTGGCTGCCCGAGGGCACACTTAGGCCAGTAGTACTAGGCCCGTTGTGATACCACGAAAAACACCGTTACCTCTCCTCTTCGAACCATTTTGAGGACCTGATGAAATCTACCAGGTCCTTGACGTCATGCTCCACAACCTGACTCATAGTATCAAGAAATGGAGCTCCCAGAAAGCGCTGCCGTGCTCCGCTTAGCGCTGGGCAGTTGCAAATGAGGTGAACCACCGTTTCCTCCTCCTCATCTTCTTTACAACTCCTACAGCACCGACGATAAGGCGCTCCTAGCCTTTCTGCATGCCTACCTATGAGGCAATGACCCGTTAGTGCCCCTACAAGTGTGGAAATTGTATCCCTTCTTAGGTTGTAAACGTGACGGGACCTTTTAGGATCCCATTTAGGCCAGGTTTCTTTCGACGTTCGACATCCCGGTGTTTGTAGCCATCTTTCGTCGGCTTGACGGTAGATGTGCTCTTTTAGCATTAGCTTGCATGTGGACAGGGGCATACCTAAGCGTTCTTGTCCAGGAAGAACCTGCTTGGTTGTACCCTGCCTAGCGAGTTCATCTGCAATACAGTTTCCCTCGATATCCCTATGTCCAGGGACCCATGTGAGGTGTACACGGTTCTGTTGAGCCATCTCTTGAAGAGATCGGCGACAGTTTAGTGCTAGTTCAGAATTGAACGAGTGGGAGCCCAGGGATTTTATGGCAGCTTGGCTGTCGCTGAAGATAAAAATTTCTTTGCCGACAATGTATGTCCCTATCCTAGCTGCGGCTTCCATTATGGCTGCAACTTCTGCCTGGAATACACTGCAGTGGTCGGGTAGTCTGAATGAGAGCTGGAGGTCAAGGTCCCTTGAGTATACTCCACCCCCAACTCTCCCGTTTAGCTTGGAGCCGTCCGTGTATATGGAAATGCTGTTGCCCATAGCAAGGCACTTGTCCGACTCCGTCCAGTCATCCCTGCTGGGTATGTTTATCTTAAAGTTGGTTTCCGCAACTGTTGTGGTCGCACAGCGATCCGTGCTAGGAGGGAGAAAACTGTATTCGTTCATCTTACGTTAGACATATTTTTTGGGTTGCTCAAAGTGTAATGTGATCAAATTAAATTTTAGAACATAAAAGTAAAGCGCGTTATAGTTAAAAAGAGACGTATTGTTCACCCATCTACGATGTCTAAAACACTACCACGAATTTGATAACGGCAATGATATTCTACACAATACACCAGCATCACCAGCAATTGAGAAACGAATCCATCCTCCAACTTACTAGCAACTGGCGAGAATAAGAGTTTGTGCTTCGATTGACCACAGCAAGGTTATTGCACAAGTAGACCACTACCAATGCCCCGACGATTGGCCACAATAAACGGCGATCACATCACGATTCCGCCCACAAAAACAGGCGGCCACAATAACCACCGCGCGCTACCACCATCAACAGCGCCAACTCCACGTGCTGCCCCATCAACAGCGTCAACACCACGCGCAACCACCATCAATAGCGCCAAAAACACCACGCGCTACCACCACCAACAACACCAACATCGCGCGCCAAAACCACGCGTTACCACCAGCAGCGCCAATATCGCGCACCAAGACCGCCCGCTACCACAATCAACAGCAACAACAACAACCACAGCGGACGGGCAAACATAGGCCTGCTGCAACAACCACCAGCACTAACAACAACAGGAACTACAAACACCAGTAGCAATAACTACAGCCTAACGGGTTGAGTTTGTTCCATGATACGGAAAACCAAACCGTTTCTATTTACATTTAATTCAATGAACTTATACTAGATTTTTGAAATAACACCATTTAAAATATACATAAATGTAGGTATATGCAAACAAAAAAAGGAAAATACTTGAAATATATATGAACCATTTAAATTTTTTTCATGCATACTTACTTACTTAATTGGCGCTTAACCGTCTAAACGGTTATGGCCGTCCTACAAGACGCGCCAGTCGCTTCTTCGCTCCGCCAACCGGCGCTAATTGATCACAACAAGGGAGTTTAAATCGTTTTCCACCTGGTCCTTCCAACGGAGTGGGGGCCGCCCTCTACCTCTGCTTCCATAGGCGGGTTTCGGCTCTTGGCCGGAGCATCATCTTTCATTCGCATAACATGGCCTAACCAGCGCAGCCGCTGCGTTTTAATTCGCTGAACTATGTGGATGTCTGCGTATAGCTCGTACAGCTCATCACTATATCTTCTTCAGTACTCGCCATCGCCAACGCGTAGAGGTCCATAAATCTTTCGAAGAACTTTTCTCTCCCAAAGCCGCTTCATCAGCTTTGTCATGGTCCATGCTTCTGCCCCATATAGCAGGACGGGTACGGGTACGATAAGTGACTTGTGACTTTTTCATGCATAACATTTATTCTTTATATACCATGTACGTATATGACACCTAGGGCGTATTCGTTTAAATATATTTAGATTGTAAGGAAAGTACTTTTGAAAGGCGTGAACTATTGCGTTAACGGCCAATAAGTGTTGAACTTTTACACTATGGTTCATGATTATCGAAACGCTATTATTTACGGCATACCAAATTTGAAAATTTCGGATTATTAAATTTAGAGTGAAAATGAATACAATTAAAGATTTGATATCAAATGCAAAAGAATGATAAACACATTAACTGTATGTGTATATTCAGCTTTAAAGACTAGACACGCAAATTTGTATGTTATATACCCATAATTGAAATATAAAAGCTTAATATATTATTTAAAAAGTGTCCGACTATTTTCATTTGCCCTTATTTAAAATTAGTACATTCATACGTACATATGTATATTGGGGTTTTCTTTATTTTTCAACTTAGCAAGTAAACACACTGTATACTTTAGATAATTAATTTAGACAAGTTCGGTCTGTATATTCCCGATGGCATGGCGCGCCTAGTATTAGCCTTTTTTTATGAATTTTATTCTTAGATGAAAGCCTAATTTACGCAGTATACTTAAATAAAGACGTCAATTTTAAGTACGGACGTTAAGGTATTACGTCAACCGTTAAAAGTTTATTGGTCAATTCCAACCTGCATATAATAATGGAGTCGTGATCTCAAACATAAACTGAACTTTATTTCGGAATTCGAAGTACAGAGAGCTTAAAAAGTAGGACTTAAAATGTGACTAGCTTAAACGATAGGACAAGTACGATAAGCAAGAGAAAGAAGGAAGTAGTATAGTAAAGTAAGAGTATGTAATTTCTTAAAAGTATAACTAAAGGAAGCTTAACTAAGAGAGAGTAGTTAAGAGAAGATTACTATGTAAGCAAGATTACTATGTAACCCCTCTAAGATAGTTGAGTCCTCAAAAATATATGTTCGTAGATATAAATTGTATGTATACATATTCTCAACTCTTGTGTTATTATTATTTTTTTTTTTCAACAGTTAATGTATCTTAACTAAAGAATAAAATCAAACGAGAGAAAAGTTAAAAGTGCTGGAATTTATATCTCCTCTTTAGCTGCACATTATAATACTTCGTTTTGCGCTTATTTGAATTATCTCGAGTATATTTGTCTAATTTTTTGTATTTGGGTTTGTTTTTATTTCTTATTTTCTGTACTTTTTGAGCTTGCTATTCGTGACTTAGTTTTTCGATATATTCTCTATTAAAATTCTTTATTATAAAATCTTTAGGTTTTCTTTTCGTTGTTGAATGGATTGTGTTGTTGTAGAAATTAAAAATTTTAAATATTTTTTCATCCAACTCTAGATTTTTAGTTTTTGTGTCTGCTTCCATTATTCTTAAGTGCTTGTTTAATGTACCATGTAGGCGTCCAATTTCGGAATTACCGGTTTTTAAATAAACCGTGGTGGTATGTGCTTCAATATTTTCCTCTTTCAAAAATAAACTAACTGCATTGTGTAATATACAGCTATCATTATCGAAATAAGTGTATTTATTTTACCCAAGTTCTTCGAGAATCGTGATCCAGTTCCTATCATTCAACTTTTGAAATGCAGCGTACTTAGAAAATGTATCAATCGTTGTTAAATACCTTTTTTTTCTACATGGATACCGGATATCAATACGTACAATGTCATTGAAATGAGATGGAGCTTCTGTTATTTTAAATGGAGTTTTTATTGGATTTCTGTCGTGTTTAGCCACTTGGAAAATTGTGCAATTGTTTATAACCGTTGCTATCATTTTAAATAATTCGGGATAAAACTAATTGCTCTTTATTTCTAAAAATATTTCTTGTATTCCCCTATGGTTATTGCGAATGTGTTCATTTTTAATAATGGTTAAAATTTCATCAATATGAGTTATTTCAATTAGGTTTAAAGTAGATCTATACAAAGTTAAATTATTTTTGTGAAAAAAGTTGGTGTGTATGTCTTGGAATTTCATAACCATGTTAACCATTTTCATAGAATATTTTCTTTTTCGCCGAAGCTTAAATAAATCTGATTTTTATAGTAGTTAATAGGTTTACTTGTAATAAATATGTGGTCAAGATTGTCTTCAAGAGCACTGTGAATAGTAGCGCCGGTTGAGCTAATTTCCAAGTATTGTTGGTTGTATCATTGTTATTGCTTCCTTCTTGAATATTAAACATACTAACTATACTTTCATTCGGATATTTTTCTAAATATCGACTCAACGAGTCATCGACTTTATTGTCTTTGCCCTTAATCTAAGTTATATCAAAATTGTACTCATTTAATACAATTTTCCACCTCTGCAGCTACATGTTCGGCTCTTTTATATTATGTAGCCAAACTAAAGGCTTATGATCTGTTTGTATGGAAAACCTTTAGCCATATAGATAAGGCCGAAAATGTTTGACATACCAAACTATAGCAACTGCCTCATTTTCAATCGTAGAGTACCTAATTTCATGATCGCATAAATTTTGAGATGTATAAGATATTCGATGGCCGTTTTGGCTTAACACTGAACCGATAGCAAACTGAGATGCATCTGTGGTTAGAGTAAATTTTTTATTAAATCAGGACATGCCAGGCCAGGCTCACTTGTTATTAAGTTTTTTAATGTTTCGAAAGAGTTCAAGAAATCTTTACCTTTAAAATCAAGTATTGCTCCCTTCTTCAAAAGGCGAACCATTCGGTAAGCCACCTTTGCATAGTCCCGAATAAATTTTCGATAGTAGCCGGTTATGCCTAGAAACTGTTTTATTTGTTTTATATTAGTAGGTGGACGCATTAATCTTATTGCTTCAACTTTAGATCGGTCCGGTTTTATTCCTTCCCCTGAAACAATATGGCCTAAAAATTTTGTCGTTAAAGCGGCAAAGTGACACTTGTAAAATTGAATTTTCAAATTTGATGCCCGAAGAATATTTAATATTCTTTTATAGATTCGACATGCTCCTCGAAACTGGTAGAAAATATTAATATATCGTCTAGATACACGACACATATATTATTTATGTGATCTCTAAGCACATGGTTTATTAACCTTTGGAAGGTTGCAGGTACTGTTTTTAGGCCAAAGGGCATACGAGTGAATTCGTAGTGGCCTCCAGCTGTAGAAAATGCTGTTTTGGCTCTATTATCGGGATGAACCTCTATTTGATAAAATTCCTTCGCTAAGTCTATTGTACTTGTTGGAAATATAAATAAATATGACAATCCTGAACTCAATTATTTTACACATGTTAATTCACGCATACTTGCATACTTACATAGTCAAGTTTAATTATAAGACATAAGAAGAAGAGCACAAGTACTAGTTTTAAGAAACTCGTTCATGTAAATCAGACTTACAATAAATTCAACTTGCTTATTAAAAATAAACTATTAAATAAATGATAAATCCAACATGGTAGCAGAGCAAGGTTCCTAATTTAAAATTAATTATAAAAGTGCGACTATATAAATAAAGACAATCAAAAATAATGTTAATCACATCATAAAAACGTGGAAGCTTAAATTATTGAAGAAGAAGTTGTATAGACACGTGGGCGAGATTCAGTTTATTAACAAAGTCATTTATAGACATACAGCGTTTAAAAAATAAAAAAATATACGCTCCTACGTGAAAAATAATTAATTAACTTTCTAAAATTAAAACGTGGATGTTCAAATGTATATGGAAGGACTGATGTCGTCAGATTAAAAGTAGCTCGTATAGACTATACAACGTGTCAATAAAAACTCACGATGGCCAATGCAAAATTCGAAGATATCACCATACCAATTTTTGATGGCGCAAATTTTTCGAGCTGGAAGATACGACTCATGATGCTGTTGGAGTACAAAGGTTGCAAAGAACCGGCTACGAGAATAAAAGCGGAAGACGATGATGAACTTCAGTGGAACAAAAAGGATTTAAAAGCTAAAACCATATTAATTAGCACAATATCAGACAAACAGTTAGAGTACATTTGCGATTGTGTCTCATCTTTGGAAATGCTCAACAAATTTGACAAGATGTACAATACCCAATCAACGGCTTTACAAATTTTACGTAGAAACAATATTGATGAAATTAAATTAAAAAATTACGATACTGCTGAAGAATTCTTTGTAGAGTTTGAAAAGTCTGTAAATGAATTCAAAGCAGCAGGCGGCAAGATGGAAGAACAAGAAAAAATGAGATATTTGTTGAAAGCATTACCACCAAGTCACATCTATATAGGAGATTTTTTGGATGTCATACCAGAAGAGCAGAGAACTGTGGAGTACGTAAAATCAAAAATCATAGAGAAGAACTTGAATACAAACCAAACTGAAAAGAGGAACAATGTAAGTACGTTTTCAACAACAACAAGAGGTGTTTGCTTTACATGCAAAAAGCCGGGACATATTAAGAAAGATTGCTGGTACACAGAAGCGAACAAGAGCAATCGAGGAGAGAAGAGTGATAAAGAAAAAAGTGTAAGAAATCATCAAGCAAGCTACAACCGAGGCGGTGGATACAGCAGTCGCGGACGAGGAAGAGGCTACCAGTCACCCCTACCAAGAGGCGAGAATTCACGAAACCAGAGTACCAACAATTCTAACTCCGCACATGTGTGGGTCACCCAAGTGTACAATTCAGAGGTAAAAAGGGATGAGGGAAATTCGCGTAAAGAGAACGAAATAAACTGGTTGGTAGATAGTGGTTGCTCCGACCACATAGTAATGGATTGTAAGTTTTTTGATAAATACGAGAATTTAAAAGAACATGTTAGTGTTGAACTACCCGACGGGAAAATTTTGAAAGCTACGAAAATTGGAAATGTAAAAACAGTTTTTAAAACTTATAATACCGAAAATGAAATTGATATACAAAATGTTTACTACGTTAAAGACATTAATCAAAATTTACTAAGTTTATCTAAAATAACACAAGCGAATTGTACTTTTGTTGCAAAGAATAATAACGCAAAGTTTTATGAAGAAAATGGAAAGCTATTAGCTGTTGCATATAAACAAAACAACTTGTATAAAATTAATAGTTACATTACAGAAGGGGAGAAGAGGGTATATACAAACTCAACAAAAATAACAAATAAAGAGAAATGGCATAGAGCGTTAGGGCACGTAAATTTTCAGTATCTTAGTAAAATTGTAAAGAACAAGTTGCTGGACGGATTACCAGAAGAACTTGAAAATATAGAAATGAAATGCGCTAATTGTATTGAAAGCAAAATGCCAAATGAACCTTTTAGTAATAATAGGTCTAGAACAACAGAAACATTAGAACTGATACATACTGATTTAAATGGCCCACACAGCACCACTGGTTATTGTGGTGAAAAATATTTTTTAACGTTTATCGATGATTTTAGCAAATGTGCAAGAATATATTGCATAAGAAGCAAAGCTGAAACTGCAGGTTGTTTAATTGACTATGTTAATTTAGTTGAAAATCAATTTAATAAGCGGGTAAAGAAACTGCAATGCGATAATGGAAAAGAATTTATGAACAAAGAAATATTCGAATTTATCAAGTATAAAGGTATACAATTACTGCCATGTCCACCCTATGTGCATGAGCTAAATGGTGTAGCTGAAAGGTATAATAGATCTGCTATGGATATAGGTAGGTGTCTGATGAAAGAAGCCAGAATAAATAGAAAGTATTGGCCCGAAATAATGAACACGGTAGCATATTTAAAAAACAGAACTATAGCAAACACAGTCGAGAGCAAAAGTCCCTATGAAATATTTTTTAATAAAAAACCGAATGTTGAAAATTTAAAAATTTATGGAAGCAGGGTTTTTGTCAGAGTTCCTGAGGTGAAAAGAAAATCGAAATGGGACAACAAGGCGGAAATGGGTGTTTTAGTAGGATACACAAATAATGGGTACAGAGTTTTAGTAAACAATAAAGTAATTAACGCTAGGCATGTAAAAATTGTCGAAGAATATGATCGGCTTATTTGTTTAGAAAGTTCCGATTCAGAAAGAGATGACAGTTACGAAAGTGAACTAGAAAGTACAAGAAGGGAAAATGAAAATGATGACGAGAAATATGACCAGACAAAGAGTATAGAGAATGACGACAATGTTAGGAATGAAGATGATGTAAAGATAGAATCAAATGAAAATACGAACAAACCTAGTGACAGAAATCAGGAACAAAATGCATTTGAAAGAAAATCGAATAGAAAGAAAACACCGGTAGAGAGGTTTGGAAGCCCAATAACACATTGTATATATGTAAATTATATAAATGCAAACGTACCAAGCACATTCGAAGAAGCGAGTAATTGTGGCGAATATAGGGAATGGCGAAATGCAATGAACTCAGAAATGGAAAGTTTAAAGAAAAACAATACATGGGAATTAACAGAAAAACCAAAAGACAAAAGAATCATAGATGTTAAGTGGATATATAAAAAGAAGAGTAATAATATTTTTAAAGCGAGATTAGTAGTGAGGGGATACCAACAAAAAGAACATATTGAAAATGTGTATTCACCCGTTGGTAAAATGCAAACTCTGAAGACTTTGTTGTCATTCTGCTGTAAGAACAATTTATATGTGGAGCAAATGGACGTAGAAACGGCGTTCCTGAATAGCTCTGTAAAATCAGAAGTTTATGTTAACGAACCAAAGGGTTACGAAACGGGGGAAAACAAAGTTTACAAATTAAAAAAGGCTCTATATGGATTAAGGGAAAGTCCCAGAGCATGGTACGAATGCTTTCAAAAATTTATTGAGAAATCGAATTTTGTAAGAAGTAATTATGATTACTGCCTGTATGTAAATAATTCAAGAGAAAATACTATATACATATTAGTTTTTGTAGACGATCTTTTAATTTGCTGCAAAGACGAAAAAGAGATAAAAGAAGTAAAGTCAAATTTAATGGCAAGATTTTCTATGAAAGACCTAGGTAAGATTCAGAGCTATATTGGCATTGAAATAAGCTATAGTGAAGATAAGAAAATTATGACTCTAAGCCAAACAAAGTACATTGAGTCCTTAGCTGTAAAGTACAATTTAGAGAACGCAAAACTATACGATACTCCTATGGAAACAAGTCTTAAGCTTACCCAAGCTAGGGAAATAGATGAAAGTATTAAATATAGAAATCTCATAGGCGAATTACTATATATAAGTACTGGCACACGACCAGATATAGCTTACTCTACAAATTATTTGAGTCGCTACCAAAGTTGCTACAACGCTACTCATTTTAAATATGCTATGAGAGTATTAAAGTATTTATACTCAACTAAAAACTTAAAGTTAACATTTTATGACAATTTAGAAAGTGAGATACTGGATTGTATGGTAGATTCCGACTTTGCAGGAGACAATGTAGATAGGAAATCCACAACTGGTTTTGTAATAAGATTATATGGAAATTTGATATATTGGAAAACACACAAACAAAATACTGTAACAAAATGTTCAACCTTTGCAGAGTACACTGCTATGTCCGAAGCAGTAACAGAAATATTATTTATAAGAAATTTAGTAATTGAATCATTTAATGTAAAATTTGATAAAGCGGTAAAGATGTATGAATACAATTCTGGTGCAATTGCAATTGCAAAATTCGGAAATTTTACAAAGAATTCAAAGCACATTGAAGTGCAATACCATTATATTAATGAAAATTATGAGAAAGGAGTAATCGATATTGTTAAAATAAATTCATCTCTAAATTTAGCTGATATGTTAACAAAGAGTTTAGAGAAAAGAAACTTTTTGAGAAATAGGGAAGCTTTGAGAGTAATTTGAGCATTGCAATACAATGTACGAATACTTTATTTATTAAAACAACTTGTTCAGGATTGTAAATTTAAAGAGGTGTGTTGGAAATATAAATAAATATGACAACCCTGAACTCAATTATTTTACACATGTTAATTCACGCATACTTGCATACTTACATAGTCAAGTTTAATTATAAGACATAAGAAGAAGAGCACAAGTACTAGTTTTAAGAAACTCGTTCATGTAAATCAGACTTACAATAAATTCAACTTGCTTATTAAAAATAAACTATTAAATAAATGATAAATCCAACCGTACTAAAATACGAACATCTTCCCAATTTATCAAATATTTCTTCCATATTTGGAATTGGAAACTTGTCGTCAACGGTTTGCTCGTTAAGTTTGCGGTAGTCAATTACAATTCGCCATTTCGGTACTCCGCTATTGTCAGCTTTTTTGGGTACAACTCATAAGGGCGAATTATAAGGACTACTGCTTGGTACTATTATGTTATTTGCTAACATTCCCTGTATTTGCCTTTCTACCTCTGAGCGATGAATTACAGGGTATCTATATAACTTACTGTATATTAGAGCACTTGTTTTAGTTATTATTCTACTTATGCTGTATTTCTTTCGTGAAAGGTAGATGTCCTCCATCTTTATAGAATAGATCTTCATAGTTGCTTAAAGTAGCCATTAAAACATCTTCGCCTTGCGTGTTCAAGTGCTTAGAAAAAAGTTCATGTAACTTGGTATTGTCATTTTCTGACAGAAATATTTGCAAACTTTCGTTTTTATTATAATAGTCAATAGTCATCTCCTCATTTTCGCTAAAAAAATGGGTACTGTCCTTAATTGTAACAGTATGTTGTTACCGATAATGCCATCAAAATAACTGTGAAATGGAAATTCAAGAAAATTTACGAACGAGTTTTGACGTTTGAATTCTTTGAACAACGGTACGCTATATTCAACGTATATTTTTATATTATTATCAAAAGCCTTTAAGGTAGAAACGGATAACTTTGCTCTCCATTTTGGATTGCAAATATTTGGATTTATAATACTAAATTCAGCTCCAGTATCTATAATGAATCTGAGCTCTTTTAATTTTGGTGTCTATTACTATATAGGGTAGTTTGCGGGTGCGCCAAGTTCAAAATTTTCATTTACACCTATATCCATTGCGTCATTTAAAGGTTGATTACAATAGGAGTTGTTATTGTTAAAAAAATTACTATTTGAGTTATTATTACAACTTTTGTAGTGCGAAGTGTTATGAAAATGTGGGTGGTTAGTTGTCAGTTGAGGAGAAGGGGTTTGTTCAAGCAACCTTGAACATTTTTTCTTATTTACAGGATAATAGTAGTTAACCGATTTGTAGATACAGTCCACTGTTAGAAACTATATTTTAGCGATTGAGCGACCTATTTAAACAAAGATAAGACAATCACGCACAAACACATGTATATAGATATGTAGCAAATGAACCTCTGTAAATATGAACTACTTATACAAACAAAGATAAGATAATGCATACGACGTCGCTCATATCAACAAAACAAATATATGTAAACAAATATAGTTAAAGATAAGACATTCACACACACACACATGTAAATGAACCTTTGTAAATATTTATGTATACAACAACAAATTATAAGAAAGCTAGGATAAGACAAGTGTATATAAAGTAAGATAATTTTGTAAATAAATCAGAATTCTTTGAACTCTCAAACCAAGCACTTCTTATTTTAATACAAGCTGCTTCCCCCCACCAGAGGTAAGGGGCATTTGTTTAAGATTTGAGAACGCATTAGCTTCTCATTAAAAACATTGTTTTGCTTCTTTAAAGTATTCTTTGGTTCCCCCCACCAGCGGTAAGGGCCAAAAAATTACTTTTGGTATATGGCAATTTACGCCTTATATTTGAGACCCTTACAATATCTCAAGGAAGCTGCTCAATATTCAGGGTTCGTTGTCTCAATCTTTCGTTGTTATTATTGCTTTGCATTTGTCTTGATTGCAAAGCGAAGCTGGGTCGATAAAAATTACTTTGTTGACTGTATTTTTGCCCGTACCTACTTGTATTGTTATCATAATATTGCTTTTGTTCTTGTGCCTGATTACGATTATTTGTATAATTAACGAGTTGTGCATCATAATTTTTAGTTTGTGAACTGTTAAAAACACTATTTTGACTTGTATTGTATTTTAAATAGCCATTTGTGTTGATAATGTCATATGCTTATTTTAAATTTTTAGGATCCCTACTTATAATTATGCTTCTTACTGGTTCAGGCAAACCATGCTTAAACGAGCTCAGAGCGATTCTGGCGTTGGTTTCGCTACTCACTTCTGGAAGCCTTTCTGCACTAAAATATAAAGCATTATTCAAACGGCAAAGCAACGTATTTAGTTCATTGTAAAAGTGCTCAATAGTTGAACTACATCGACAAGCTCGTATCCTGTCAATCAACTCATCAACTGAGAATCTTTCTCAATAATTGTCTACCAAAATTTGTCAGACAACTGCCCAATCACTCGCATTACCATTGATAAAGAGCGATCACTGGCACTGCCTGTGATGCTGTCCTTAATGTTACCCATTGCCATCATTCTATACTCCCACGTAAATTTTTCCGAAATATGAACCATTGAATCAATTTTCTCCAAAAAATTAAGCAATGCATATCTATGTCCATTAGGTATACTCTTAATATTGCTAGA
Source organism: Eurosta solidaginis (assembly GCF_040869045.1). NCBI lineage: Eukaryota > Metazoa > Arthropoda > Insecta > Diptera > Tephritidae > Eurosta > Eurosta solidaginis. Next base: position 173,408,241 of record NC_090319.1, on the reverse strand, counting down.
AATAAGTTTAAACTTAGTAGTTACATCAAGATTATCCATGACTTCGCTTAAACAACACCAGTGCGTATGTATATGTAAAAAAGAAAATATTAAAATAAAAATTTTATACTTAGTAGTAGCGCTAATCTTATGTAGTTTTCAACTAAACAATCGTGATCTTCTCGTTTTATGTGCTTCTCCCAAATAACGTATTGCACACCAATGCTAGCTGTTCTCTCATTAATTTTGTTGGAGACATTTTTTATTGTATGTATACTGCAAAGCAACTGCTCTTCCTTAAAAGTTACAGAGTGGTTGGCTTTGTTTGTCACCCGCAATTGATAAGCTTCTGATAACCAAACTCTCCAAACATATGTATGTAGTTATTGTTACTTTATTATTTTTAGTTTGAGTGTCGTTGGTTGTTATTGTTGTATATTATTATTTTTTTTTCTTAGTGGGAATGTTTATTTTGTCTCTCACAACGCTCTTTATTGTATGTTATACATTTTAAGTTTATGTATAATATTGCTGTTCTTGTAACAATGTATAAATTGTTTGTTGCATGTTTTCTTTCTTCTTTTGTTTCGTGTTAAGTAGAAAAAATCATGCCATATTACGGCAGTCGTTGTTTCAATTATTTCTCTTTTTTATCACTAATACTTTTGGAAATGTGAAATGCAACCAATTGTTGTTGCATAGAAACGAAATATGTTTGCAGGGCTCGATCAGAGTAACAATTGGTGTTCCTTGTTCTTTCTTTTCTCGTTTTATTTTTGTACCTCATATTTGTTTTCGTAAAAATCATTTCATATTAGGGTAAAATTTCTTTTTCACTTACAGTTGTTGTTTATTAAGAATTTTGCTTACATACATATATTTGGGCGGCCACCGTGGTGTGATGGTAGCATGCTCCGCCTACCACACCGTATGCCCTGGGTTCACACCCGGGGAAGGCAACATCAAAATTTTGGAAATAAGGTTTTTCAATTAGAAGAAAATTTTTCTAAGCGAGGTCGCCCCTCGGCAGTGTTTGGCAAGCGCTCCGGGTGTATTTCCGCCATGAAAAGCTCTCTGTGAAAACTCATCTGCCTTGCAGATGCCGTTCGGAGTCGGCATAAAACATGTAGGTCCCGTCCGGCCAATTTGTAGGGGAAATCAAGAGGAGCACGACGCAAAATTGGAAGAGAAGCTCGGCCTTACATCTCTTCGGTGGTTATCGCGCCTTACATTTATTTTTTATTTTATTTTTAACCGATATTTTCACAACATATTTAAACTCAAGAAAAATTGTATTTTTCCTCGTTTATAACTTAAACACTTGACATTTTTATGAATTTTTTGTTCATATTTACCAAGATCGACATTAATTAAATGTTAACTTAAATTTTTGTATTTAATTGTATAGTATGCCGCACAATGTAGTCCACTTGGTTTTTATAAAGTTTTACTTGATACATATATTAATTTAAATTTGTATCACTAAATATTTTCATTTTGCGATTTTTCTGTTTATTTTTGAACATCGAAAATGAGTTACATAATTGCCTTCTATATATATATATTTTTTTTCAAGAAATATTTTTCAGGTTCGGTTGTACAGGGCAAAATTATTTTTTTTGCAAAAATTGTTTTTGTTGTTGGTTTGCAATAAATTTTCTATAAACAAATTCTCCGCCTCGCGGAAGGAAATTTTAAAGAACAGCTTATGTAAAAACCATTTCGGGGATAATCTACGGAAAAAAAATGCTTGAGATCTGACATAGTTTGAAAACATTGCTTTGTTTTACGAAACATTTAGTACTAAAAATATTGTTTCAATAAGGAAAAAAATAAAAATAGAGTTATTAATAATTATTTTGTTTTCATTGATATTAAATACGAGCATATTGGTGAACAAAATGCCGAATCTAAATCACTGGTGAACCCTTTTCAAAATAATAACCATAATACAGGTATACAAATTTAGTGCGAATAAGTGATGAAAATGTTAAATTTAGCGAACTAGCCGGACAATACGTGGGTCGAACGTGTAGAAAATATTTATACAACGGAAAATTGCATTCGTCTCCTAATGGAAATACTGAAAAATAAGCCGAACTACTGGTGGCAGTATTCTTAATGTAATTAGCACTTGATAGACTTTTTTCTGGATCTGCTCTCGATGGCTTGGAGATCTATAGGATTTTCCACAATATTTTGTAAACCGTCTTCAACAGTGGAATTTATTTACGTGACATAAAAAATAATTATAACTTTTGCACCGGTTATGACCAGTATTTCCATTAGCAGACGAATGTAATTCTCCGTTGTATAAATATTTTCTACACGTTCGACCCACGTATTGTCCGGCTAGTTCGCTAAATTTAACATTTTCATCACTTATTCGCACTAAATTTGTGTAACCTGTATTACGGTTATTTTTTTGAAAAGCGTTCACCAGTGATTTGGATTCGGCATTTTGTTCACCAATATGCTCGTATTTAATATCAATGAAAACAAAATAATTATTAATAACTCTATTTTTGTTTTTTTCCTTATTGAAAACAAAATGTTTAGTACTAAATGTTTCGTAAAACAAAGCAATGTTTTCAAACTATGTCAGATCTCAAGCATTTTTTTTCGTAGATTATCCCCGAAATGGTTTTTACATAAGCTGTTCTTTAAAATTTACGTCTGCAAGGCGGAGAAATTGTTTAAATATTCAATTGTTAATAGAAAATTTATTGCAAACTAACAACAATTTTTGCAAAAAAAAAATAATTTTGCCCCGTACTTGAATGTCTTTTGAATCTATACCTAAAAAATTGTCCCATTTGGACGCTTACTTTCGGATGAACAATTAAGTTCCCAAACCAATCCAAAAATATTTAATTGCCAATTTAAAAAAAAAAACCATGTAGAATTTTGCAACAAAATTCACACAGTGTTCTTCTCGACCACAAGACTCGGCGCTGATCAAATATCATCGCAAAATATTGATTTTGGTGAAAACGGTGCTCAGTTGAAAAAGCCTTACCTTTGTAACTATATATATCAAGGTATTTTGAAGAAAGTTCGTTCTTTAAAACGTGAAAGATTTGTAAGAATACATTTGTCTGTGTTCACGTATAACTAAGCATAAAAAATAAATAAATGTAAGGCGGGATAACCTCCGAAGAGATCTAAGGCCGAGCTTCTCTTCCAATTTCCGTCGTGCTCCTCTTGATTTTCCCTACAAATTGACCGGACGGGACCTACATGTTTTATGCCGACTCCGAACTGCATCTGCAAGGCAGATGAGTTTTCACTGAGAGCTTTTCATGGCAGAAATACACCCGGAGCGCTTGCCAAACACTGCCGAGGGGCGACCCCGGTAGAAAAATTTTCTTCTAATTGAAAAACCGTATTTCTAAAATTTTGATGTTGCTTTGCCCGGGGTGCGAACCCAGGGCATACGGTATGATAGGCGGAGCACGCTACCATCACACCACGGTGGCCGCCCACATAACTAAGCATATTCATTTAAAATAATTGATATTCGAAAGTGAGATCATGTCATCATTATGATATTTCTTCTATTTAACACCTGTAATAGAAGTGATGAAAGCACATAATTGCATTGAATAACTTTAAAAAATTGTTTTTTTTTTTAAGTCGAAAAAAAGATCATAATTTAAGGCGAACTGAACTCAATTAAATAAAATAGAAAAGGAAATTTGTATTAATAGGGAAATAAAAGGGGAAACTATGTACAAGTGAAGTAATATTAAGCTAAGTAACATTAAAATTGAATAAAATTAAAAATAAAATAAAGATAAAATTACCTAAAATAAGATAAACTGAAATAAAATAAAACTACATTAAAATAAATAAATCCAGCAAAAAAATTGAGATAAATAAATTAATTGAGATAAAATAAAATATACCAACAATAAAATAAACTATAATAAATCAAAATTTAATCAAATAATAAAGTTTATAAATAATAATAATAAAAATAAAGTAAAATAAAAGAAAATAAAATACAGTAAAATTAAACCAAATATTCAAAAGAAATCATAAACTGCAATATAATAAAATAAAATACAATAAAGGTAGAATAGGTATGAAGTAGGGGAAACTTTAAATGGAGAGTACAGTTACACGTTAGGATATTAATTTAACTAGTCTAGTTTTAGAAATTAGTATGTCAGTTTTTTTTGGGATCAACCTTTGGATTATTTTAACCGTTGAAAAGAATATGACATGACTAGCCACAGCGCACCACTATATCATACTGACTGCCTTCCTTAAAGATGCGTAACTATAACAGATGGCACCCAACGTGGTTCCTGAGGCGCTCGTCGCGATGGGCATTCCGGGTCAACTTGTGAAGTTGACCATCCCATATGTCGCAGGTGGGCAGACGCAGAAGCAGCCACCTGCGTTGCGTGTGAAGGACCCCAGCTCATCCCGCGTCTCAGGTGGGAATTTTGAATACCACGGGTTGAGCTGGGATTTATAGAGGCATCCTTTCCTGTTCTGCAAGTATGGGGAGCGGACTATGGATCCGCTCCTTTCATTGCGGCAGAAGCAGGGCGGGTGTCCAGTTTGAGTGGTCAGAGTGGCCCCAGCATCCCAGAAAGTCCCAGAGGTGGGCCCTTGAGACCACCCCTGCGTTGCGGCTGGGTGTACTGGGACTAAACTGTGTGTGTTTGGAACTGACCATAGTGGCCCAACCAGTCTCAGAGGTGGGTCCCTAAGACTCCCTTTGCATTGCGGTTGGGAGCACTAGGGACAAGTATGAGCGAATTTTTTCTTCTCCTTTTTTTGCCTATATACCAGTGCCTTCTGGATAAATAAGGGCATCGGCATTCCCAAAAACCAACCGTCGGTAATATAGGGTGAGCGGGGGTGAATCTGACCTTTTATAGCTCCCAACTGCTCTAAGACTTGGTATTCCAAAAATTATTTGAAGTTTTTCTCGGATAGAACAAATTACGAAAATTTTTCTTGATAATGTCTCATGATCAGTCGTTTGGGCGAATGGCCACTAGGAACACTCTGTTCGGGAGTGGTTCTAAATTTATAGGCAACAATTTCCGGGTTAATAATAATAGGGAAGCAATATCGAGGGTTAATCGTCCTTTGGTGATGCATTCACCAATAGTTAGCCGAGACGGGGAAGATCCATCGGGAGGTATCGCAAGCTCGAACCAAAACGACCGAAACGTGAAATTGGATAGAACGGCAAGCACCAATGTTCTCGACTCGTCCACATTAAATACCCATAACATCTCGGGTCCGCCGACTAATATGTCAACTGATGCACAAGATGGAGCTAGTGCTATGCCAGGAAATTATATGAATTTGGGAGAGGCTGCAAGCGATAGGACGCATACCCCAGGGATTCGTAACGATGCACCTCGTGAATACTCGTGGACTGCACCAATTATTCCGGACTTCGCAGAAGGAAATGCGAAGGGAAATGGGAACAATCAGGGATAACATGGACCAGCTAAACGCAGATTTCGATTCGGCACAACAATCTATGAATTTTAACAGGAACATGAACCGAACGGAACGGAACACGACCCCAGAGTTTGTAACCCCAGGTAACCCTGCTTCGGGCAGCATGGTGGTGAAACCCCAAGACTGGAAGGCTTCCTACGAAGGGACTGAAAGTGTGCGGACTTCCTGTTTAAGTTAGAAACTCTGGGCGAGCAAACGCATTGCTCTAGTGAACAATTGATGGCCAATTTTCATCTGTTCCTTTCTTGGAGGGCAAAAGAGTGGTATTGGCTATTTACTAAGCAGAACCCGAACGAAACTTATCCCTTTTTATGCTACTCCCTAAAACGAGAATTCGGTACCCTGAAAAGCAATCATGAGATCATGATGGAGATGTCACTGCGCAAACAGAAAACGAACGAGTCCTATGACGCCTTTCACACAGATATAATAGGATTAAATGCGCGTCTTAGGGAGCCTATGTCAGAGACTTTACTGATAGACATAATAAAACGAAACGTTAACAGCAGTTTGAAATTAATGCTTTTCAATGCGGACGTGAGAAATTTACATGACTTTCGAGATTTTGCACGGAGAGGCGAACAAGTGTTACAGGAAAGCAGGATTCTTACAACAGGTTTTCATGATCGTCATGTCAACGAAGCTCGTGCCATAACACCAGAGATACGGATTGATAACGAAGACTGCGAAGTTGGCCGCAGATTGAGGCCTTGGACTTCAGAAGGATGAGGCATTCAGTGTTGGAATTGTCAAAGCATGGGGCATTCATACATCTATTGTGAAGAGCCCATTAAAAGCCCGTTTTGTTTTAAGTGTGGATTAAGGGGATTCCTCACTCCGAAATTTCCTAGGGATCATCGTCGTCAGGGAAACCAGAATTCGAGGGAGAAGACAGAGGGGGTAGCTCGTTCGGTACCATAGCCACCACCTCAGCCAGTGCTCGAGTCGTCTCGTGCGCTGAACCAGTTAGTAGAGCTTTCACAAGTGGTGAGTTCCCAAATATTAGTAGCACTCCTACGCAGGAACCTCCGAAGGTCATAGTAACGTTCCCTGATAGTAAAGATTGTTCAACCGGATCAGACTCAGATAGCCCAACTTCGTCATATTTAGTTTCCAAGCCAGTAAAAGTTTTGAAGTCGCCTGGTAGGGATGTTGCCTGCCAGACACATTTTCCACCTAGTTTCGAACAAAAGGAACATAATTATGAGCTAGTAAGATCTAAAATTTTTGATAATCAATCCAGTTTCACGATGTCAGAAAATATTTTGAAATGCCTCAAAAGGTACACCAGACGTGTAAAAGAGCGAAAGCACCCCAGAGGGTTAGGGGATCAGAATATACCCGCGGTAGGTATTCCTGTGGTAAGAGGCGACTAAAATACCAGATTCAAGGGGCTGTGTAGCACAACCCTTCAGGTTGCCAGCGCAATATATAGCTTCTCCAAACCCAATAGTCAACATCACCTATCCGCGGCGAATCCTGTTTCACTACAAGACGAGGCTCTGGCGACCCCAAGCTCCTCATGGAACTTGAGGGTAAGGAATGGCCTGAAGGTTTAATGTGGCCACATAAACTACATTAAAATAAATAAATCCAGCAAAAAAAATTGAGATAAATAAATTAATTGAGATAAAATAAAATATACCAACAATAAAATAAACTATAATAAATCAAAATTTAATCAAATAATAAAGTTTATAAATAATAATAATAAAAATAAAGCAAAATAAAAGAAAATAAAATACAGTAAAATTAAACCAAATATTCAAAAGAAATCATAAACTGCAATATAATAAAATAAAATACAATATAGGTAGAATAGGTATGAAGTATAGGAAACTTTAAATGGAGAGTACAGTTACACGTTAGGATATTAATTTAACTAGTCTAGTTTTAGAAATTAGTACGTCAGTTTTTTTTGGGATCAACCTTTGGATTATTTTAACCGTTGAAAAGAATATGACAAGACTAGCCACAGCGCACCACTATATCATACTGACTGCCTTCCTTGCTGCTCCAATAAAGATGCGTAACTATAACAGATGGCACCCAACGTGGTTCCTGAGGCGCTGGTCGCGATGGGCATTCCGGGTCAACTTGTGAAGTTGACCATCCCATATGTCGCAGGTGGGCAGACGCAGAAGCAGCCACCTGCGTTGCGATGGGATGGTTGGACGGATCAGGTTGTCCGGAGTGGTCATCAGGCTGAGGGTTCCACGAGACTGAACGTCAGGTCCTCCGGATATTGCATTAGATTTGGGTTTTTTCCGGGTTGTTGTTCGTAGTCGGCTTAGGTGAAAATTATGTCCTCTAATTGGGTTTTTAATTTTTTTGTTTAAATTTGATAATTTTTTTTAGCCGAATATTTGTGTTTGTCTGGGAGAAGTGTGTGAGTGAGTGTGTGAAGGACCCCAGCTCATCCCGCGTCTCAGGTGGGAATTTTGAATACCACCTGCATTGCGCCGGGTTGAGCTGGGATTTAAAGAGGCATCCTTTCCTGTTCCGCAAGTATGGGGAGCGGACTATGGATCCGCTCCTTTCATTGCGGCAGAAGCAGGGCGGGTGTCCAGTTTGAGTGGTCAGAGTGGCCCCAGCACCCCAGAAAGTCCCAGAGGTGTGCCCTTGAGTCCACCCCTGCGTTGCGGCTGGGTGTACTGGGACTAAACTGTGTGTGTTTGGAACTGACCATAGTGGCCCAACCAGTCTCAGAAGTGGGTCCCTAAGACTCCCTTTGCATTGCGGTTGGGAGCACTAGGGACAAGTATGAGCGAATTTTGTCTTCTCCTTTTTTTGCCTATATACCAGTGCCTTCTGGATAAATAAGGGCATCGGCATTCCCGTTAGCATCCAAATGCAAAGGTAGTTTTGCAAATATATACACGTTGTTTTTTTTACACGTATATTAAAATAATAAACTTCATTTCAGCGGTAGAATTTTTTTTGTATTACTTTATTTTTTCCAAAAACCAACCGTCGGTAATATAGGGTGAGCGGGGGTGAATCTGACATTTTATAGCTCCCAACTGCTCTAAGACTTGGTATTCCAAAAATTATTTGAAGTTTTTCTCGGATAGAACAAATTACGAAAATTTTTCTTGATAATGTCTCATGATCAGTCGTTTGGGCGAATGGCCACTAGGAACACTCTGTTCGGGAGTGGTTCTAAATTTATAGGCAACAATTTCCGGGTTAACAATAATAGGGAAGCAATATCGAGGGTTAATCGTCCTTTGGTGATGCATTCACCAATAGTTAGCCGAGACGGGGAAGATCCATCGGGAGGTATCGCAAGCTCGAACCAAAACGACCGAAACGTGAAATTGGATAGAACGGCAAGCACCAATGTTCTCGACTCGTCCACATTAAATACCCATAACATCTCGGGTCCGCCGACTAATATGTCGACTGATGCACAAGATGGAAAGATGCTATGCCAGGAAATTATATGAATTTGGGAGAGGCTCCAAGCGATAGGACGCATACCCCAGGGATTCGTAACGATGCACCTCGTGAATACTCGTGGACTGCACCAATTATTCCGGACTTCGCAGAAGGAAATGCGAAGGGAAATGGGAACAATCAGGGATAACATGGACCAGCTAAACGCAGATTTCGAGTCGGCACAACAATCTATGAATTTTAACAGGAACATGAACCGAACGGAACGGAACACGACCCCAGAGGTTGTAACCCCAGGTAACCCTGCTTCGGGCAGCATGGTGGTGAAACCCCAAGACTGGAAGGTTTCCTACGAAGGGACTGAAAGTGTCGCGGACTTCCTGTTTAAGTTAGAAACTCTGGGCGAGCAAACGCATTGCTCTAGTGAACAATTGATGGCCAATTTTCATCTGTTCCTTTCTTGGAGGGTAAAGGAATAGTATTGGCTATTTACTAAGCAGAACCCGAACGCAACTTATCCCTTTTTATGCTACTCCCTAAAACGAGAATTTGGTACCCTGAAAAGCAATCATGAGATCATGATGGAGATCTCACTGCGCAAACAGAAAACGAACGAGTCCTATAACGCCTTTCACACAGATATAATAGGATTAAATGCGCGTCTTAGGGAGCCTATGTCAGAGACTTTACTGATAGACATAATAAAACGAAACGTTAACAGCAGTTTGAAATTAATGCTTTTCAATGCGGACGTGAGAAATTTACATGACTTTCGAGATGTTGCACGGAGAGGCGAACAAGTGTTACAGGAAAGCAGGATTCTTACAACAGGTTTTCATGATCGTCATGTCAACGAAGCTCGTGCCATAACACCAGACATACGGATTGATAACGAAGACTGCGAAGTTGACCGCAGATTGAGGCCTTGGACTTCAGAAGGATGAGGCATTCAGTGTTGGAATTGTCAAAGCATGGGGCATTCATACATCTATTGTGAAGAGCCCATTAAAAGCCCGTTTTGTTTTAAGTGTGGATTAAGGGGATTCCTCACTCCGAAATTTCCTAGGGATCATCGTCGTCAGGGAAACCAGAATTCGAGGGAGAAGACAGAGGGGGTAGCTCGTTCGGTACCATACCCACCACCTCAGCCAGTGCTCGAGTCGTCTCGTGCGCTGAACCAATTAGTAGAGCTTTCACAAGTGGTGAGTTCCCAAATATTAGTAGCACTCCTACGCAGGAACCTCCGAAGGTCATAGTAACGTTCCCTGATAGTAAAGATTATTCAACCGGATCAGACTCAGATAGCCCAACTTCGTCATATTTAGTTTCCAAGCCAGTAAAAATTTTGAAGTCGCCTGGTAGGGATGTTGCCTGCCAGACACATTTTCCACCTAGTTTCGAACAAAAAGAACATAATTATGAGCTAGTAAGATCTAAAGTTTTTGATAATCAATCCAGTTTCACGATGTCAGAAAATATTTTTAAATGCCGCAAAAGGTACACCAGACGTGTAAAAGAGCGAAAGCACCCCAGAGGGTTAGGGGATCAGAATATACCCGCGGTAGGTATGCCTGTGGTAAGAGGCGACTAAAATACCAGATTCAAGGGGCTGTGTAGCGCAACCCTTCAGGTTGCCAGCGCAATATATAGCTTCTCCAAACCCAATAGTCAACATCACCTATCCGCGGCGAATCCTGTTTCACTAACAGACGAGGCTCTGGCGACCCCAAGCTTCTCATGGAACTTGAGGGTAGGGAATGGCCTGAAGGTTTAATGTGGCCACATAAATCGTTCCCGAGATGGTCGGGCTAGCACCTTAATGGTGTTATGGTACGGAGCGTACCGGATTTGTATCCGGCAAAGCACCATCACATCGATAACACTCCCCAAGGCCTTCGGGGAGCAACCTTATCGCTACAACAACAATAACAACAAGAGCGAAAGCTTCTCCAGAGCACAACGATTCTTCTTACCGAGGATGAAAGGCCTCTAGTTAGAGTAAAAATAGAAAACAATTTCGTGGTAGGACTGCTGGATTCTGTAGCTAACGTCTCTATACTAGGGAAGGATTGTGAAAAATTTTTAGACACAAATGTTCTGAAGTATCACCCACTGCAAGAATTCGAATACACAGCGGGTGGTAACAGAAAGAAAATATTAAGTTCGATTTCCTTACCAGTGACTTTTAAAAACATTACCAAATCCATTCGTTTTCATCTGGTCCCTTCGCTACTTCAAGAAGTTTACTCGGGGTTGATTTTTGGAAAGCCTTCGCGTTAGCCCCTGACATATTTAGCGTGCTAAGAAGTTGGCGAAGAAAAAGATCAAGAATGTAATTTCCATGATTTGACAATAAGGCAGAAAACCGAATTGCAGAAGGTCGTAGAGATGTTTCCGTCGTTTGAAAAGTCGGGCCTGGGGCAAACACAGCTGGTCGAACACCATATCGATACGGGCGACGCGGTTCCGATCAAAAGCAAGCACTTCCCTCTTTCCCCACCAAGGCAAGCCGAAGCTTTTGCAGAAATAGATAGGCTGCTTATAATGGAAGTGATCGAGGAATCGAATTCGCCGTGGTGCAGCCCTGTGGTGTTAGTTTCAAAACCAGGAAAGGTCCGGATGTGTGTTGATTCCAGGAAGGTCAACGAGGTCACGAAGAAGGACTCGTACCCATTACCGTATATCAACAGTCTGTTGAGTAGATTAAAGGACACCCATTTTATCAGAGGCATTGATCTAAAGGACGCATTTTTCCAAATCAAATTGACGGAATCATCCAAGGAGAAGACAGCATTCGCAGTTCGTGAAAAACCTCTGTTTCACTTCAAGGTGATTCCGTTTGGCCTATGCAATGGACCGCAGATAATGAGCAGACTCATGGATAAGGTAATTCCATCGCGCCTGAGGGAGAATGTTTTCATTTACTTGGATGATCTAATGGTATGCAGCGCGAACTTCGAGGATCACATGAACCTGCTAGCGGAAGTGGCGAAGTGTTTGAAGGATGCCGGCCCTACAATCAACGTAGAAAAGCGCAAATTTTGCCAAAAGGAGATTCGATACTTGGAATATCTCATAGGTAGTGGGTGTTTAAAGGTAGACTCAGGGAAAATAGAAGCCGTTAAGAATTTCCCAACTCCCAAGTCTTCTCGGCAGGTGCGTAGGTTCGTTGGTATGGCAAATTGGTATAGGAAGTTCATCACGAATTTCGCTGACCTAGCAGGTCCCCTAACGGATTGTCTTCGAAAATGAACAGGACCGTTCAAACTTACCCCTGAAGCGATAGAGGCCTTCGAAAAGCTTCAAGTAGCCCTGGGTTCCGCTCCTGTCTTGGCCCAACCCGACTTCTCTAAGGAATTTGTCATTCAGTGCGATGCTTCCAAAATAGGTGTTGGCGGGGTGTTATTCCAGGTCGATGATGAGGGCGCTGAGCTTCCAATAGCGTTTGTTTCAAAGAAATTGAATAATGCTCAACGCAATTACACAGTAACCGAGCGGGAATGTAAGCGTGAAGCGCTGCCCATCCTACATTTAAGGATTACCGTTTCGGATTATCACTGCCCACTCCATTCCACGAGACTGAACGTCAGGTCCTCCGGATATTGCATTAGATTTGGGTTTTTTTCCGGGTTGTTGTTCGTAGTCGGCTTAGGTGAAAATTATGTCCTCTAATTGGGTTTTTAATTTTTTTTGTTTAAATTAGATAATTTTTTTTAGCCGAATATTTGTGTTTGTCTGGGAGAAGTGTGTGAGTGAATGTGTGAAGGACCCCAGCTCATCCCGCGTCTCAGGTGGGAATTTTGAATACCACGGGTTGAGCTGGGATTTAAAGAGGCATCCTTTCCTGTTCTGCAAGTATGGGGAGCGGACTATGGATCCGCTCCTTTCATTGCGGCAGAAGCAGGGCGGGTGTCCAGTTTGAGTGGTCAGAGTGGCCCCAGCATCCCAGAAAGTCCCAGAGGTGGGCCCTTGAGACCACCCCTGCGTTGCGGCTGGGTGTACTGGGACTAAACTGTGTGTGTTTGGAACTGACCATAGTGGCCCAACCAGTCTCAGAGGTGGGTCCCTAAGACTCCCTTTGCATTGCGGTTGGGAGCACTAGGGACAAGTATGAGCGAATTTTTTCTTCTCCTTTTTTTGCCTATATACCAGTGCCTTCTGGATAAATAAGGGCATCGGCATTCCCATTAGCATCCAAATGCAAAGGTAGTTTTGCAAATATATACACGTTGTTTTTTACACGTATATTAAACTAATAAACTTCATTTCAGCGGTAGAATTTTTTTTTGTATTATTTTATTTTTTCCAAAAACCAACCGTCGGTAATATAGGGTGAGCGGGGGTGAATCTGACCTTTTATAGCTCCCAACTGCTCTAAGACTTGGTATTCCAAAAATTATTTGAAGTTTTTCTCGGATAGAACAAATTACGAACATTTTTCTTGATAATGTCTCATGATCAGTCGTTTGGGCGAATGGCCACTAGGAACACTCTGTTCGGGAGTGGTTCTAAATTTATAGGCAACAATTTCCGGGTTAATAATAATAGGGAAGCAATATCGAGGGTTAATCGTCCTTTGGTGATGCATTCACCAATAGTTAGCCGAGACGGGGAAGATCCATCGGGAGGTATCGCAAGCTCGAACCAAAACGACCGAAACGTGAAATTGGATAGAACGGCAAGCACCAATGTTCTCGACTCGTCCACATTAAATACCCATAACATCTCGGGTCCGCCGACTAATATGTCAACTGATGCACAAGATGGAGCTAGTGCTATGCCAGGAAATTATATGAATTTGGGAGAGGCTGCAAGCGATAGGACGCATACCCCAGGGATTCGTAACGATGCACCTCGTGAATACTCGTGGACTGCACCAATTATTCCGGACTTCGCAGAAGGAAATGCGAAGGGAAATGGGAACAATCAGGGATAACATGGACCAGCTAAACGCAGATTTCGATTCGGCACAACAATCTATGAATTTTAACAGGAACATGAACCGAACGGAACGGAACACGACCCCAGAGTTTGTAACCCCATGTAACCCTGCTTCGGGCAGCATGGTGGTGAAACCCCAAGACTGGAAGGTTTCCTACGAAGGGACTGAAAGTGTGCGGACTTCCTGTTTAAGTTAGAAACTCTGGGCGAGCAAACGCATTGCTCTAGTGAACAATTGATGGCCAATTTTCATCTGTTCCTTTCTTGGAGGGCAAAAGAGTGGTATTGGCTATTTACTAAGCAGAACCCGAACGAAACTTATCCCTTTTTATGCTACTCCCTAAAACGAGAATTCGGTACCCTGAAAAGCAATCATGAGATCATGATGGAGATGTCACTGCGCAAACAGAAAACGAACGAGTCCTATGACGCCTTTCACACAGATATAATAGGATTAAATGCGCGTCTTAGGGAGCCTATGTCAGAGACTTTACTGATAGACATAATAAAACGAAACGTTAACAGCAGTTTGAAATTAATGCTTTTCAATGCGGACGTGAGAAATTTACATGACTTTCGAGATTTTGCACGGAGAGGCGAACAAGTGTTACAGGAAAGCAGGATTCTTACAACAGGTTTTCATGATCGTCATGTCAACGAAGCTCGTGCCATAACACCAGACATACGGATTGATAACGAAGACTGCGAAGTTGGCCGCAGATTGAGGCCTTGGACTTCAGAAGGATGAGGCATTCAGTGTTGGAATTGTCAAAGCATGGGGCATTCATACATCTATTGTGAAGAGCCCATTAAAAGCCCGTTTTGTTTTAAGTGTGGATTAAGGGGATTCCTCACTCCGAAATTTCCTAGGGATCATCGTCGTCAGGGAAACCAGAATTCGAGGGAGAAGACAGAGGGGGTAGCTCGTTCGGTACCATAGCCACCACCTCAGCCAGTGCTCGAGTCGTCTCGTGCGCTGAACCAGTTAGTAGAGCTTTCACAAGTGGTGAGTTCCCAAATATTAGTAGCACTCCTACGCAGGAACCTCCGAAGGTCATAGTAACGTTCCCTGATAGTAAAGATTGTTCAACCGGATCAGACTCAGATAGCCCAACTTCGTCATATTTAGTTTCCAAGCCAGTAAAAGTTTTGAAGTCGCCTGGTAGGGATGTTGCCTGCCAGACACATTTTCCACCTAGTTTCGAACAAAAGGAACATAATTATGAGCTAGTAAGATCTAAAATTTTTGATAATCAATCCAGTTTCACGATGTCAGAAAATATTTTGAAATGCCTCAAAAGGTACACCAGACGTGTAAAAGAGCGAAAGCACCCCAGAGGGTTAGGGGATCAGAATATACCCGCGGTAGGTATTCCTGTGGTAAGAGGCGACTAAAATACCAGATTCAAGGGGCTGTGTAGCGCAACCCTTCAGGTTGCCAGCGCAATATATAGCTTCTCCAAACCCAATAGTCAACATCACCTATCCGCGGCGAATCCTGTTTCACTACAAGACGAGGCTCTGGCGACCCCAAGCTCCTCATGGAACTTGAGGGTAAGGAATGGCCTGAAGGTTTAATGTGGCCACATAAACTACATTAAAATAAATAAATCCAGCAAAAAAAATTGAGATAAATAAATTAATTGAGATAAAATAAAATATACCAACAATAAAATAAACTATAATAAATCAAAATTTAATCAAATAATAAAGTTTATAAATAATAATAATAAAAATAAAGCAAAATAAAAGAAAATAAAATACAGTAAAATTAAACCAAATATTCAAAAGAAATCATAAACTGCAATATAATAAAATAAAATACAATAAAGGTAGAATAGGTATGAAGTATAGGAAACTTTAAATGGAGAGTACAGTTACACGTTAGGATATTAATTTAACTAGTCTAGTTTTAGAAATTAGTACGTCAGTTTTTTTTGGGATCAACCTTTGGATTATTTTAACCGTTGAAAAGAATATGACAAGACTAGCCACAGCGCACCACTATATCATACTGACTGCCTTCCTTGCTGCTCCAATAAAGATGCGTAACTATAACAGATGGCACCCAACGTGGTTCCTGAGGCGCTGGTCGCGATGGGCATTCCGGGTCAACTTGTGAAGTTGACCATCCCATATGTCGCAGGTGGGCAGACGCAGAAGCAGCCACCTGCGTTGCGATGGGATGGTTGGACGGATAAGGTTGTCCGGAGTGGTCATCAGGCTGAGGGTTCCACGAGACTGAACGTCAGGTCCTCCGGATATTGCATTAGATTTGGGTTTTTTCCGGGTTGTTGTTCGTAGTCGGCTTAGGTGAAAATTATGTCCTCTAATTGGGTTTTTAATTTTTTTTGTTTAAATTTGATAATTTTTTTTAGCCGAATATTTGTGTTTGTCTGGGAGAAGTGTGTGAGTGAATGTGTGAAGGACCCCAGCTCATCCCGCGTCTCAGGTGGGAATTTTGAATACCACCTGCATTGCGCCGGGTTGAGCTGGGATTTAAAGAGGCATCCTTTCCTGTTCCGCAAGTATGGGGAGCGGACTATGGATCCGCTCCTTTCATTGCGGCAGAAGCAGGGCGGGTGTCCAGTTTGAGTGGTCAGAGTGGCCCCAGCACCCCAGAAAGTCCCAGAGGTGTGCCCTTGAGACCACCCCTGCGTTGCGGCTGGGTGTACTGGGACTAAACTGTGTGTGTTTGGAACTGACCATAGTGGCCCAACCAGTCTCAGAAGTGGGTCCCTAAGACTCCCTTTGCATTGCGGTTGGGAGCACTAGGGACAAGTATGAGCGAATTTTGTCTTCTCCTTTTTTTGCCTATATACCAGTGCCTTCTGGATAAATAAGGGCATCGGCATTCCCGTTAGCATCCAAATGCAAAGGTAGTTTTGCAAATATATACACGTTGTTTTTTTTACACGTATATTAAAATAATAAACTTCATTTCAGCGGTAGAATTTTTTTTGTATTATTTTATTTTTTCCAAAAACCAACCGTCGGTAATATAGGGTGAGCGGGGGTGAATCTGACCTTTTATAGCTCCCAACTGCTCTAAGACTTGGTATTCCAAAAATTATTTGAAGTTTTTCTCGGATAGAACAAATTACGAAAATTTTTCTTGATAATGTCTCATGATCAGTCGTTTGGGCGAATGGCCACTAGGAACACTCTGTTCGGGAGTGGTTCTAAATTTATAGGCAACAATTTCCGGGTTAACAATAATAGGGAAGCAATATCGAGGGTTAATCGTCCTTTGGTGATGCATTCACCAATAGTTAGCCGAGACGGGGAAGATCCATCGGGAGGTATCGCAAGCTCGAACCAAAACGACCGAAACGTGAAATTGGATAGAACGGCAAGCACCAATGTTCTCGACTCGTCCACATTAAATACCCATAACATCTCGGGTCCGCCGACTAATATGTCGACTGATGCACAAGATGGAAAGATGCTATGCCAGGAAATTATATGAATTTGGGAGAGGCTGCAAGCGATAGGACGCATACCCCAGGGATTCGTAACGATGCACCTCGTGAATACTCGTGGACTGCACCAATTATTCCGGACTTCGCAGAAGGAAATGCGAAGGGAAATGGGAACAATCAGGAATAACATGGACCAGCTAAACGCAGATTTCGAGTCAGCACAACAATCTATGAATTTTAACAGGAACATGAACCGAACGGAACGGAACACGACCCCAGAGGTTGTAACCCCAGGTAACCCTGCTTCGGGCAGCATGGTGGTGAAACCCCAAGACTGGAAGGTTTCCTACGAAGGGACTGAAAGTGTCGCGGACTTCCTGTTTAAGTTAGAAACTCTGGGCGAGCAAACGCATTGCTCTAGTGAACAATTGATGGCCAATTTTCATCTGTTCCTTTCTTGGAGGGTAAAGGAATGGTATTGGCTATTTACTAAGCAGAACCCGAACGCAACTTATCCCTTTTTATGCTACTCCCTAAAACGAGAATTTGGTACCCTGAAAAGCAATCATGAGATCATGATGGAGATCTCACTGCGCAAACAGAAAACGAACGAGTCCTATAACGCCTTTCACACAGATATAATAGGATTAAATGCGCGTCTTAGGGAGCCTATGTCAGAGACTTTACTGATAGACATAATAAAACGAAACGTTAACAGCAGTTTGAAATTAATGCTTTTCAATGCGGACGTGAGAAATTTACATGACTTTCGAGATGTTGCACGGAGAGGCGAACAAGTGTTACAGGAAAGCAGGATTCTTACAACAGGTTTTCATGATCGTCATGTCAACGAAGCTCGTGCCATAACACCAGACATACGGATTGATAACGAAGACTGCGAAGTTGACCGCAGATTGAGGCCTTGGACTTCAGAAGGATGAGGCATTCAGTGTTGGAATTGTCAAAGCATGGGGCATTCATACATCTATTGTGAAGAGCCCATTAAAAGCCCGTTTTGTTTTAAGTGTGGATTAAGGGGATTCCTCACTCCGAAATTTCCTAGGGATCATCGTCGTCAGGGAAACCAGAATTCGAGGGAGAAGACAGAGGGGGTAGCTCGTTCGGTACCATACCCACCACCTCAGCCAGTGCTCGAGTCGTCTCGTGCGCTGAACCAATTAGTAGAGCTTTCACAAGTGGTGAGTTCCCAAATATTAGTAGCACTCCTACGCAGGAACCTCCGAAGGTCATAGTAACGTTCCCTGATAGTAAAGATTATTCAACCGGATCAGACTCAGATAGCCCAACTTCGTCATATTTAGTTTCCAAGCCAGTAAAAATTTTGAAGTCGCCTGGTAGGGATGTTGCCTGCCAGACACATTACACATTTTCCACCTAGTTTCGAACAAAAAGAACATAATTATGAGCTAGTAAGATCTAAAGTTTTTGATAATCAATCCAGTTTCACGATGTCAGAAAATATTTTTAAATGCCGCAAAAGGTACACCAGACGTGTAAAAGAGCGAAAGCACCCCAGAGGGTTAGGGGATCAGAATATACCCGCGGTAGGTATGCCTGTGGTAAGAGGCGACTAAAATACCAGATTCAAGGGGCTGTGTAGCGCAACCCTTCAGGTTGCCAGCGCAATATATAGCTTCTCCAAACCCAATAGTCAACATCACCTATCCGCGGCGAATCCTGTTTCACTAACAGACGAGGCTCTGGCGACCCCAAGCTTCTCATGGAACTTGAGGGTAGGGAATGGCCTGAAGGTTTAATGTGGCCACATAAATCGTTCCCGAGATGGTCGGGCTAGCACCTTAATGGTGTTATGGTACGGAGCGTACCGGATTTGTATCCGGCAAAGCACCATCACATCGATAACACTCCCCAAGGCCTTCGGGGAGCAACCTTATCGCTACAACAACAATAACAACAAGAGCGAAAGCTTCTCCAGAGCACAACGATTCTTCTTACCGAGGATGAAAGGCCTCTAGTTAGAGTAAAAATAGAAAACAATTTCGTGGTAGGACTGCTGGATTCTGTAGCTAACGTCTCTATACTAGGGAAGGATTGTGAAAAATTTTTAGACACAAATGTTCTGAAGTATCACCCACTGCAAGAATTCGAATACACAGCGGGTGGTAACAGACAGAAAATATTAAGTTCGATTTCCTTACCAGTGACTTTTAAAAACATTACCAAATCCATTCGTTTTCATCTGGTCCCTTCGCTACTTCAAGAAGTTTACTCGGGGTTGATTTTTGGAAAGCCTTCGCGTTAGCCCCTGACATATTTAGCGTGCTAAGAAGTTGGCGAAGAAAAAGATCAAGAATGTAATTTCCATGATTTGACAATAAGGCAGAAAACCGAATTGCAGAAGGTCGTAGAGATGTTTCCGTCGTTTGAAAAGTCGGGCCTGGGGCAAACACAGCTGGTCGAACACCATATCGATACGGGCGACGCGGTTCCGATCAAAAGCAAGCACTTCCCTCTTTCCCCACCAAGGCAAGCCGAAGCTTTTGCAGAAATAGATAGGCTGCTTATAATGGAAGTGATCGAGGAATCGAATTCGCCGTGGTGTAGCCCTGTGGTGTTAGTTACAAAACCAGGAAAGGTCCGGATGTGTGTTGATTCCAGGAAGGTCAACGAGGTCACGAAGAAGGACTCGTACCCATTACCGTATATCAACAGTCTGTTGAGTAGATTAAAGGACACCCATTTTATCAGAGGCATTGATCTAAAGGACGCATTTTTCCAAATCAAATTGACGGAATCATCCAAGGAGAAGACAGCATTCGCAGTTCGTGAAAAACCTCTGTTTCACTTCAAGGTGATTCCGTTTGGCCTATGCAATGGACCGCAGATAATGAGCAGACTCATGGATAAGGTAATTCCATCGCGCCTGAGGGAGAATGTTTTCATTTACTTGGATGATCTAATGGTATGCAGCGCGAACTTCGAGGATCACATGAACCTGCTAGCGGAAGTGGCGAAGTGTTTGAAGGATGCCGGCCCTACAATCAACGTAGAAAAGCGCAAATTTTGCCAAAAGGAGATTCGATACTTGGAATATCTCATAGGTAGTGGGTGTTTAAAGGTAGACTCAGGGAAAATAGAAGCCGTTAAGAATTTCCCAACTCCCAAGTCTTCTCGGCAGGTGCGTAGGTTCGTTGGTATGGCAAATTGGTATAGGGAGTTCATCACGAATTTCGCTGACCTAGCAGGTCCCCTAACGGATTGTCTTCGAAAATGAACAGGACCGTTCAAACTTACCCCTGAAGCGATAGAGGCCTTCGAAAAGCTTCAAGTAGCCCTGGGTTCCGCTCCTGTCTTGGCCCAACCCGACTTCTCTAAGGAATTTGTCATTCAGTGCGATGCTTCCAAAATAGGTGTTGGCGGGGTGTTATTCCAGGTCGATGATGAGGGCGCTGAGCTTCCAATAGCGTTTGTTTCAAAGAAATTGAATAATGCTCAACGCAATTACACAGTAACCGAGCGGGAATGTCTCGCCGCCATAGTAAGCGTGAAGCGCTTCCCATCCTACATTTAAGGATTACCGTTTCGGATTATCACTGCCCACTCCATTCTGAAGTGGTTGATAGCACAAAAGGACTTGAGTGGGAGGTTGGCTAGGTGCTAACTCCTGCTGCAAAGATACGACTTTACAATGGAGCATCGTAAAGGCACCCTGAATGTAGTACCTGATGCGCTTGCGCGATTTGACGTAGTAATAGTCAACTCGTGGTGTGGTAGTAAAAGTCGTACTACTACACCCGGGGAAATATATTTAGTCTCTCCTGAGTTTAACAGCAACGAATATCTAGATTTGCTCAGAGCCGTCACAGAAAACGAAGAGTTGCTGCCAGATTTGCGCGTAGTTGATGGCGTTATTTTTAAGAGAGTTAAATTTCGGAAAGGGGTGGAAGGTGAAGAGGACTCGTTATGGCGTTTGTGGTTGCCGAAGGGGTTGACGGAGGAAGCCGTGAGATTGGTACACGACGCCAATCGGAGTTACCATGGTGGGTGGCAGAAAACCTTGGAACGCGCGAGGCAAAAGTACTTTTGGCCACAGCAGGCTAAGGACGTCCGAGACTACGAGAGGAGATGTGATACTTCCAAAGCTGTAAAGTCAACGAATCAACAGTCGAGACTGCCTACAGGGATTACCTTTACATCCGAAAAGCCATTTCAGCGGTTATATTTTCTAGGGCCTTATTAGCGATCCAAATGGCGAAATCAATTTTTTTCATAGTTTTGGACGGCGGCCACCGTGGTGTGATGGTAGCGTGCTCCGCCTATCACACCGTATGCCCTGGGTTCAACTCCCGGGCAAAAGCAACATCAAAATTTTAGAAATGAGGTTTTTCAATTAGAAGAAAATTTTTCTAAGCGGGGTCGCCCCTCGGCAGTGTTTGGCAAGCGCTCCGGGTGTATTTCTGCCATGAAAAGCTCTCAGTGAAAACTCATCTGCCTTGCAGATGCCGTTCGGAGTCGGCATATAACATGTAGGTCCCCTCCGGCCAATTTGTAGTGAAAATCAAGAGGAGCACGACGCAAATTGGAAGAGAAGCTCGGCCTTAGATCTCTTCGGAGGTTATCGCGCCTTACACTTATTTTTTATTTTTATTTTATTTGGACCATTTAACAAAGTATGTCTGGCTAAAGCCCATGAAGAGAGCTACAGCTGTTAACGTTATAAATTACTTCGCTTCAGAAATTTTTCCAGCTGTAGGGTCCCTGAGTTTATTCATAGGGTAGCACGGGTGAGAACGGGTTTATACTCTCCTCAAGCGAACGCCACAGAACGAGTTAATAGAGAAATTGTTTCTAAATTAAGAATTTTCCTGAAGGATAAACCAGACCATACCGATTGGGATAAGCACACACCAGAGATTTTATCAGTTTTGAGAATCGTTTTTAATACGGCGATTCAGTGCTCTCTACACTTTGCATTATATGGTCAAAACATGAGTCAACACGAATTAGCGTACAATATTTTAGAGAAACTCGGCAGACTTAGGGAAGATGAGGTTACGGTAGCAAATAGAGCTGACAAGTTGACTAACATTCGCGAGCAGCTCCGTAGGAATTTAGATCGGGCAAGGGATAGAGGAGTAAACACCTATTATCTTGGCCGGGCCACAGCTCAGGGATGGTGCCGGTCAAGATATAGTGTAGAAAGGAACAAGAAAATTTGGTATTAGTATTAATAATCAAAAATAGTCTTTATTGCACGTAATGATTAAACACAAAAATTTATATATATATATATATATTTACAGGTTACCTTTTGGTTGAAGCTGGAACTGCGGCGGGATACGTCCTTTGTACTTGGTGCGTGAAAACAAGTGAAGTAAAAAATATATAACATGTCAATACCGCTTGCCAGTCAAACTGTTTATTTATTCCAGCGATGTTCATTTGTATGGTTAACATAAACAGTTTGACTGGCACTGTCAACCAATATAAGAAAATATGCGAGGGCGACCTTTTATGTTTGGAGTTTGGGCTGTTGGTCTAAACATGCCGGCCCCCTTGCGACACGCAAGATCTATTTGGACATATTCCGCCGCTGGTTCGCAGAATTTGTTTAAATTAAGCTTAAAACTATTTTCAGCTCAGGTTCCATTTGAATTACCTAAAGTTGAACTGTAGAATAACAAATAATAGACGTACATGGTTCAATCTCAGTGGCACATTCATTTTTATTTCATGTATGTATGTATAAAATATGTCATTGCTTATGTATATGCATAACCAGTATTCAAAATTATTTGTTTTTGTAAAAAAAATATGTTGTATAAGAAAGGTATTTGCAATTCATCAAGGCACTCGTTGGATGGAGGTGGAATGCAGGTGATTCCACTCCCTTGCGGCGCGACTATGACGCGCTTGCTGCTTGTGTCGATTCTTCTTGCCTTTTCCATTGTTGCTATTTTTGGGCGGTTGGAAAGTTTGCATTTCCAATCCGCTTGCGATCACCTCATATCGAAGTAGAGGACGAAAACGGCGCAGTTGGAAAGTTTTCATTTCCAATCCGCTCGTAGAAGGTGGGTGGAATGCAGATGATTCGACTCCACCTGTGGCCTCCGGACGGAAAGCAGACGTTTCCGCTGCAGAGGACTCTGCTTCGACCTCCAATGCGTTAATGGAGATGGTGTCGCTTTCCTCATCGGTGGTTCTGGTTTTATCGACGTAGCGAGCGTATTTCGGTTGGCGAGCAATTCTGATAAGGTAAATGTGAACTTCACCTTATAAGGGGTTGTTGGTGGAAGCAGGGTACAGTATGCGATATATAAATACGCGATGGCTTTATTGTATTGTAGTATAACTGATATTCATTTGTTTTGCAAATGATACCCTCGGACCCCCAAGACAGAAACAACGCCAACCCAAACATTAACAGGAAAGATTTTCTCAAACAATGTCTAATTTATATTTCCAAGCATTTATAGCATTTATTTTTGATTACTAACTCGTTTCTCAAAAATGTAAATGTCTACGTCATGCTTTTCCATATGTGAAGCATGTATCCTTACGGATAATTGAAGATGTGTCAACACCCTTATGCTACCGTACTAGTGTATCGATTGTTTGCAATATCGATATATTGCATGTTTCACTAACTTCCGCAAGTAATTAATGAAAAAAACGAGATGAAACAAACGTGTTCGCGAGTGATTTTTTGTTTTGTGATTGCAATAAAAATAGTGCGCGTGCGGGCGAAAAATGTAAATCGCGAATCTTTAGTGTTTATTACGTGTTTGTGAAGTGTTTTAGTGAAACAATAAAATATACATATGTATATAGATATATATTGAAAATGAAGAGAGGAAAAAAAAGTGTGATAATGAAGATCTATGAAAGGTCCCACAAAAATCCTCCACCCAAGCAGAGTAACCAGCATAGTGAAAAGTGTGTGATTGTGTTTTTTTTTTTTGTTTTTTGCAACGATCCGCAATAAAATCATGCGATCGTGGAGTGACAACATGTGTAGTAGGGTGTGCAGTGGTTTTTTTTTATTGTGAAAGAAAAAATTTTTTTTTTCTTTTAAGTGTCTTTTTTTTGTGTTGGTTTTTGCTTCGAAAAGCAAAAACTTAATTGCAATATGTTGCATTAGGGTGAACCGAGCAATCAGGAATATCTCCTGTTTTTTTTTTGTTAGAAAATTTTTTGTTCTTCGTTTTTGTTTAGTATTTAAACTTTTTACTTCGAAAAGTAAAAAGGAATTTTGCTATGTGTCGTGCATTATATTAGGGTGTCCTTAATTGAAAAATTTTTATTTCCGCGATTTTTTTTTACTTATTTTATTTTTGTTTTTATTTTTATTTCGATAAAAACGGGCGTATGCAATGGAATTGGCAGCGATTTTGTTTAATTTAAGTAACGCTGCCTTTGCCATTGTACTATCCTTTTTCTCGTTTCCTCGCAACAAAAATAAAAAATTATGTTTATGTGAGCACCCTTATATATACTGCATTAGGCAACATGAAGAAAGAAAATATTTATGTCAGGGAAATTTCATTATTTAATATGTGGTTTGCGAAACCACGAACTTTCTTTTGATTGCCTAAGCAGACCCGAAAAATTTTCTTTCATGATTCCATGCAGTCCAATGCACCTAGTCATTGTGTATATGTTTGTGCACATGTTTTCGGTGGCGAATACCTGCTAACCTCAATTGGTATTGAGTGTGTAAAAATTGCATTAAAAATTGGAAGATTTAATAATAAAAAGTGTTCATCAAATGTAGAAATTTTTGTTTCCACTATGAGTTTGTTGAAGTTGCTCCGTTTTGGTTAGGAGAAGGTTTTAATGTTGTGTAGAGGTTTTGTAACTCCAATTCTAGCGTCACTGCTGATGATTAAGGTCTGCCCTGTTTTCGGTTTCCGCGGTATATGATGGTAATAATATTAGTTTGACAAGTGGTCTTGTCACTTGCCCCCTTTCAGTCCTTATATCCACAACGCGAACCCGGTGGTCTGAACCAGGGTGTAACTTAATCACACGTCCCAATCTCCATTCGTTGGGAGGAAGATTGTCTTCCCGTATAACCACCATATCTCCGACTTGCATATTTGATTTAGGATGCTTCCATTTTATCTGTTTCTGTAGTTCCGAAAGATATTCTGATTTCCATCTTTTGCAGAAGTTTTGATGCAACGCCTTGATTTTCTGCCAGCGATTGACAATTGAGGCAGTATTTTCATCAATGCTGATTTCCGCTGGTGCAAATAGATGTCCTCCAATCTGAAAGTGTCCTGGTGTTAGAGGCTCAAGGTCAGATAGTTCATTTGCAGCGAGGCTAAGAGGGCGAGAATTGAGACACGACTCAATTCTACATAACAATGTGTTAAATTCCTCAAAAGTGAATTTGTTGTTTAAGGCCACTTTTTTGAAGTGGCTTTTAAAGCTTTTCACTCCCGCTTCCCATAGTCCCCCCATGTGTGGAGCTCCTGCTGGTATGAAATGCCAATTTAATGCCTGATGGGAATATTTTGACAGGGTTTGATTTCTTGCATCGGCAAGAAATTCCTTAAGTTCCGCTTTTAATGCGCGTGATGCACCAACAAAGTTTGTTCCATTGTCCGAATAAATGTTTCTTGGACATCCTCGTCTAGCTATGAATCTTGAAAGCGCGGCTAGAAATGAGGAGGTGCTCAAATCACTAGTGGCTTCTAAATGTATAGCCTTAGTAGAAAAGCAAACGAATAGACAAACGTAACCCTTTGAGGTACGACAACCGCGCCCACTGTAACTCTTAATGTCGAAAGGCCATGCGAAATCTACCCCTGTATTGGTAAATGCACGCGAAAATGTGGTGCGTTCTTGAGGTAGAATTCCCATGAGCTGACTTTGAGATCGTTTTTTGAAGATCGTGCAGATCTTACAATTATGAATTACGGATCGTATCATGGTTTTAACTTTTGGTATCCAGTATTGAGTTCTAATGACGCATTAATTGGCATTAATTGGTTTTCACCATGGATAGACATTTCATGGACAAACTGAACATACAGACGTGTAAACCTACAATTGTACGGAAGTATTATGGGATGGCGTTCAGATTCGGTAGTATCCTTGGATGCACCAAGTCGTCCACCCGTTTTCACTACTTCGTCTCCATCAAGATATGGAGTGAGCGAAAGTATTTCGCTTTTAGATCCAATTGGTGTTTTGGATTGCAAGCTTGAAATTTCTGATCCGTAATATTGCATCTGAGCAAGTTTTATTAAACGGGTTGTTGTAGCTTTAATTTCATCTGGGGAAATTAAATACGATTCAGGTTGGATACAATGTTTATTTTTAGGATGCGTTCTATGAAAAAACCTGACCATGTATGATATGACTCTTAAAGCCCTAGGAAGATTTGAAAACCTATTGAGAATATCATTAATATTGCTTGAAATTGCGGTTGTAACTTGCACACGTTTGTCTTCAATATTTGTGGTAAAGTCCAAATCTTGTGTTGGCCACTTTTCCTTCTCTTCTTGGAGCCAAGAAGGACCCTGCCACCACAGAGAATTGTTGACTAAATCCTCAGCTAGTATTCCTCTACTGGCTAAATCTGCTGGATTTGTACCTGAATCCACGTGATACCACGATGAACTTCCAACTTTGTCGACGATTTTTGTATTTCGATGAGCAACGAAAGTTGACCATGAGCACGGAGGTTTTCGTATCCAGGCCAGCACGGTTGTCGAATCTGTCCACAGGTGAATGTTTTGTTGACCTAAATCAAGGTTAGCACATATAGATTCGGTTATTTCCGCCAATAATACAGCTCCGCAAAGTTCCAGTCGAGGAAGTGAGATTGTTTTGATTGGAGCTACTCTTGTTTTTGCCAAAAGCAGATTCACAAATATGCCGTCGTTGGTTTCCACTCGCAAATACACGGCTGCACCATACGCTTTCTCGGAGGCGTCGCAGAATCCGTGGATTTCGACCTTTTCTGTTGGAGAAAAGGCTACCCATCGCGGTATTCGTATTTTGTCGATATTGGTAAAATTTTTCCACTTGTCTAATGTTGAAGACGAAATGGTTTCATCCCAGCCAGTACCCTCTAACCAGATATTTTGCATAATCATTTTCGCCACGATAATTGTTGGAGCTAATCACCCTAATGGATCAAAGAGTTTTGCGATAATAGATAGTATCGCTCTTTTTGGAGGGTCGGTATTCTCTTCTATAGATTTTGCTATGAAGTAAAACTGATCGGAATGAGCATTCCACCTAATACCGAGCGCCTTTACACTACCTGAACTTCAAATTTTAAGAAATCTTCGCTCAGTAGATGAGCTTTGGGAATACCCTGTAACATTTCACTGGAATTTGAAGTCCATTTTTGTAATGGAAAACCAGCTGAACTTAAAACCCCGGAAATTTCATCTCTTGTTCTGATCGCAGATGCTATAGTATGCCCTCCGGAAAGAACGTCGTCGACATACATATTTTTTCGTAGGATATTTGAGCCAATTGGATGAGATTTTTCGGAATAATCAGCCAGTTTAAGTAATGTCTTTATTGCTAGATAAGGAGCACAATTAATACCAAATGTCACCGTTTTGAGCTCATACAGACTGATTTGATCATCTGGACTTGAGCGGAAAACTATTCTTTGGTATCTTGTATGATTATCATCTACTAAAATTTGCCTATACATCTTCTCAATATCGCTATTGAAGACGTATCTGAAAAGTCGCCAGTGAAGAATTAATGTTGGTAGATCAGCCTGAAGCACAGGACCAGGAAGAAGAACATCGTTCAGGCTCACCATTCGAAGAGCGTGAAGAAGCATTGAAAACAACTCTAACTTTGGGAGAGATGCTTTTTTATTTTATTACTGCATGATGTGGTAAATAGTAATTATCGACTGCATTGGCTGATTGAATTGAATCTAATTTTGACATATGCCCCATAGTCTCATATTCTAGTATGACTCTATTGTACTCTTTCTGTAAATCGAGATTTTTTCTAAGTCGGGTTTCATTTTTATAGAATTTAGAGCACGCTATTCTTAATGATGGACCTAGATTCATCTCTCCTGGGAATTCTGACCTGAACGGAAGCGACACAATGTATCTTCCGTCAGAATTCCGCTGCGTTGTACGTTGATACAATTCCTCACAAAATGTATCTTCTAATGTGGAGGCTTTAGCTTTCGGCGTGTCTTCGAGCTCCCAAAATGACTTTAGCTGCTTGTCTAAAGCCACTTCATTGTAAAAGGATACCCGATTATGATTGGTTGGACTGACTGCATCAGCAGACAAGTCAGTATCCAACCAAAGACAGTTTCTTGAGCTAAAAGAGTGCTAAGAATATTTTTTTTGTCTAATATGATTTGCGGATAAATATCCCCGCCCAGAACAAGATCAACTGGCTCATTCACGAAGAAACGTTTATCCGCAAGCACGAGATCAGGAAATGCTTGTTGTGTTAATGCACTAACATCGCATATTGGCAAATTACCTGTCAAATGTGGTAGAACTAGAACTAAAGCGTCAATAGAAATTAGTGGGTCAACTGGGGGCCGCAACTGAATGGCGCATGCCTCTTTTACCTCCGCAGAAACTGAATTATTGATGCCCGAAATTTGAGCATGCATCTTTCGAGTTGGCAGGTTGATTCTTCGTCTGAGTCTTTCAGTGATAAAACAGCATTCAGATCCCGAATCTATGAGAGCTCTGACCGAAAAATCTGTACCATTATAATGAATGGTGACGCGAGCTGTGCCTAGTAAAACACCTTTACTTGTATTAACAAAATCAGATTTTACTGTAGTTTTATCTTTCTGCTTGTTTTGCAGATTCGTTTTGAGATTGAGCTTGCTTTGAAGTGCACGGTTGCTCATCCGATAAATCTGCAGAATTATTTGTCTGTGTAGGTTTTGCCTTACTTGTCTGTAAATGCAGAAGGGTATTATGTCTTAAATGGCAGTTGCTGCAATTGTGCGCACTTGTGCATTTTGACACTGAATGCCCCGATGATAGACAGTTTAGGCAGAAGTGATTTCTTTTTATGAAAGCAAGTCTTTCATTCGTGTTCAAATTTTTGAACTTTGAACACGCATAAATTTTATGATCATTGCTTTGACACATTTTACAAGTGCCTTTAGCTACACTTGCTTGGAAAGCGCCAAGTTTCTTTGGGGGATTTTCAGAGGCCTGCTTTGAGTTTTTTGCCTTTTGAGGTTTTTTACTCTTTGTACCTCTTAAACCTGAGACTGATTCTAACGTTTGAAAACGATTTGTCAGAAATCGGTCCATATCCGCCCACTTGGAAGTTTCTGTCTTGTTTTCTACGGACTGTTCCCATAGCGAAAGGGTCACATCAGGAAGATTAGTTGAACATAAGTATGTAATAATTGGATCCCAATTAGATATGTCGATATGATGACTTACTAACGAGGATATGCAATTATTTATGTCCCTTTGTAATCTTTTTATTGAATTACCGCATTCAGTTTCGACTGATTGAAGGTTGAAAAAATCGTTAATTGGGTGTTAACTAATATTCTCTTATTTTCATACCTGTCGCACAAATTTTTCCAAGCTATATCAAAACCATCATTCGTCAATTCGCATTTCTTAACGATTTCTCTGGCTTCAACTTGGGTTTTTTGTATAAGATAGTATAATTTTTTTACTGGCGACAGGCTTTTATTCAGAATATAAATGACCGTGAACATGTCACGAAAAGTTGGCCATGACAAATAATCACCTTTGAATATATCGGTATCACAAGGTGCTAAGTGCAAGTTGCGTGGCGTGAAGGCAGCATCGTTTTCCTTCTCTGCCTTCTCAAATTTTTCCGCCAGGTCATTAATTTTTGTCATGCACCGCACAAAGACGGTATAGCATGATTTATTTTTCTTTCTAATTGCAGTAACGTCTTTAGCGGTAATGTCCTCGGCCACTAGCAGATCATCGAAAGCAGCTTTGGCTTTATCCCACATGGACTTCAACTCCTGCTGCTGAATTTTCAGCGAATTTTTGGAGTGATCGCTTGTGGGTTTGCTTAAGAATTCGATGTCGAATTCAATTAAGGTATCTGCTAGGCGGTTATATGCTTCCATATTGAAAATTTAAAAAAAATTGGAAACAATGAATATTTCCAAAAATATTAATGCACAGAGTCAGTGTCTGTGGAATACCCCAAAATGCTAATATAAATTAGTTAACGCTTTCCACAAATAAAATCAACCCAAACAAATTAAATGAAATTCTAAAGAATTTTGTATAAAATCGTAAATGAAAATATTTATTTGAAAGAAAATAAACTCAAATTTAATACTTTTAGAAGTGAAAAAACAGTGGACTGTATATAAAATATACGTACGTGTAAATGTACGTGTTAAGAAAAAATTATTGCTCGCCAACCACTATATTTATGTACGTGTGCGTGTATATATGTATGTAGCACAGTATTAATATAAAGTAAACGCAAGTGAAAAACTGAGCAAGAGTTGGAGGAAAAATATTCCGTCAACTAAACCGATGCTCAAATTAATTTGTTTTATTTTTAAAGTGAATTAAAAGTTAAGGCCAAGTAATTTTTGTGAAACTAATTTTAGTTTAATTAAACTGTGATGAACCAAAACTCAAAGTGCGAG
The DNA here is from genome assembly GCF_040869045.1 of Eurosta solidaginis. Classification (NCBI taxonomy): domain Eukaryota; kingdom Metazoa; phylum Arthropoda; class Insecta; order Diptera; family Tephritidae; genus Eurosta; species Eurosta solidaginis. The sequence continues at coordinate 173,377,392 of NC_090319.1, read as the reverse complement.
GTTAATTACACAGTGCAGTGTTGTTGTTGTGGGCTGTTAATAACAGATAAGTGCAAGTTATATAAATGTTAATCGAATTAATCTATTTCTGAAAATTTACTTGCACTTTTCTATTAAATTATTCCCAAACACTGTTTGTACAAATAATTGTGTGCAATAATGCAACAGCGAAGGCCCTTAAGCCGTGTCAAATATTATTTACCGTCGGCAGCAAGTAATATTTGATGGTCAAAAAGGCTATTTGTACAAATCAAATTTAATTTTGTTTTTGTTTCACAAATCACTCTCGCACTTTTCACTTTCACTAATTTTTAATTTATTAACGAATGTGCTCAATGAACCTTTATATTTGTAGATGTGTCCTTGATGAAGTGGACTCAATAATATATAAACAAATGGATTTTATAAATTGCTGTGTAGTTGTTGGATGAAAAGTTGATGTTGCTGCTGCTGATGTTGCCACAAATATCTCCTCACAGAATAACTCCTCGAAAAATACCAAGTATATACTACTGAATTTCCGCTGCTATTGACACGCTATTAAATATTTAAACACTGTGTGTTGTTGGTTCGCAAAATGGTCGCTGTGATGAAAAAACGGATTGAATGGACCAATGTCTTGGCCGGGTCACAGCTCAGGGATGGTGCCGGTCAAGATATAGTGTAGAAAAGAACAAGAAAAGTTGGTACTAGCATTAATAATCAAAAATAGTCTTTATTGAACATAAAGATTAAAGACAAAAATTTATATATATATATATATATATTTGCAGGTTACCTTTTGGTTGAAGATGGAACTGCGGCGGGATACGTCCTTTGTACTTGGTGTGTGAAAACAAGTGAAGTAAAAAATATATAACAGGTCAATACCGCTTGCCAGTCAAACTGTTTATTTATTCCAGCAATGTTCATTTGTATGGTTAACATAAACAGTTTGACTGGCACTGTCAACCAATATAAGAAAATATGCGAGGGCGACCTTTTATGTTTGGAGTTTGGGCTGTTGGCCTAAACACCTATAACAAGCGCTCTAGGCAAGTCAACTACAAAGAAGGTCAGGAAATTTTCCGGAAAAACTTTGCTTTAAGTAACTTTAAACAGGGCATCAACGCCAAATTCCTGCCAAACTATCTTAAGTGTCGAGTGCTACGACAAATAGGCAATGCATTGTATGACCTCGAGGGCCTAAACGGGAAATTGATAGGTCGCTTCCATGCTTCGGATATTCGTCCACAATAACCTACCAGAATGTTTTTTTTTACCAAATTTACAAATTGATTTTTTTTCTTAAACTTACAAAATTTGATTATATTTCATCTGTGCTTGGTATTCCAAAAATTATTTGAAGTTTTTCTCGGATAGAACAAATTACGAAAATTTTTCTTGATAATGTCTCATGATCAGTCGTTTGGGCGAATGGCCACTAGGAACACTCTGTTCGGGAGTGGTTCTAAATTTATAGGAACAATTACCGGGGGAAGCAATATCGAGGGTTAATCGTCCTTTGGTGATGCATTCACCAATAGTTAGCCGAGACGGGGAAGCTCCATCGGGAGGTATCGCAAGCTCGAACCAAAACGACTGAAACGTGAAATTGGATAGAACGGCAAGCACCAATGTTTTCGACTCATCCACATTAAATACCCATAACATCTCGGGTCCGCCGACTAGTATGTCGACTGATGCACAAGATGGAGCTAGTGCTATGCCAGGAAATTATAGGAATTTGGGAGAGGCTGCAGGCGATAGGACGCATACCCCAGGGATTCGTAACGATGCCCCTCGTGAATACTCGTGGGTGAATGCACTGCACCAATTATTCCGGACTTCGCAGGAGGAAATGCGAAGGGAAATGGGAACAATCAGGAATAACATGGACCAGCTAAAGGCAGTTCTCGAGCCGGCACAACAAACTACGAATTTTAACAGGAACATGAATCGAACGGAACGGAACACGACCCCAGAGGTTGTAACCCAGGTAACCCTGCTTCGGGCAGCATGGTGTTGAAACCCCAACACTGTACGGTTTCCTACGATGGGACTGAAAGTGTCGCGGACTTCCTGTTTAAGTTAGAAACTCTGGCGAGCAAACGCATTGCTCAAGTGAACAATTGATGGCCAATTTTCATATGTTCCTTTCTGGGAGGGTAGAGGAGTGGCATTGGCTATTTACTAAGCAGAACCCGAACGCAACTTATCCCTTTTTATGCTACTCCATAAAACGAGAATTCGGTACCCTGAAAAGCGATCATGAGATCATGATGGAGATCTCAATGCGCAAACAGAAAACGAACGAGTCCTATGACGCCTTTCACACAGATATAATAGGATTAAATGCGCGTCTTAGGGAGCCTATGTCAGAGACTTTACTGATAGACATAATAAAGCGAAACGTTAACAGCAGTTTGAAATTAATGCTTTTCAATGCGGACGTGAGAAATTTACATGACTTTCGAGATGTTGCACGGAGTGTTACAGGAAAGCAGGATTAATACAACAGATTTTCATGATCGTCATGTCAACGAAGCTCGTGCCATAACACCAGACATACGGATTGATAACGAAGACTGCGAAGTTGACCGCAGATTAAGGCCTTGGACTTCAGAAGGATGAGGCATTCAGTGTCGGAATTGTCAAAGCATGGGGCATTCATACATCTATTGTGAAGAGCCCGTTAAAAGCCCGTTTTGTTTTAAGTGTGGATTAAGGGGATTCTTCACTTCGAAATTTCCTAGGGATCATCGTCGTCAGGGAAACCAGAATTTGAGGGAGAAGACAGAGGGGGTAACTCGTTCGGTACCATAGCCACCACCTCAGCCAGTGCTCGAGTCGTCTCGTGCGCTGAACCAGTTAATAGAGCTTTCACAAGTGGTGAGTTCCCAAATATTAGTAGCACTCCTACGCAGGAACCTCCGAAGGTCATAGTAACGTTCCCTGATAGTAAAGATTGTTCAACCGGATCAGACTCAGATAGCCCAACTTCGTCATATTTAGTTTCCAAGCCAGGAAAAATTTTGAAGTCGCCTGGTACGGATGTTGCCTGCCAGACACATTTTCCACCTAGTTTCGAACAAAAAGAACATAATTATGAGCTAGTAAGATCTAAAATTTTTGATAATCAATCCCGTCTCACGGTGTCAGAAAATATTTTGAAATGCCGCAAAAGGTACACCAGACGTGTAAAAGAGCGAAAGCACCCCAGAGGGTTAGGGGATCAGAATATACCCGTGGTAGGTATGCCTGTGGTAAGAGGCGACTAAAATACCAGATTCATGGGGCTGTGTAGCGCAACCCTTCAGGTTGCCAGCGCAATATATAGCTTCTCCAAACCCAATTGTCAACATCACCTATCCGCGGCGAATCCTGTTTCACTAACAGACGAGGTTCTGGCGACCCCAAGTTCTTCATGGAACTTGGGGGTAGGGAATGGCCTGAAGGTTTAATGTGGCCACATAAATCGTTCCCGAGATGGTCGGGCTAGCATCTTAATGGTGTTACGATACCGGAGCGTACCGGATTTGTATCCGGGAAAGGACCATCACATCGATAACACTCCCCAAAGCCTTCGGGGAGCAACCTTATCGCTACAACAACAACAACAAGTGCGAAAGCTTCTCCAGAGCACAATGATTCTTCTTACCGAGGATGAAAGGCCTCTAGTTAGAGTAAAAATAGAAAACAAATTCGTGGTAGGACTGTTGGATTCTGGAGCTAACGTCTCTATACTAGGGAAGGATTGTGAAGACTTCTTAGAAACAAATGGTCTGAAGTATCACCCACTGCAAGCATTCGTATACACAGCGGGTGGTAACAGACAGAAAATATTAAGTTCGATTTCCTTTCCAGTGACTTTTAAAAACATTACCAAATCCATTCGTTTTCATCTGGTCCCTTCGCTACTTCAAGAAGTTTACTCGGTGTTGATTTTTGGAAAGGCTTCGCGTTAGCCCCTGACATATTTAGCGTGCTTAGAAGTTGGAGAAGAAAAAGATCAAGAATGTAATTTCCATGATTTGGCAATAAGGCAGAAACCCGAATTGCAAAAGGTCGTAGAGATGTTTCCGTCGTTTGAAAAGTCGGGCCTGGGGCAAACACAACTGGTCGAACACCATATCGATACGGGCGTCGCGGTTCCGATCAAAAGCAAGCACTTGTAATGGAAGTGATCGAGGAATCGAATTCGCCGTGGTGTAGCCCTGTGGTGTCAGTTCGAAAACCAGGAAAGGTCCGGATGTGTATTGATTCCAGGAAGGTCAACGAGGTCACCATTACCGTATATCAACAGTATGTTGAGTAGACTAAAGGACACCCATTTTATCAGAGGCATTGATCTAAAGGACACATTTTTCCAAATCAAATTGACGGAATCATCCAAGGAGAAGACAGCATTCGCAGTTCCTGAAAAACCTCTGTTTCACTTCAAGGTGATTCCGTTTGGCCTATGCAATGGACCGCAGATAATGAGCAGACTCATGGATAAGGTAATTCCATCGCGCCTGAGGGAGAATGTTTTCATTTACTTGGATGATCTAATAGTATGCAGCGCGAACTTCGAGGATCACATGAACCTGCTAGCGGAAGTGGCGAAGTGTTTGAAGGATGCCGGCCCTACAATCAACGTAGAAGAGCGCAAATTTTGCCAAAAGGAGATTCGATACTTGGCACATCTGATAGGTAGTGGGTGTTTAAAGGTAGACTCAGGGAAAATAGAAGCCGTTAAGAATTTCCCAACTCCCAAGTCTTCTCGGCAGGTGCGTAGGTTCGTTGGTATGGCAAATTGGTATAGGGCGTTCATCACGAATTTCGCTGACCTAGCAGGTCCCCTAACGGATTGTCTTCGAGAATGAACAGGACCGTTCAAACTTACCTCTGAAGCGATAGAGGCCTTCGAAAAGCTTAAAGTAGCACTGGGTTCCGCTCCTGTCTTGGCCCAACCCGACTTCTCTAAGGAATTTGTCATTCAGTGCGATGCTTCCAAAATAGGTGTTGGCGGGGTGTTATTCCAGGTCGATGATGAGGGCGCTGAGCTTCCAATAGCATTTGTTTCAAAGAAATTGAATAATGCTCAACGCAATTACACAGTAACCGAGCTGGAATGTCTCGCCGCCATAGTAAGCGTGAAGCGCTTCCCATCCTACATTTAAGGATTACCGTTTCGGATTATCACTGCCCACTCCATTCTGAAGTGGTTGATAGCACAAAAGGACTTGAGTGGGAGGTTGGCTAGGTGCTAACTCCTGCTGCAGAGATACGACTTTACAATGGAGCATCGTAAAGGCACCCTGAATGTAGTACCTGATGCGCTTGCGCGATTTGACGTAGTAAAAGTCAACTCGTTGTGTGGTAGTAAAAGTCAACTCGTTTTACTACCACACCCGGGGAAATATATTTAGTCTCTCCTGAGTTTAACAGCAACGAATATCTAGATTTGCTCAGAGCCGTCACAGAAAACGAAGAGTTGCTGCCAGATTTGCGCGTAATTGATGGCGCTATTTTTAAGAGAGTTAAATTTCGGAAAGGGGTGGAAGGCGAAGAAGACTCGTTATGGCGTTTGTGGTTGCCGAAGGGGTTGACGGAGGAAGCCGTGAGATTGGCACACGACGCCAATCGGAGTTACCATGGTGGGTGGCAGAAAACCTTGGAACGCGTGAGGCAAAAGTACTTTTGGCCACAGCAGGCTAAGGACGTCCGAGACTACGAAAGGAGATGTGATACTTCCAAAGCTGTAAAGTCAACGAATCAACAGTCGAGACTGCCTACAGGGATTACCTTTACATCCGAAAGGCCATTTCAGCGGTTATATTTTCTAGGGCCTTATTCGCGATCCAAATGGCGAAATCAATTTTTTTTCATAGTTTTGGACCATTTTGCAAAGTATGTCTGGCTAAAGCCCATGCAGAGAGCTACAGCTGTTAACGCTCTAAATTACTTCGCTTCAGAAATTTTTCCAGCTATAGGGGTCCCTGAGTTTATTCATAGGGTAACACGGGTAAGAACAGGTTTATACTCTCCTCAAGCGAACGCCGCAGAACGAGTTAATAGAGAAATTGTTTCTAAATTAAGAATTTTCCTGAAGGATAAACCAGACCATACTGATTGGGATAAGCATATACTAGAGATTTTATCAGTTTTGAGAATCGATTTTCATACCGCGATTCAGTGCTCTCCACACTTTGCATTATATGGTCAAAACATGAGTCAACACGAATTACCGTACAATATTTTAGATAAACTCGGTAGACTTAGGGAAGATGAGGTTACGATAGCAAGTAGAGCTGACAAGTTGACTAACATTCGCGAGCAGATCCGTAAGAATTTAGATCGGGCAAGGGATAGAGGAGTAAACACCTATAACAAGCGCTCTGGGCAAGTGAACTGCAAAGAAGGTCAGGAATTTTTCCGGAAAAACTTTGCTTTAAGTAACTTTAAAGAGGGCATCAACGCCAAATTCCTACCAAACTATCTTAAGTGTCGAGTGCTACGACAAATAGGCAATGCATTGTACGACCTCGAAGACCAAAACGGGAAATTGATAGGTCGCTTCCATGCTTCGGATATTCGTCCACAATAACCTGCGAAAATGTTTTTTTTTACCAAATTTACAAATTGATTTTTTTTCTTAAACTTACAAAATTTGATTATATTTCATCTGGGCTTGGTATTCCAAAAATTATTTGAAGTTTTTCTCGGATAGAACAAAACAAAATTTTTCTTGATAATGTCTCATGATTAGTCGTTTGGGCGAATGGCCACTAGGAACACTCTGTTCGGGAGTGGTTCTAAATTTATAGGAACAATTACCGGGGTAACAATAATAGGGAAGCAATATCGAGGGTTAATCGTCCTTTGGTGATGCATTCACCAATAGTTAGCTGAGACGGGGAAGCTCCATCAGGAGGTATCGCAAGCTCGAACCAAAACGACCGAAACGTGAAATTGGATAGAATGGCAAGCACCTATGTTGTCGACTCATCCACATTAAATACCCACAACATCTCGGGTCCACCGACTAATATGTCGACTGATGCACAAGATGGAGCTAGTGCTATGCCAGGAAATTATAGGAATTTGGGAGAGGCTGCAGGCGATAGGACGCATACCCCAGGGATTCGTAACGATGCCCCTCGTGAATACTCGTGGGTGAATGCGCTGCACCAATTATTCCGGACTTCGCAGGAGGAAATGCGAAGGGGAATGGGAACAATCAGGAATAACATGGACCGGCTAAAGGTAGTGCTCGAGTCGGCACAACAAACTATGAATTTTAACAGGAACATGAACCGAACGGAACGGAACGGAACACGACCCCATAGGTTGTAACCCAGGTAACCCTGCTTCGGGCACCATGGTGGTGAAACCCCAACACTAGATGGTTTCCTACGATGGGACTGAAAGTGTCGCGGACTTCCTGTTTAAGTTAGAAACTCTGGGCGAGCAAACGCATTGCTCTAGTGAACAATTGATGGCCAATTTTCATCTGTTCCTTTCTGGGAGGGCAGAGGAGTGGTATTGGCTATTTACTAAGCAGAACCCGAACGGAACTTATTTCTTTTTATGCTACTCCATAATACGAGAATTCGGTACCCTGAAAAGCGATCATGAGATCTTAATGCGCAAACAGAAAACGAACGAGTCCTATGACGCCTTTCACACAGGTATAATAGGATTAAATGCGCGTCTTAGGGAGCCTATGTCAGAGACTTTACTGATAGACATAATAAAACAAAACGTTAACAGCAGTTTGAAATTAATGCTTTTCAATGCGGACGTGAGAAATTTACATGACTTTCGAGATGTTGTACGGAGAGGCGAACAAGTGTTACAGGAAAGCAGGATTCTTACAACAGATTTTCAAGATCGTCACGTCAACGAAGCTCGTGCCATAACAGCAGACATCCGGATTGATAACGAAGACTGCGAAGTTGACCGCAGATTGAGGCCTTGGACTTCAGAAGGATGAGGCATTCAGTGTTGGAATTGTCAAAGCATGGGGCATTCATACATCTATTGTGAAGAGCCCATTAAAAGCCCGTTTTGTTTTAAGTGTGGATTAAGGGGATTCCTCACTCCGAAATTTTCCAGGGATCATCGTCGTCAGGGAAACCAGAATTCGAGCGAGAAGACAGAGGGGGTAACTCGTTCGGTACCATAGCCCCCACTCAGCCAGTGCTCGAGTCGTCTCGTGCGCTGAACCAGTTAGTAGAGCTTTCACAAGTGGTGAGCTCCCAAATATTAGTAGCACTCCTACGCAGGAACCTCCGAAGGTCATAGTAACGTTCCTTGATATTAAAGATTGTTCAACCGGATCAGACTCAGATAGCCCAACTTCGTCATATATAGCTTCCAAGCCAGTAAAAATTTTGAAGTCGCCTGGTAGGGATGTTGCCTGCCAGACACATTTTCCACCTAGTTTCGAACAAAAAGAACATAATTATGAGCTAGTAAGATCTAAAATTTTTGATAATCAATCCAGTTTCACGGTGTCAGAAAATATTTTGAAATGCCGGAAAAGGTATACCACACGTGTAAAAGAGCGAAAGCACCCCAGAGGGTTAGGGGATAAGAATATACCCGTGGTAGGTATGCCTGTGGTAAGAGGCGACTAAAATACCAGATTCAAGGGGCTGTGTAGCGCAACCCTTCAGGTTGCCAGCGCAATATATAGCTTCTCCAAACCCAATTGTCAACATCACCTATCCGCGGTGAATCCTGTTTCACTAACAGACGAGGCTCTGGCGACCCCAAGCTCCTCACGGAACTTGGGGGTAGGGAATGGCCTGAAGGCTTAATGTGGCCACATAAATCGTTCCCGAGATGGTCGGGCTAGCACCTTAAGGGTGTTATGGTACCGGAGCGTACCGGATTTGTATCCGGGAAAGGACCATCACATCGCTAACACTCCCCAAAGCCTTCGGGGAGCAACCTCATCGCTACAACAACAACAGCAACAAGAGCGAAAGCTTCTCCAGTGCACAACGATTTTTCTTACCGAGGATGAAAGGCCTCTAGTTAGAGTAAAAATAGAAAACAATTTCGTGGTAGGACTGTTGGATTCTGGAGCTAACGTCTCTATACTAGGGAAGGATTGTGAAGAATTTTTAGAAACAAATGGTCTGAAGTATCACCCACAGCAAGCATTCGTATACACAGCGGGTGGTAACAGACAGAAAATATTAAGTTCGATTTCCTTGCCAGTGACTTTTAAAAACAGTCCCAAATCCATTCATTTTCATCTGGTCCCTTCGCTACTTCAAGAAGTTTACTCGGGGTTAATTTTTGGAAAGTCTTCGCGTTAGCCCCTGACATATTTAGCGTGCTTAGAAGTTGGCGAAGAAAAAGATCAAGAATGTAATTTCAATGATTTGACATAAGGGCAGAAAACCGAATTGCAGAAGGTCGTAGAGATGTTTCCGTCGTTTGAAAAGTCGGGCCTGGGGCAAACAGAGCTGGTCGAACACCGTATCGATACGGGCGACGCGGTTCCGATCAAAAGCAAGCACTTCCCTCTTTCGCCACCAAGGCAAGCCGAAGCTTTTGCAGAAATAGATGGGCTGCTTATAATGGAAGTGATCGAAGAATCGAATTCGCCGTGGTGTAGCCCTGTGGTGTTAGTTTGAAAACCAGGAAAGGTTCGGATGTGTATTGATTCCAGGAAGGTCAACGAGGTCACGAAGAAGGACTCGTACCCATTACCGTATATCAACAGTCTGTTGAGTAGACATCAGAGGCATTGATCTAAAGGAAGCATTTTTCCAAAACAAATTGACGGAATCATCCAAGGAGAAGACAGCATTCGCAGTTCCTGAAAAACCTCTGTTTCACTTCAAGGTGATTCCGTTTGGCCTATGCAATGGACCGCAGATAATGAGCAGACTCATGGAAGAATCGAATTAGCCGTGGTGTAGCCCTGTGGTGTTAGTTTGAAAACCAGGAAAGGTTCGGATGTGTATTGATTCCAGGAAGGTCAACGAGGTCACGAAGAAGGACTCGTACCCATTACCGTATATCAACAGTCTGTTGAGTAGACATCAGAGGCATTGATCTAAAGGAAGCATTTTTCCAAATCGAATTGACGGAATCATCCAAGGAGAAGACAGCATTCGCAGTTCCTGAAAAACCTCTGTTTCACTTCAAGGTGATTCCGTTTGGCCTATGCAATGGACCGCAGATAATGAGCAGACTCATGGATAAGGTAATTCCATCGCGCCTGAGGGAGAATGTTTTCTTTTACTTGGATGATCTAATGGTATGCAGCGCGAACTTCGAGGATCACATGAACCTGCTAGCGGAAGTGGCGAAGTGTTTGAAGGATGCCGGCCTTACAATCAACGTTGAAAAGAGAAAATTTTGCCAAAAGGAGATTCGATACTTTGCATATCTGATAGGTAGTGGGTGTTTAAAGGTAGACTCAGGGAAAAAAGAAGCCGTTAAGAACTTCCCAACTCCCAAGTCTTCTCGGCAAGTGCGTAGGTTCGTTGGTATGGCAAATTGGTATAGGGCGTTCATCACGAATTTCGCTGACCTAACAGGTCCCCTAACGGATTGTCTTCGAAAATGAACAGGACCGTTCAAACTTACCTCTGAAGCGATAGAGGCCTTCGAAAAGCTTAAAGTAGCCCTGGTTCCGCTCCTGTCTTGGCCCAATTCGACTTCTCTAAGGAATTTGTCATTCAGTGCGATGCTTCCAAAATAGGTGTTGGTGGGGTGTTATTCCAGGTCGATGATGAGGGCGCTGAGCTTCCAATAGCGTTTGTTTCTCAGAAATTGAATAATGCTCAACGCAATTACACAGCAACCGAGCTGGAATGTCTCGCCGCCATAGTAAGCGTGAACCGCTTCCTTTCCTACATTGAAGCATTAACCTTTCGGATTATCACTGACCACTCCATTCTGAAGTGGTTGATAGCACAAAAGGACTTGAGTGGGAGGTTGGCTAGGTGCTAACTCCTGCTGCAAAGATACGACTTTACAATGGATCATCGTAAAAGCACCCTGAATGTAGTACCTGATGCGCTTGCGCGATTTGACGTAGTAAAAGTCAACTCGTGGTGTGGTAGTAAAAGTCAACTCATTTTACTACCACACCCGGGGAAAAAGATTTAGTCTCTCCTGAGTTTAACAGCAACGAATATCTAGATTTGCTCAGAGCCGTCACAGAAAACGAAGAGTTGCTGCCAGATTTGCGCATAGTTGATGGAGTTAAATTTCGGAAGGGGGTGGAAGGTGAAGAAGACTCGTTATGGCGTTTGTGGTTGCCGAAGGGGTTGACGGAGGAAGCCGTGAGATTGGCACACGACGTCAATCGGAGTTACCATGGTGGGTGACAGAAAACCTTGGAACGCGTGAGGCAAAAGTACTTTTGGCCACAGCAGGCTAAGCACGTCCGAGACTACGAGAGGAGATGGGATACTTCCCAAGCTGTAAAGTCAACGAATCAACAGTCGAGACTGCCTCCAGGGAGTACCTTTACATCCAAAAGGCCATTTTAGCGCTTATATTGTGATTTTCTAGGGTCTTATCCGCGATCCAAATGGCGAAATCAATTTTTTTCATAGTTCTGGAGCATTTTCCAATTTTGTCTGGCTAAAGCCCATGCAGAGATCTACAGCTGTTAACTTTATAAATTAATTCGCTTCAGAAATTTTTCCAGCTGTAGGGGTCCCTGAGTTTTATTCATAGGGCAACACGGGTGAGAACGGGTTTATACTCTCCTCAAGCGAACGCCTCAGAGCGAGTTAATAAAGAAATTGTTTCTAAATTAAGAATTTTCCGTTAGGAAATAGTACGTGGTTGAGTTCAATTTTTGCACCTCTTCTCACACGGATGGTGTTAAAGCCTGCATTATCATCCCTAAACCTCACCTGGAGAGGTCGCTGGTGGAAACTCGCTGCAAGCACTCGTTACGTTTCTTTTCCTTTTTTGGACTTTGCTCTACTAAAAACGGTTCCGTTAAATGGCATCAGTTCCTTAGAGTCTATAAAAGGGACGAACAGCCATAGGCTCTCCCTTATTCTTTTACCAGCGACCACCAGGTGAGTGTTTTACCATATCATTTATTTTGCCATTATATTTGTGATTTACATATATTTTGAATAAAGGCCTGTGCGACAGGCTAGCATATATATATATACCTACATCGTTGCATAGTTAACTTGCATCTTTATTTGTTGTTGGACAGCTAGGTACAGCTGGTAAGTTTCGCATTATCCCGAGTTTCAAGAACCGGCTCCCCCATAGGTTCCCCGTTATCCCCGCTCGAACCTGGTCCTTCGGGCCGGATCTCGAAACATTTTTCATTTTTTTGGTAATAAAACCAGCTGCAATTAGTTTGTCTTTTTTGCCTTCATGCGTCCAACAACAAATACATATCCTCCGTCTTTTCCAACAATGTTGCTTTTTTAAAACCTGTCCACCAACAATTGCCAAGTCCCATTGGAAACCAAACAAACACACCATACCAAAATCCATTGTGAATAAGCAGTGCAAGTACGAAGCTGCTTGTTTACATTTGGTTTTTGACATTTAGAAGTTAGCCATTGGGAAAAACGATTTTGGTAAGTTTGCTGGAGAAAACGCAAGAAATTCGTGTTTTTATTGGACATTTGGCAGCCGCAATCATTCAGAATTTCACCAGGACGGAAAAGGAAGCACCCCGGAGCAAAAGCAACGTGTTGAAGGCACAACGACTGCACACACAGGAAGGTAACTAGTTCTGAACAAAAGGTAAAACTATTGTAATTTACGTGTATATATTAACACCAAACGGCATACGCTGCTCGTGAGTTGCTTACTTCCTTTTCCAGCCTTTCGTCCACAGCATATCACCCGTCTATTCTACCGGGAAGGAGGCCAGCGACAAGGAAACGCAATAAGTAGGTGAGCGTCAACCAGTTTTCGCTCCGACTAGCCGAAAGTGTGGCCAGGACCACAATTAGAATACCGGTGCGATAAGGGTGTTAAGCGAACAGTCCCCACCGGTGGCCAGTGAATAAAAAGCCTTAGTAGTAAAAGTGTTTGTGAGCAAAGTCCCTGAAAAGCAGGGCAGTGAAGTGGAAAAGGTGCCTTAAAAGAGGTTGAATATACCCCCCAAAAAAAGGCAGAGTATCAAAGTAAAAGTGTTTGTAAGCAAAGTCCCTGAAAAACAGGGCAGTGAAGTGGGAAAGGTGCCTTAAAAGAGGTGAATATACCCCCAAAAAAAATGCAGAGTACCAAAATAAAAGTATTTGTGAGCAAAGTCCCTGAAAAGCAGGGCAGTGAAGTGGGAAAGGTGCCTTAAAAGAGGTGAATATACCCCCCAAACAAAGCAGAGTATCAAAGTAAAAGTGTTTGTGAGCAAAGTCCCTGAAAAGCAGAGCAGTGAAGTGGGAAAGGTGCCTTAAAAGAGGTTGAAAATACCAAAAAAAAAAAAAAAAAAAGCAGAGTATCAAAATAAAAGTGTTTGTGAGCAAAGTCCCTGAAAAGCAGGGCAGTGAAGTAAGAAATGTGCTTTAAAGGAGGTGAATATACCCCCCAAAACAAAGCAGAGTATCAAAGTAAAAGTGTTTGTGAGCAAAGTCCCTGAAAAGCAGGGCAGTGAAGTGGAAAAGGTGCCTAAAAAGAGGGTGAATATACCCCAGAAAAGCAGAGCATACTAGGCCATTCGTGTGTGTGTGCAAAAGTCCCTGAAAAGCCAGGGCAGTGAGTGAAAAAAGGTGCCTTAAAAGAGGTTGAAAATACCCCCCAAAGAAAACGCTGAGCATGCTAGGCCAGTTGCATGTGTGTGGAAAAGTCCCTAAAAGGCAGGGCAGTGAAGCGATAAAGGTGCCTAAAAAGAGGGTGAATATACCCCAGAAAAGCAGAGCATACTAGGCCAGTTGTGTGTGTGTGCAAAAGTCCCTGAGAAGCAGGGCAGTGAAGTGAAAAAGGTGCCTTAAAAGAGGTTGAATATACCCCCCAAAGAAAACGCTGAGCATACTAGGCCAGTTGCGTGTGTGTGGAAAAGTCCATAAAAGGCACGGCAGTGAAGCGATAAAGGTGCCTAAAAAGAGGGTGAATATACCCCAAAAAAGCAGAGCATACTAGGCCAGTTGTGTGTGTGTGCAAAAGTCCCTGAAAAGCCAGGGCAGTGAGTGAAAAAACGTACCTTAAAAGAGGTTGAATATACCCCCCAAAGAAAACGCTGAGCATACTAGGCCAGTTGAGTGTGTGTGGAAAAGTCCCTAAAAGGCAGGGCAGTGAAGCGATAAAGGTGCCTAAAAAGAGGGTGAATATACCCCAAAAAAGCAGAGCATACTAGGCCAGTTGTGTATGTGCAAAAGTCCCTGAGAAGCAGGGCAGTGAAGTGAAAAAGGTGCCTTAAGGGAGGGTGAAAATATCCCCTCAAAAAAAAAAAAAAACCCTGAGCATACTAGGCCAGTTGTGTGTGAGTGCAAAAGTCCCTGAAAAGCAGGGCAGTGATTCCACAAAAGGTGGTTAAAAGAGGGTGCCAGCCACTGAAAACGCTCAAGAGCATATTTGACCGAGGGTAGCATTTTTTTTTTTGATAATCCAGTTTTTAAAAATTGAAATTTGTTGGGTTAAAAATTGAAGCTAGGGCAACTCGGCGGCAAACGAGGCTGTCCGGCAACATCAACCCTCCTACTGAATCCAGTAAAACTATACGGAGTCATCAAAAGGCAGAAGGTCAGCAACGGTCCAAGATTTCAGATGGTCAGCTATAAAACGGGCACAGATAGAAGGAAAACGTGTGGCAGTTACAGGCCAGGTAAGTAATTTATACTGTACTTACTTCCCCACGTCTGTCTGTGTAGATATCGGCCCATCGCTTTGGAATCGGTTCAGCAGACCAGCACCACTTTAAAGGCCCACACATACGGCCCACCGAATTGGAAAGATATTGTGTACCGCAATATTTTCAAGGCCCACACGAACGGCCCACCGTTTTGGGAATCTACAAGCAGTAAGTCGACAAAACGTTAGGCACTAAACGGGTGAGTTTTTTTTACTTTGCTTATTTTAAACAACCCCTTTAACCCCTCAAGTTGCGGCGAACGCAGTACCCCTCTATAGCTTTCCACCCCCCTCCACAGTGTTAGCGCAATTTTACCTCCCTTGTGTACCCACACGACCGCGAAGAGTGGCCGATTTTTTTCTGATTGGTACTTAGTTTAGCAAGCCCCTTACGTTGCGGCGAACGCAGTACTCCCTTTCTCGCTCCCCACTCCCCTCAACAGCGTTAAAGGCAATTTACCCCCCTTGCATACCCACACGACCACGAAGAGTGGCCGAATTTTTCTGAGGTTGAATTGCAACCTATCTTACCAGTTTGCGAATATTTATTTATCCTGGGTCCTTGAACATGGCCAACGCACAGGATTTCTCTCGCGCTTGTGATGCACTGCTGGAGTTTGAAAATCGGTTCAACGAATCTCCAGGGACGGTGTTTTCCCTCGAAATTCAAAAGGAGGAACTTAAGGCCCTTTGGAATACAGTGAAAAAGTCTTTCAGCAGCTATTCCCGAGATATTAATGACGACGATGACAGGGCCGCGGCCTTGCGAGAAGCGAAGGTTAAATACCAAAACTGCTACACAGCATATCTGACGTGGGCAGCCCTGATAGGTGAGACCATCCATAACCTCACCCTCATCCGCCAACCCTCCTCCACGGTAAATCACCTCTCACACGAGCCTGATTTGACGGTGCGCTCCAGCGTTAAACTTCCACCGTGCGACGCCGATATTTTCTATGGTGACTACACTGCAGGGCCGTCCTTTCGGGATCTGTTTACGGCCATATATATAAATAATACGCGGTTAAGTGAAGTGAAAAAGTTATACCATCTAAATCACAAAACTCGGGGGGAGGCCAGGGATATTGTGAAGAAAACCCCACTCACGAATGAGGGTTTTGCCATTGCGTGGCAGAACCTTTCCAATAGGTTCAAATATAAGATAATTATGATCAATTCTCAGCTGAAAATATTATTTAATCTGCCATCGATGACAGGAGAGCGGGGAACTGAAATAAAAAATTTACAGCGATCTGTAAATAACTGCATCTCAATACTGCAGATGCATTGCATTGATACCGACAACTGGGATGCAATCTTTATTTATCTGGTATCCAGCAAGCTGCCGGACGCAACACTAGCCTTATGGGAGCAGGGAATTACCAACAAAAGCGAAATTCTGGCGTGGCAGGATCTGGACAATTTCCTGACGAGCAGGTTCCAAAACGGACCTAGAACAACGAGCTGTCCGATCTCATACCACCAGCGCTCAAGAACTTCCGGATATTCTGGAGCGATTTTCGAACTTTTCTAGAGCCCTCAGAGTCATCGCACGGATCTTCCAGTTCTACCGCAAACGCATCCTGTGCATAAGTTAACCCCTCGCAAGGGCACCCCAGATATCTCACCAGAAGAAACTAAGATGGTAAAAGCCCGGCTTATTCGTTTAACGCAGAAACGATGTTACGCTGAAGAGTATCGGATGCTAGGTTCAACTGAGGCCGTGAGCTCAAAGAGTTCCATCCGCACCCTCAATCGCTTCCTCGATGCGGACGGAATAATGCGCGTGGGAGGAAGATTGGAGCTGTCGACGATACGCTACAACGAACGTTGTCCAATTATTCTCCCATACGACTGCGCGTTTTCGCGGCTTGTAGTAAAATTTTCCCATTTGATTTCCCTACAGGGGGGAAATCAACTAATGCTACGACTTTTGCGATCAGGATATTGGATCGTGAAGCTAAAAAATTTGATAAAAAATATAATAAATAATTGCAAAGTTTGTCTCATCTACAGGAAAAGGACACGTGAGCAGTTGATGGCAGCACTACCGCCAGAACGAACGGAGCTCTCGCAACCCTTCACTAATACCGGAATCGATTTCACTGGTCCGTTCGACATCAAAAATTATACGGGCAGGACATGCCTAGTAACGAAGGGTTATGTTTGCGTGTTTGTTTGCTTTGCTACGAAAGCAATACACTTAGAGGCAACAAGCGATCTATCGACAGCCACATTTCTGGCTGTATTTGCGCGGTTCATATCTCGGCGAGGCTGTCCCCACCAGGTGTATTCGGACAATGGGACGAACTTTGTAGGAGCAAACAAAGCATTAAGGCAAGACTTTCGAAATTTCATGACTGAAGCTGCTCGGCATACCACTATGTCATATGCCCATCAAGAAATCCACTGGCATTTTATCCCACCAGGAGCACCCCACATGAGAGGAAGCAGGGGTGAAGAGTTTCAAAACCCATTTCCGCAAAATTTC
Organism: Eurosta solidaginis; assembly: GCF_040869045.1. NCBI lineage: Eukaryota > Metazoa > Arthropoda > Insecta > Diptera > Tephritidae > Eurosta > Eurosta solidaginis. The sequence goes on along the minus strand of NC_090319.1, from coordinate 173,360,132 downwards.
AATTACCATGCGATTCACAATGGAGGAATCATCCACTCTACTGGCTAAAATAGAAGCCTGTCTGAACTCGAGACCGATCAGTCCGATGTCTGACAACCCCGACTGCATTGAACCCCTCACCCCTGGACACTTTCTGATTGGAAGCCCCATACTCGCGAACGCAGAACCAGAGGTTCAAGGAACACCGATGTCAATCGTCAACCGATGGCAAAAGCTCAAAGCTATTCATCAAGGATTCTGCCAACGATGGAAGGGAGAGTACTTGAAAGAGCTACATAAGAGGGTTAAGTGGCAACACCCCCAACGAAATCTTGAGGTTAACGATCTAGTAATTATCAAAGAGGATAATTTACCCGCTAACGAATGGCGACTTGGTAAAGTGGTGAAGGTTTTCCCAGGCCAAGATAATCGAGTACGGGTGGTAGAAATACGCACAGCCCGTGGTGTGATTACACGGCCAATAGTTAAATTAGCCCTACTACCTATCGAAATCCCTAAGTAACCAATTCTCTCTTTTCAGCTTTCTTTTTTCTTCTCTTAGATAAAAGTCGTTGAAACCAAAATGGTCCGAGCCAATACTAAAAACACCCATCGATGCCCCTTATGTCAGCACAACCACCCACTTCTGTTCTGTCGCCAACTGCGCCGTATGGAACCAGAGGAGAGACTACGCGCCGTCCTCCTCCACCGCCATTGTGTCAATTGCCTGTCACCGCGCCATGTAACGCGCAATTGTCCGTCAACAGGGCGATGTGACCGATGCCATGAGCAGCATCACAGCATTCTCCACCTATGAGAGACACCACGGCGAGAGGATGACGTGCCACAGGGCCTTGACGAGGTGGAAAATCGGCCAAGTCAGCGACCGCGACCATACCGGGCTCGAGAGCTGTCGGAGTCAAGTGAAGAAATACTGGAGATTGATGCCAGCGATGAAGACCTCCAGCAGATAAATGCTCTTGTGCCAGTTACCGCCGAAACACCGGTACTCAGACCACCCCTGTCGGGTATCCGGTCCATAGTTTCTCGGCCGCCTCCTTCGCCCCACCAGCGTCGAGCACAGCGACACCAACGAAGGCGCGTCGCACAACAAGGTCCACCCCGAGGGCTAAGAGACGCTCGAGAGCGAATTCAATGGGCTGCCAGAAATGCTACGGGTTTTTCTGTTCTTATGCCTACCATGGTGACCAAAGTAATGACAAGGGGACGAACTCATGCAGTACGCGCGATCCTCGAACTTGGACAACCCATATCCACCGTATCTCGGGGCCTTGCACTACGACTCCATCTGCTGCCACGGAATGAAAGGGAACACTGCAGTCTTACCTTGAAGGGTCTGAATGAGAGGGTGCAAATCCAGGCAAAGGTCCTTGGGAGCCTCGTAAGGAGCGCCCCTGAGCGTACTATTGATGCGCGTGTCGCCGATGATTTCGACAACCTGCGCCTGGCATACCCTCATTCTACCGCTCAAGCGCAGTGTCTCTGATTCTGGGAGTAGACGCGTGTGGAGCCATACTCCGTCCTGGACTTAGACCTGCAACACCGACGCGACCGGCTGCTCAGAACACCGTTTTTGGATGGGTCATATTCGGAGTAACCCCATACTGAGCTGGCAAGCAAAAACCTTTAGCGTTAAGAAAAATGAATTTATAATGAAGTTTATACGTAATTTAATTTATAATTTAGTTTCTATATTAATATTGAATTTATATTGCAGTGATGCTGCAAGGCGGGCGGTATGTTAAAGCCTGCATTATCATCCCTAAACCTCACCTGGAGAGGTCGCTGGTGGAAACTCGCTGCAAGCACTCCTTGTGTTTCTTTTCCTTTTTTGGACTTTTCTCTACTAAAAACGGTTCCGTTAAATGGCATCAGTTCCTTAGAGCCTATAAAAGGGACGAACAGCTATAGGCTCTCCCTTATTCTTTTACCAGCGACCACCAGGTGAGTGTTTTACCATATCATTTATTTTGCCATTATATTTGTGATTTACATATATTTTGAATAAAGGCCTGTGCGACAGGCTAGCATTTATATATATACCTACATCGTTGCATAGTTAATTTGCATCTTTATTTGTTGTTGGACAGCTAGGTACAGCTGGTAAGTTTCGCATTATCCCGAGTTTCAAGAACCGGCTCCCCATAGGTTCCCCGTTTCCGGAATTCCGGCTCCATTTATCCCCGCTCGAACAGATGGCATATAAAGCTAGTTCGAGGGTGGTGAGGAAGATTTAGGAGCGGCATACCCCAGAAAAGAGCCAGCCAAATATGCTGCTCTGTGCTAAAAAAGGACCAAACGTAGATGGCAATGTGTCCGGCAGTATCAACCCCGGATATATATCGGCTCCCAACACGAGTCGAACCGGAGGGTGAGGCATTCCGCCCATATACGCCGCTACGTCTGATTATCTTTTTCCGCTCCTAAATTTGTATATTGTACCAAAAATATTGTAAATATGATAAATAAATTACAAATTAACCCCAATTTAAGAAATCAGGTGCCATTTGATCTGGGTGGTAATAGGATTTCAGGTTATGTGTTCGCCTTTTCCGCCATAAAAAGGGTTAAGTCATCTTTTGGGAACATTTTAATAACTTTTGTTCAAATCCGTAAAACACGGATCAAAAAAGTAGAAGGAAAGAGAAAAAATATGTGATTGCATTTTTCCCGATATTGCGCCGCCTTAGCATCTGGCAACACCATTCGGAAAGTACATGTGGATTTTTTGTAAGTGTGAATTGTGCTATTGTAAAAGTGGATTGTGTAACCCTTCAATGAATTTCCTGTCATTGATGAAAAAACGAGGTACGCATCAGTTGTAATTTTTCACACAATACTAATTTTCCTTTTCTTTCTTTTCTTTTCAGGTGAGGACGGAATTGTATAGCGTTGATTGTCGAAGGGCTACTCGGATTACGAATAAAATTTCAGCAAAGGCCACTACGCTTTACCGCGAATCAAAGATGACCCGCGAATTTTAAACAAGTGAAGAAAAATTTTATTTAAGTGCAAAAATTATTTTAAATATGAAATGTGCTTTGAAATACGTGAACATTTGAGAGTTGTATTTCAGGCCATTTCCTAGAAGCTGAATTCGAGAGTGCCTTGCTGACCTTTTTGTTGATTTACTGAAGAATCCGCAGTTGAATGATTTAAAATATATCGATAGTATTGTCTCGAAAGATATGCCAAATGATTTCGGGGTAAATTTGATTCAAAAACATGTACGCATTATACTCGATCTACATAAAAGCAATACTAAAACGACTTTCGCCAACTTCACAAATTGTATAAATGAGGGAGTGTATGAAATACAATTTACCAAGGAATTATATAACAAAATTCTTCGGCAATCAGAGCAAGATGCTATCTCTTACCTTTTCAAACTATCCACTGCTGAGAATTTCATGGACTGGAAATTTTATTTAATTTTACTGCAAACAATTGCTAGTAAATGCTCATCGAAAAGCGCTACATACATACGAAAATATTTCAAAGCACATCTATCGCAAATACCTGCATAACCTTTGCTGGGTGCTATGCTACATTTATTACTCTCTGTTCGCTCTGCAACAGCCACAACACTGGATATTGATAAGAAAGTTACAGCTTATGCTGAATGGTATAAGCAAAATATAAGCGATATGAAATTTGTTTTAAAAGTGGAAGAATTTCAAAATATAATTGATTTACTGACACAATGCATCCCATATGAAGCTGCAGAGGATTATGTAGAGAATCATGCAACTTTTTCAATATCACCACTGGTACACTGCTGCAAACTTGTACAAAATTACAAAAGCAAATGCAAAAATGCGATTGGCCAAAATAAAAGATGAGAAAAAAGCTTACAACTTATGCTACTAGTCTCAGCAACGTGCCTTTTAGGCAGCGCGCACTCTTGCCACCACGAGCGTTGTCACTGTCTCAGCTACTACCGCTAAGCCCCAAGGCTTTGCTGCCCGCTCCATCGAAGCAAACGATGACGAGGATGAATTTGAATCACAACCAGAAACACATTTGACTTACCGGCAACAGCCACAGCCACAACGACAATTATATGATTACAGTCAATCGGAGGAGGACCAAAAGGAAGCACCACGACAAGTTTACCAAAGTCGAATTGTGAAACAGCAGAGTAATTACTTAAAACAAAATAATTATAAAAAACTAGCGAGCGAAGAGGAGAGTGAGGAGGAGGTAGAAGAAGAACCAGGTAGACTATCAACATTATTGGCAAATTCAAAACTTAGTTGTAATTCGAAAAATTCAGGTTACTACGCCGATGAATCCCTGAGTTGCGAAATCTTCCATTATTGCCAAGACAATCAGCGTCATTCTTGGATTTGTCCTGAAGGTTTCACATTCCACCAAATTCATTTGATCTGCATGCCACCATCGCACGACCACATCTGTCAGCAATCTTCGAGATATCACTCCGTTACTGATTACCTTTACAAGCCCATCAATTTACACTATTCAAACCAAACGCGTAGAAAAATGGATTTAAATCATAAAATTATCGAGGCTGTCGATGTACTAGTAAGTACCTACTTAATCGTTCTATGATTACGCCATATTATAAAAAAGGGCAATTGACTCTTAAATTTATATCAAACTACGTATATATTTATGCCAGTTAATTATGTTAGTAAGTGCAACAGTGGTAGTATAAGTGACTTATATATTCAAGTATATTAGACTGGGTTGGAAAAAGCGTATGTTAAGAAAGTCTCGGTAAAATATATTTTTTGTATCGCTTTAAATACTGTCGATATAATTTTTTAATTGTAAATAGGGTTTTTGACATTAGAGTTTACGATTTTTCGAATTTTTTTCGAGAGGAGATTCTTGAAATAATCGCAAGGCTTGCGAGCTTCTTGGCATTTAATTTACTTAATCGCTGCATTTGCAGTATTATTTACAGAGTGTTTAGGCCACCAGCCTAAATATTTCGGACCACCCTAACACGCACATTAGTTTTTATTATTATTACCGGTAACGGCTAACACCAGCCGAAAGCTAACTTTGAAGGGGAAAAACTCAACGAAAGTTAGCTATCGGCAGGTGCCGCGGACTTGTTCGCGGTTTTCATCCTTCTTTCTATTTTGGAACGTCAACGAGCCAGCAGCTATCTCACAGGTGAGTTATCATATTACGTATCTTTTCATAGGTTGTGCATATAATTACGCTATAATCGCACCTTGCTATTGTGATTCTTCTTAATAATTGCGATTTTTCAACATTAGAATTTGCACTTGGCAATTGTCTGGCAATCAGCCACCAATATTTCTATTTTTGAATTGTAATTCATCCAACAATTTGTGGTCGTCATATCACTAACATTTGCCGTGCACGAATGTGTAATTACCAATTTTAAGAACTTTGAATTCGAATTAGTTTGTGAAGCAATTCCCTTTTTGATGATAAATAAAGCTGAGAATTTGTATTGTTTATAACGTGAATACATTTGTTATTACTCGCCCTAATTCTTTTCTTTGCTTTCTTTTTATTTGCGACACACACGCCCGACTTCCCCGGGTCCACACTGCCCCGCAAAACATTGGTCCTTCGAGCCGGATATGAACCAGCGACCTATGGAGTAAGGTAGGCGAAATGGACCATGTTAAAAACCCCATGTGGTGAAATTTCCTATACTAAATAAGAGGTGGCTACACGCTGCCAAAACCTCAGAGGGAGACGTGAAAGAAAACTCACAAGGAATTTCTATTTAGAATACGAGGAAGGGGAGAAGGGAATTGGGCTGCTAATATTTTATTACCTTAACGTAATATAGTTTACCATCATACCTTTAAATCCATTTGGCGTATCAATCTCCGTCATGTGGTGCGCAGGTTCTGCACGTTCCTGTGGTTTGGCTGTAGTAGCATTTGAGGTAGTTGTTTTGTCAACGTTGTTCCACCTGTTAAATTAACTGCTTTTGAAATTAAGGTGATTTTAGCTATCATTACTACCTACTTACCTCAGCACTAGTCCTTGAGTAAAGCAATTCCGACCACATCGGGGTGCTTGTATTCTGATAGCACTGGTAGATACTCATATGTCGTCCTCCGAGCGCAGTAGATTCGACTCCAATTTCGAAGCGCGGCCACCAAGTCTAGACCCCATTTGGCTACCAGATCGTGAATATGAGCCATTGGTATTGCCGGAATCTTCTGCCGATTTATTAATGAAACATGACTTAATAATCAAGGCATTGAGCGTATATGCAGTATTACGACGTTTTCGTCATTTAATACGCTTATCACCATTTCGTTTTGAGGATTTTTGCGCTGCATTGACAAGTGACGAACAAAGTGCACCAATTGCAGACGTACATCTTATGTTAGTGAAGGCATTTTTTACGTGAAGAAAATCTTCAGGGAACTCACTTTGTTCCTTCAGGGAACTCACCTTTGGACCACTCGATCCAAAAGATACGGTGAATATAAGTTTCCTATCTAATTAATGGCATCACATGGCCGGAGGTATTACGTAGCTATGTAGAGAGCGATATAATTTTTAGTCGCGAAGTATATAATATTTTATGTGCTGCTGGCGATTATCCATTTACGTGTGTTAACGATCGTACTATAGTTTTACAATCTTTAACCAATCAATTTTACAAGCAATGCTATACGAGACGTAATGTTACAAGAGAGTCCAATTCATTACGATGATCATCGTCGTAGATGTCTAGATTAGGCGATCTATTATGCGGCGCAACATGCCCTGCTGTTTACCATCTCGAATGTGTCGATCCACCATTGCATGATATACCAACTGACGATTGGCAGTGTAATTCATGTAAATCGCATAAAGTTAGTGGTGTTGTGGATTGTGTATTGCCACAAGAGGAACAAGGCGTACCCATAAGGAATGATACTTGTCTCGGATCGACATGGACGTAAACTTTGGTTCATAGCACGTAGAACATTCGTTGAAGGCCAACCTGCATATGATGACAAAATTTGGGATTATAGTACAGAATCAAAACTAGAACTACTATTGGGCATACTCGATAAGGATGACTTAGAAGCTGCACTCTATAATCAAATTACTGAGCGGAAAGATGAGATTGTACGACAGATGACATTAACAGAATCCATAACAGAAGAGCATAACAAATATCAAAGACTGTCATATATGGACAAAGAAAAGAAGCAAACGTGGGCATTAAGGCGTGGCACGAATGATGAAGATGTTGATATAAGTGCAAATGCCATCAGCGGCGGCGGTGGAGACAACAAAATGACACGCCTAAAAACAAGTCGGAACACAAAGGAATTTTCACATCTTAAATTGGTTATAGAACATGGTTTTGAAAATTACATAAATCAATATCCATCAAATCCAATTGCGTTGAATAAGCCACAACGCAACGAACAGCGCGATAAACGTCGACATTTATCACACAAATTTTCAGTGACTACCGCATCAGAATTTAAGTGGATTGGTACAACAATGGGTAGTTTGGATAGCATTATACAAACAGTGCGTCAAACGTTATTAATTTTGAAGATAGCATACCAACAGCGTTTATGATACCAAACTGGCGTTTCATGAAATAGAACCTGCGCAAAACTGTATCAGAAGCACGTCGTCCAACAGAATATTGTTTGCTTGGTATTGGTTATATATCAGCGAAGAGGCATGTCGAATCAGGGTTATTAGTGTTGGCGATAGGAGCTGATAGTTTTGTAGCAGCAGCATCTGCACCTTCAATTATTCCCTGTAACTGTTCCTCTATTGCACGCACCCGTTCAGCGAATGTAAATGCAAAATAATCGGCGCCCCCCAATTGTACATTCTCGTTATTACGTTGCTGTAGTTTAACATATAGCCCGGTTTTGACGTTCTTTGTTACGTTTATTTAAACGTTCCAATATGGTCTCGTTTTTATATCAGCATTATCAGCACCGCTTAGCATGATATTACTGCGGCTTGGGTCGGTACTTATTCTACTTGTTTGTTCTTGCTTTGCATGTGCTGAATCACGTGATCTGCCTCTTCCACAGCCCCATTCTGTCTACTTGTAAATACTCCACGTATTGAGTGTAGCCCGTTTTTCGAATGCCCGTAATACCTTTGCCTCCTTCAACTAATTTTATGGTAATATTACATCCCGAAACGGTTGTTGTTGGTTCTGTTATTTCGCACTGACCCGGCGTGACGCCACCCCCCTTGGTAAATGCAACATCGGCCCACGTTTTCGTATATGCTACATCCACCTTTGTGCGATTCTCCATTGAAAATGATTTGCACACTTTCAGGGAGCCTAATTACAGCTGGATACTTGTCATAGCAACCAGTAGACTAAATATATGGGTGAAACCATCGATTGGTTTACACCAATCATTATTTGGAGGTAGGGTGAAGACTTGCTCTAATTAGCTGTATGGTTTCGTTAACGCCGCTGGACCGCTCATATTACGTTGCATGACTTCCCATTCGCAACGTGTTGGTATTTGTATCCAACTTTTCATTAATTTGTAGCGGTGTACCTGAAATGAAATAAAAAGAGTACCTGAAATGAAATAAAAGAATAAGAAATTAGAAAATTTATAAGATTATAAAAAAGGAACGATACTAGTATACTTACCCATCATACGTTTATCCATCGTAATGAAAATTCATTCAAAATGCCTGTATACTCATTTCCATGAATGAATGACATTTTGAATGAACGAAACAAGGGTGCCACTCGATGACATTTGCTTTTGTCTTTTCTTACGCCGTAAACACATTGCGCGCGACCCCATGCATTACAAGTCGGATCCGCGGGATCCAAAATAAAAACTTTATTTTGGTTCCGATAAATGAAAGGTTTGTTTTAGTTTGACAAATTGGTGCATAAAGACACACTCAAAACCAACTTTCTTGTGGAAAAAAAAAACGGGTGAACCACTCGAGACCGAAATAATTCTCCCGGTTATTTGCATTGATTTCATTGTTAAAAAGGTTAGTGGTTAGGGGTAATAAAACAACAAAAGCACCCAAAAGTCAGAGTTCGAATTCTAGGGAAAATTCTACGAAACTTGGGGTTTACCAAGCAAGCGTACCAAAGTCGGCATGTAAGATGTGCAACAGTACGGAGCACAAATTACGAAATTGCCAAAAATTCCGTAGGTTGTCCACGTCAGGAAAAATAGAATTTATCAAAAACAATAGTTATTGTCTGAATTGTCTGTCGGGTGGACACACCGTGACACGATGCACTAGCCAATTTAATTGCAGCACGTGCCATGCAAGGCACAACACCTTGCTCCATCTTCCGACAGCACAATCAAAGACAACTCCTCAAAGGTGGACTCAAAACGCCACCGACAATTCACCTTCAACCTCACAGCAGGCTAGGGCAAGGATGGAGTCTGAAAAAAGACAAGATAATACTAATAACGTCTCTTCGTGTCATGCTAACACCACTAAAGGGGTGTTATTAGGAACAGCACGGGTTAATATAATCCACAACGGAGTGAAATTTTCCGCCAGAGCGCTTATAGACTCTGGGTCCGAATGCTCTTTCATAACTGAAAGACTAAAGAAGCGAATAAACCTTCCGTCCAAACGTTTGCATGTGCAGGTGTCAGGAATAAGTAATACACCATCTGCACAGGTAAAGGAATCATGCTCGATTAACTTAGGTTCGCTTACAGACCCCTTAGTAAGCATCAATACAGTGGCCCTAGTCCTGCCTCGATTAACAGGGGACCTTCCGACTTGCCAAGTGAGCGCAACGACTCAGCAAGCGTTCCCTGATTTGACTCTGGCAGATAAGAGGTTCTTCGTTAATGAACCAGTCGACCTCATACTTGGAGGCGATATTTATCCCCAGATCATACTAAACGGTATACGGAAGAACGTTCTAAATACGCTTCTCGCACAAGAAACCGTCTTCGGTTGGATTTTAACCGGTCGTGCAGATGCACCTCACCCAACCAATACACGAGTATCATTTTTTAACGAAATTTGCCTAGACAAGCAACTAACCGCTTTCTGGGAAATTGAAAACATACCAACAAAAAAGGCCCTGACTGAAGACAATGCCTATTGCGAGGCACTATATAAGAACACGACGGAAAGGAATTCAGATGGAAGATACACCGTCGCCCTTCCATTCAAACAAGACTTCCCAAAAACGCTCTGTTTGGGCCCATCTCTTAAGAGCGTCTGCTCTCAGTTCTATCGGAACGAGACACGCCTAGCCAAGACACCGGCCCTACAGACGGAATACAATAGGGTACTGACAGAATACGTCACGTTAGGGCATATGTCTAAGGTGCACACCGTAGTACCACCACAATCATCTGATTGCTACTTCTTGCCGCATCATGCGGTTATCAAAGAAGAGAGTACAACGACTAAAGTGAGGGTCGTGTTCAACGCGTCATGCCCGACATCCAATGGCACAAGCCTGAACGATGTTCTACACACCGGCCCAGTACTTCAATCCGACTTAACAATACTGCTCCTCCGATGGAGATTCTACAAGTACGTCTTCAATAGCGACATTGAGAAGATGTACAGGCAAATTTGGGTAAAGGAAAATCAAACCCAATACCAAAGAATAGTTTTTCGACTCAAAGCAGAGGACCCTGTCAGCGTGTTTGAACTCAACACGGTAACCTTTGGGGTAAATTGTGCCCCCTATCTAGCGATCAGAACCCTACATCAACTTTCTGATGACGTCGAGGCGTCTCTGCCAACCGCAGCGCACATCTTGCGAAACAGTATGTACGTCGATGACGTCCTTGCAGGGGGACATAGCATCGAGGCAGCAATCACGGCCCGCGATGAAATCACAGCTGCATTAAAGTCAGCAGGATTCCCTCTGCGAAAGTGGACATCTAATTGCAGTAGGATACTACAGGGCATACCCAAACCTCACAGGCTTACGGAAGACTTTCTGGAATTCGAGGACGCGAGCATGGTAAAAACCCTAGGCATCCGTTGGAACGCGCATTCCGACTATTTCTATTTTACAGCTAAACCAATCGAAAACCAGGACATCTTAACAAAAAGGGCGATCCTATCTGCCATCGCCAAACTCTTCGACCCTTTAGGCTGGCTTGCTCCAGTTATCATCGTAGCTAAGATATTAATGCAGAACATTTGGCTGGAGGGGACGGATTGGGATGAACCGGTATCCACAATCACTCTAGATCGGTGGCAAACCTTCATGCAGGAGTACCCCGCCATTAACCGGATTCGTATACCTCGGTGGGTGCACTTCACCCCAACCAACGATATAGAAATTCACGGCTTCTGTGACGCGTCCGAAAAAGCCTACGCGGCTACGGTTTACGTGCGAGCTAAGATCAACGATAGGGCATACGTTAGTCTACTCATGGCGAAAACGAGGGTGGCACCAGTAAAAACAATTTCATTACCACGATTGGAGTTATGCGGTGCCGTCTTGCTGGCAGAAACTTTGGAAACTGTGATGGAGAACCTGAACTTAGGTACATTTAACATGCACCTATGGACAGATTCGACCATCGTCCTCGCATGGATTCGAAAACCCCCGTGTTCCTGGTCAACATTTGTAGCTCACAGGGTAACGAAAATCGTCGAGAAGGTAGGGACTAAAGCATGGCATCATGTCGAGTCCGCATCAAATCCAGCGGATTTAGCCAGCAGAGGACTTCCAGCCACGGACCTAGTCGACAACTCTTTGTGGTGGCAGGGACCTTCTTGGCTGCCAGAAGGCAAATCGAAATGGCCATCTCAGGGCGAACAGGAGTACCACACAAACATCGAAGAAAAACGAGTGCAAGTGCATGTAGCAACGAACATCAACAATAGCGAGGATGTTCTTGATCGGTTTTCCGATCTATCAAGGGCATTGCGGGTAATCTCCTACGTTATAAGATTCGCCAATAGAACCCATCCAAAAACTAAAATGTCCTTTAAAGCAGAGTCTCACCAGATCTCGCCCGACGAAATCAAGGCTACGACTAGCCGCCTCATAAGGATATCCCAAATCAACCACTATGCCGAAGAAATAAGCTCTCTGAGAACTAGGAAACCCATCGCGACCAAAAGCGAGATCCTCTCTCTAAACCCCTTTATCGACGAAGATAATGTCCTTCGAGTGGGGGGTCGTCTCAACGCATCCAGAGACGTTCCCGTCGACGAGCGTCACCCGATAATCCTCCCGTACGCCTGCCGACTCACCCGTCTCCTAGTCCAGTTTGTCCACACCATTTCCATACATGGTGGAAACCAACTAATGCTGCGGCTCCTACGCACGCAGTATTGGATACCTCGGGTCAAAAACATGATCCGATCCATCATCCACAACTGCAAGGCCTGTACGCTATTCCGCAAACGTTCCCCGACGCAACTCATGGGAACCCTCCCTGCGGAACGCACTACCTTTAGCCGGGCATTTACCAACACCGGGGTGGATTTCGCAGGACCGTTTGACATCAAGTCTTACAGCGGAAGAGGATGCCGCATGTCCAAGGGTTACGTCTGCCTATTCGTCTGCTTTGCGACTAAGGCGGTCCACTTAGAGGCGACTAGCGACCTCAGCACCGCCGCGTTTCTAGCAGCATTTAGTCGGTTTGTCTCCAGACGAGGATGCCCGAAAAACCTCTATTCCGACAACGGAACGAACTTTGTCGGTGCGTCGAGGGCTCTCCGCTCAGAGGTCAAGGCATTCCTCGTTGATGCGCGCAACCAAACCCTCTCTAAATATGCCCACCAAACCCTTACATGGCATTTCATACCAGCAGCTGCTCCTCATATGGGCGGACTGTGGGAAGCGGGAGTCAAGAGTTTCAAAACCCATTTCAGAAAGATCGCATTGGATCATAAATTTACTCTAGAGGAGTTCAGCACCCTCCTGTGTAGGATTGAATCCTGTCTCAACTCCCGACCCCTAAGCCCATCTTCCAATGACCCGTCCAACCTGGAGCCACTCACCCCCGGGCACTTCCTAGTCGGGGGCCACCTACTAGCGCCACCCGAGATTGACGTCAGCGAGAATCGCGCCTCACTCGTCAATCGATGGGAAAAACTTAAGACGCTGCATCAAACCTTCTGCAAGCGGTGGAAAACGGAGTACCTCACCGAACTGCAGAAGCGCGTTAAGTGGAAGCATCCACAATCGAATCTCAAACCGGGGGACTTAGTCGTTATTAAAGAGGACAATCTGCCCCCCAACGAATGGAGACTAGGTCGGATAGCCAACCTCCATTATGGCCCCGATAACCGAGTTCGAGTCGTCGAACTTGATACGGCAAGAGGACAAACCACCCGACCAATAACGAAATTGGTCCTACTACCACCCTCCAGTGAGGGTGAGGGAGACTTGTAACTCCCAACCGTTATAACCAACAACCCGTATAACCCAGCTCTCGTTCACCCTGAACGAGGCCTACAACCCGCTTAACCCAGCTCTCGTTCATCCCGAAGGAAGTCAACAACCCACTTAAACCCGCTCTCGTTCACCCCGAACGAGGCCAACAGAACCCTACCGCAGATCCGCTATCTGCCACAGAATACCAGTGAATCAATAATCATGATTTTGTCTTAAAACATCTACATATCTTTTCTCCTAGGGAGAAGAAAAATTGGGGAATAGGAATTTCGAATTTTCGAAGTCAGCTGTTTTGTCAATTGAAATCTCATTGCGCATTTCTTATTTTGTTTAAAAAAAAAAAAAAAAAATTTTGTAAGGTCTAATGATTGTTGCTAATTTGTTTGAAGTTAAGAAATAAGGTGTAAACCACGCACATTATTGCATTTCATGTGAAATGAGTAATGAATTGGTGCCACAGCAACATCAACTGAGGAGCATAAGAAGGAGACGGCGGGATAACACAAATCCGCCGGAGAGGCCTGCTCTCATTCTGCAAGGCACATTTCTGGCGGCCATGTCGAGTTGAGCTCGCCCTTCGCCATATACAAAAATCTAATTAAGCCTTCTTAAAATCCTTGCGCAATTTCTGGATGGCTACATCAAGTATACAAAGAGCTCTACCGGGCTTAAGCGACTGTTATTTTTATAAAGAGCTCTTCCGTTGCTTATGATACTTTTCGACTTAAAATAAAGAATATTGTGGTTGTTGATGCGGTTGTATTAACAGTGAGAACATTGTGGTACAAGGCAAATACATATTTTAGCACACATTTGTACAATTAAGTGTTCTTTCTTAAAAGAACCAATTTCCTTTAACTATTTTGATGCATTCCCTTTAACTAGTGGAAAAACTCCTATGATGGCAAGGAAATATCCCTCTCCCTCACAGTCATAATACCTACTCTTCTCCCATAACTGGTTTCCTCCTTTTCGAACATTGTTCAGAATAGGAGGAAAGGGAGACGTGAAAGAAAACTCACAAGGAATTTCTATTTAGAATACGAGGAAGGGGAGAAGGGAATTGGGCTGCTAATATTTTATTACCTTAACGTAATATAGTTTACCATCATACCTTTAAATCCATTTGGCGTATCAATCTCCGTCATGTGGTGCGCAGGTTCTGCACGTTCCTGTGGTTTGGCTGTAGTAGCATTTGAGGTAGTTGTTTTGTCAACGTTGTTCCACCTGTTAAATTAACTGCTTTTGAAATTAAGGTGATTTTAGCTATCATTACTACCTACTTACCTCAGCACTAGTCCTTGAGTAAAGCAATTCCGACCACATCGGGGTGCTTGTATTCTGATAGCACTGGTAGATACTCATATGTCGTCCTCCGAGCGCAGTAGATTCGACTCCAATTTCGAAGCGCGGCCACCAAGTCTAGACCCCATTTGGCTACCAGATCGTGAATATGAGCCATTGGTATTGCCGGAATCTTCTGCCAATTTATTAATGAAACATGACTTAATAATCAAGGCATTGAGCGTATATGCAGTATTACGACGTTTTCGTCATTTAATACGCTTATCACCATTTCGTTTTGAGGATTTTTGCGCTGCATTGACAAGTGACGAACAAAGTGCACCAATTGCAGACGTACATCTTATGTTAGTGAAGGCATTTTTTACGTGAAGAAAATCTTCAGGGAACTCACTTTGTTCCTTCAGGGAACTCACCTTTGGACCACTCGATCCAAAAGATACGGTGAATATAAGTTTCCTATCTAATTAATGGCATCACATGGCCGGAGGTATTACGTAGCTATGTAGAGAGCGATATAATTTTTAGTCGCGAAGTATATAATATTTTATGTGCTGCTGGCGATTATCCATTTACGTGTGTTAACGATCGTACTATAGTTTTACAATCTTTAACCAATCAATTTTACAAGCAATGCTATACGAGACGTAATGTTACAAGAGAGTCCAATTCATTACGATGATCATCGTCGTAGATGTCTAGATTAGGCGATCTATTATGCGGCGCAACATGCCCTGCTGTTTACCATCTGGAATGTGTCGATCCACCATTGCATGATATACCAACTGACGATTGGCGGTGTAATTCATGTAAATCGCATAAAGTTAGTGGTGTTGTGGATTGTGTATTGCCACAAGAGGAACAAGGCGTACCCATAAGGAATGATACTTGTCTCGGATCGACATGGACGTAAACTTTGGTTCATAGCACGTAGAACATTCGTTGAAGGCCAACCTGCATATGATGACAAAATTTGGGATTATAGTACAGAATCAAAACTAGAACTACTATTGGGCATACTCGATAAGGATGACTTAGAAGCTGCACTCTATAATCAAATTACTGAGCGGAAAGATGAGATTGTACGACAGATGACATTAACAGAATCCATAACAGAAGAGCATAACAAATATCAAAGACTGTCATATATGGACGAAGAAAAGAAGCAAACGTGGGCATTAAGGCGTGGCACGAATGATGAAGATGTTGATATAAGTGCAAATGCCATCAGCGGCGGCGGTGGAGACAACAAAATGACACGCCTAAAAACAAGTCGGAACACAAAGGAATTTTCACATCTTAAATTGGTTATAGAACATGGTTTTGAAAATTACATAAATCAATATCCATCAAATCCAATTGCGTTGAATAAGCCACAACGCAACGAACAGCGCGATAAACGTCGACATTTATCACACAAATTTTCAGTGACTACCGCATCAGAATTTAAGTGGATTGGTACAACAATGGGTAGTTTGGATAGCATTATACAAACAGTGCGTCAAACGTTATTAATTTTGAAGATAGCATACCAACAGCGTTTATGATACCAAACTGGCGTTTCATGAAATAGAACCTGCGCAAAACTGTATCAGAAGCACGTCGTCCAACAGAATATTGTTTGCTTGGTATTGGTTATATATCAGCGAAGAGGCATGTCGAATCAGGGTTATTAGTGTTGGCGATAGGAGCTGATAGTTTTGTAGCAGCAGCATCTGCACCTTCAATTATTCCCTGCAACTGTTCCTCTATTGCACGCACCCGTTCAGCGAATGTAAATGCAAAATAATCGGCGCCCCCCAATTGTACATTCTCGTTATTACGTTGCTGTAGTTTAACATATAGCCCGGTTTTGACGTTCTTTGTTACGTTTATTTAAACGTTCCAATATGGTCTCGTTTTTATATCAGCATTATCAGCACCGCTTAGCATGATATTACTGCGGCTTGGGTCGGTACTTATTCTACTTGTTTGTTCTTGCTTTGCATGTGCTGAATCACGTGATCTGCCTCTTCCACAGCCCCATTCTGTCTACTTGTAAATACTCCACGTATTGAGTGTAGCCCGTTTTTCGAATGCCCGTAATACCTTTGCCTCCTTCAACTAATTTTATGGTAATATTACATCCCGAAACGGTTGTTGTTGGTTCTGTTATTTCGCACTGACCCGGCGTGACGCCACCCCCCTTGGTAAATGCAACATCGGCCCACGTTTTCGTATATGCTACATCCACCTTTGTGCGATTCTCCATTGAAAATGATTTGCACACTTTCAGGGAGCCTAATTACAGCTGGATACTTGTCATAGCAACCAGTAGACTAAATATATGGGTGAAACCATCGATTGGTTTACACCAATCATTATTTGGAGGTAGGGTGAAGACTTGCTCTAATTAGCTGTATGGTTTCGTTAACGCCGCTGGACCGCTCATATTACGTTGCATGACTTCCCATTCGCAACGTGTTGGTATTTGTATCCAACTTTTCATTAATTTGTAGCGGTGTACCTGAAATGAAATAAAAAGAGTACCTGAAATGAAATAAAAGAATAAGAAATTAGAAAATTTATAAGATTATAAAAAAGGAACGATACTAGTATACTTACCCATCATACGTTTATCCATCGTAATGAAAATTCATTCAAAATGCCTGTATACTCATTTCCATGAATGAATGACATTTTGAATGAACGAAACAAGGGTGCCACTCGATGACATTTGCTTTTGTCTTTTCTTACGCCGTAAACACATTGCGCGCGACCCCATGCATTACAAGTCGGATCCGCGGGATCCAAAATAAAAACTTTATTTTGGTTCCGATAAATGAAAGGTTTGTTTTAGTTTGACAAATTGGTGCATAAAGACACACTCAAAACCAACTTTCTTGTGGAAAAAAAAAACGGGTGAACCACTCGAGACCGAAATAATTCTCCCGGTTATTTGCATTGATTTCATTGTTAAAAAGGTTAGTGCAAAATTAAAATGTAAAACATAAACAGAAACATGTCACACTCCATAGTGGTCTCGCTTTCATAATAGAAATTGCCTTTGTGTATTGAGGTTCCGATAAGGTTTCGTCAGTCCTGTCAGCTTGAAATCCCAGCAGGAATAAAGTAGTGTCATCTATGCTTTCGATGCTACAAACAGGGGAGAAATTAAACCCTTTAGAACAGACTATAAATTTAATGTCGCGTCAGGACTCAGACGCAAGCTGTCCCTAAATACTTCATGACATGACCATTATGCATCAATACATTGCAATGGGCAGCACCGCACAACGGTCTCATTCCAACGATTGGAAGAGTGAACAGCTGACAGCTCTACAAATTGCCACACTCGTTAGCGTAGGCTATTCCCGCCAGGGTTGTGTTGGAATCAACAAACACACCACAATTTGTGATTCTCACACAACATGGCCCAAATCAACACAAAGAGTGTTCCCAGACAGCGAGTAAAGGCCTCTTCACATTTGTCGCACATTTGTATGCACGGCGTCATTTGACTAGTCATTTTACAGGGATTCATAGGTTATATTCACAGCCACATTTGTATCGGCGTGGGTGAGTTTTGTGATCAAATTTTTGTAGGGCAACTACAAGGAGCCGTGAAAATACACGGGTAACTCGTGATACCATCTGCTACACAAATGTAGCGTATATTACCGCATATTGCCTGTACTAGGCAAACAGCAAAAAATGACTGCTTTCAATATCAGAATTTCGTTATGATGAGGATATTTACCAAAATTAAAGATACCTTTAGGCGTATCTCAATAAAATTATATTAAATATAACAGTGGTTTCAACCACTACAAACACATCATTACATCGACATAATAACTTCATAAGATTATGCGTTCCACACAACCCTTTATCCCGAGTACGCCAACCACAAACTCAGCCAATTGAGCTCCTTGTCTCCGCTCATAAGCCACCCAACCTAAGGGCATCTACGAATGTTCTACTAACAATTTGATATTCCAGAATGACCGGATTGTCCCACAAACGCGCAAAGACGGAGGCACGCGGCACCACATTCAGCGTCCCCTGCCGGCTATGTCAAAAGCCACACAGCATAAGGCTCTGCCCGATTTACCGGGGCATGAAGAACATGGATCGACTAAAGACGATCATAGATTTCAGATATTGCACAAATTGCCTATCGCCATTCCACCAACGGAAGACATGTCCCAGCGAAGATCGCTGTCATCGGTGCAACGAGCAGCACCACACGTCAACACACCTCGACGACGTTCCACCACCGTCCCACGAGAGTGATGGCGAAGAGAGCTCCGACGGAGCCCTATCCATCCACGTCACGGAACAAACCCTGTGGTGGGAAGCGGACGTCGCCGAGGAAGAGATCGAACGACGGGAAGATCCTACTGCGACACTAGCCACGACACCACAAGGCGGTTCAGGACCACAACGTTTCCGACCGCTCCTACGACACGAGAAGCCTCCAAACGTACAACGCGGGGATGGCGGGGAGACACGTCCTTTCCCCCCATCGCACCGCTCTACCGGGGGGCGCCGTGGCGACGCGGAACCGCGTCCGTCCCGCTCGTCACGCCGCTCAATTGGTAGGGCGGCCCCGTATAATGCGCGGAACCAAGTAACCACGCTCGCGCGCCAACCAACAACGCCCACCGGCTTCAGAACAGGACGCCTCCGGGAGACGCCTCTAGCAACGACCATCACACGTGCATTCGTAGCCATAGCTCCAACGGCGGTCGTTCGGATAGCAGCAGGAGGGAAGCTCCACGCAGTACGCGCCCTTATCGATCCGTGCGCTCCGAATTCAATCATAGATGCGAATCTCGCAAAGGACCTCGGGTTAGAGCGTACCGGCACGTCCTATCATGTGAAGTGCACGCTTGTTCTGCGAGGGAAATACGGGGTAACGGGAGCCGTGACAACCCAGGCCACAGTGGTGGCGCGATATTCACGGCTTAGTCCGACAGCAACGCTGGATCCATCGGTAGCCACGCCATTCCAATTCATGAAGCTGGCAGATCCAGCTTTCCACCGGTCTACACCAGTCCGGCTCACACTAGGTGCCGACGTCTACGCCAGCCTAATGGTTAGCGGCACACCACCGTCGACCGTCGGCGGGCTGCTGACTCAAGCCACCATATTCGGGTTGGTAGTGTCGGGAGCCCACCAGCAATAATCAGGCATCTGTCCATTCAATAAGTAAAGTGCATTAAAACCAAGCAACCCCACGTACTTGACCACTAACGTTTTTCTCTTTTTCATCCACAGTTCAGCGAGGCTGCGTTACTGCGAGCATGGATGTCCGCCGGAGAGCGTACTGACGATCCGCCTATACATACATACCATATTTTTTAATTTTAGTTAAGTTTATCCCGCCTTGGGAAGGCTGCTGGCGCACTCACCCAATTTCAAATTGCTCGCCGCAAGGGGGCCGGCATGTTTAGGCCACCAGCCTAAATATTTCGGACCACCCTAACACGCACATTAGTTTTTATTATTATTACCGGTAACGGCTAACACCAGCTGAAAGCTAACTTTGAAGGGGAAAAACTCAACGAAAGTTAGCTATCGGCAGGTGCCGCGGACTTGTTCGCGGTTTTCATCCTTCTTTCTATTTTGGAACGTCAACGAGCCAGCAGCTATCTCACAGATGAGTTATCATATTACGTATCTTTTCATAGGTTGTGCATATAATTACGCTATAATCGCACCTTGCTATTGTGATTCTTCTTAATAATTGCGATTTTTCAACATTAGAATTTGCACTTGGCAATTGTCTGGCAATCAGCCACCAATATTTCTATTTTTGAATTGTAATTCATCCAACAATTTGTGGTCGTCATATCACTAACATTTGCCGTGCACGAATGTGTAATTACCAATTTTAAGAACTTTGAATTCGAATTAGTTTGTGAAGCAATTCCCTTTTTGATGATAAATAAAGCTGAGAATTTGTATTGTTTATAACGTGAATACATTTGTTATTACTCGCCCTAATTCTTTTCTTTGCTTTCTTTTTATTTGCGACACACACGCCCGACTTCCCCGGGTCCACACTGCCCCGCAAAACACAGAGCATACGATTTGTTCTCTCTTGTACAAGTGTTTTTCGATTCTCTAGAGAAGCTGAGTTCTCGGTTTCTGTAGTCTCAAAATTCTATTAAATTATATTTGACATCCGATTTTTAATATTAATATGTGGGGTGCTGTCTTTGATATGTGAACTGTTTTTTGGGTGTAGGTTTCTGGTTTTATGTTTAAAAAAAGAGGGGGAAAAAGGGGGGCATAGGTTGTGTGTTTCGGGACTGGCTGCGGTTACGCCTCTCTAGATCACTGATCCTCTTCGCTGGATGGGAGTAGCACGAGTTTAATGAGGGGTCTTGTGACCTTACCCTTCGCCGTCATGAGATCCACTACTCGTACTCGCACATCCGATCCCGGATGGAGGTTGATAACCCTCCCGAGCCTCCACTCATTGGGTTGCAGGTTGTCTTCCTTTCTGACGACTAGATCGTCAAGCTTCATGTTTGCTTTAGGTTGGCGCCATTTATTCCTTTTTTGAAGTTCGACGAGGTATTCCGTCTTCCATCGTCGACAAAAGGTGTCGCTGCCATCGATTGATAATCGATGCGAGGGTTTCGTCCGCGTCTGGCTCCGGGGGTGCTAATAGGTGTCCCCCTACCTTGATAAGGAGATAGTTTTTACGGGCGTAACTCTTGATTTGGCTAATAGCAGGCTTACAAATATTTGTTCATTAATATTGACGCCTAGGTAAACGGTGGCTGCGTATGCTTTTTCTGTCGCGTCACAGAATCCGTGGATCTCCACTGTGGATGTTGGTGAGAAGTGTACCCAGCGTGGGATCTGAATATTTTCTATGTGCTTATAACTTTCGATGAAACTTTGCTACCGATCCAGCGAGACTGGCGACACGGTTTCATCCCACCCTGTTCCCTCTAACCAGATGCCTTGCATCAACATTTTGGCGGTAACCACGAATGATGCCAGCCACCCTAAGGGGTCAAATAATTTTGCTATGGCCGACAGAATTTTCCGTTTAGTAAAGCTAGACTGTTTCTCTATGGGTTTCAT
Organism: Eurosta solidaginis; assembly: GCF_040869045.1. Lineage (NCBI taxonomy): Eukaryota > Metazoa > Arthropoda > Insecta > Diptera > Tephritidae > Eurosta > Eurosta solidaginis. The sequence goes on along the minus strand of NC_090319.1, from coordinate 173,338,414 downwards.
TTTGAAGTAAAAGATATCTGAGTGGGCGTTCCACCTAATGCCAAGTGCTTTAACCATACTGGTGTACTCGAAGTCTAGGAAATCTTCGTTTAGGAGGTGAGCCTTTGGTAGGCCTTTAAGTAGTTTGTTCGAGTTGGCAGTCCATTTTCTAAGCGAGAATCCTGCTGCTCCCAGGGCTGCCGTTATTTGATCCCTTGCTTTAATGGTGTCGGTAATAGTGTGGCCTGCTGTCAGCACGTCGTCAACGTACATTGCATTTCGTAGTATATCTGATGCTATAGGGTGGCTGAGCTCCACGTCGCACAGTGACGCCTCTGCCGTTAAGGCATGGCAAAAATCAAAAAAATCATAAGCGTTCGCTAAATCTAATACATGTTTCTAATAGAGAATTTTCCAGGGATCAAGAATATACAACTGTTTTTTCACATAGTTTACCAGGTAGAGCCGCCCAAAGTTGACCAATTTTCAACATTGGGAAAAATTTTTCTTCTTTTTCGTTGTATTTAAAATGGTTTTGTGAGTAAATAAGGCTGCCGGTTGTCGTTTTCTTGTATAGCAATTAAAGATAATTTAATTTAGGATTGAAACAAAAAAAAAATTGTATTTTTTTTTAAAGTTGGCGGATATACCTGTTTTTCGAAATGCCTATTTTTAGGGCCTTTTAAAACTTTGATGAAAAAAAAAAAAAATGTTAAAATATGTGCTCCGTCAAATTAACAGCAGTTATTTGTGAAATATTCAGTTACTTAAATTCATAAAGTCTACTTGCGTCCAGCTACAACTTCACGTTTTACATCAAATAAAGTTAAACAATCTTGGGCATAAATACGCGCCTGAGCAGGTATATATAATTCAGTACGGCCGTAAGGTCGTTTTTGTTATTGGAACTTGTTAACAACATAAATTTTTTTAGTTACGAATTGTATACCTGAAATTAATTTTAATAATTTGAGTAGGTATATAAAGCTATCCATCATACAATGCACATTATCATTCGTCTTTTGGAGATTAAGGAACTAAGTATTCTGTTTACTTACATAAAGTGAATAGCATTTTTAAATATAGTTCACAGATTAATATTTAGTCAGATACACTCGAAGCCAATTCTAATATGTATCTAGAAAACTCGAAACTATTTGCGGTGTTTAAATCTACAAAGTCAAGACGGGACTTCGTTGAGGCTACATGAGAGAATTAGGAGTGAAACAAGCATTAAAGAAAAGGAAGGCCTAGAAGAAAAAATTGGTTTACAATACATTATGATAGAAAGAAAATGGAAGGACGTCTATGCATGAAAAGTGGCTAGCTGACAAAACTTTTTTGGACGAAGAAACGCCTAGCACGTCAACCAATCCAACTAGAGGGAGACCAACAAAACCCATAGAAGAGTGTTCTACATACACAAGGAAAAGGAAGCTGTATGATACCACAAAAGCTATGGCCAGACGAAGAAAACGTGAAGTCTCATATAACAGAAGCAGTTGCGGTAGCAAGTCCAGTGCGACTGACGAGGATCAAAAACAGTTTTCCCACACCACCAAATGCGCTACCTAGGAAATACATTCCCGAAGAAGCTTTGGCGCTGTTTATAGATATCAGTTTAACGAAGAAAAAATGTATTATATTGCGTAAGTAATTATTGCAACGTAATGCCGATATTTTACCTGGATACAAAAAAATTACTCAAGCCAAGAAAGAAGCAGTTCCTCTAAGTCCCAAAATAACCGAATTATCAGCTGAAATTGAGCTACAAAACCTAATGGATCATACGTCTACATGACTCCTTCAAGGTTTTACTGAAGAAAAGTTGAAATCACTGTCATAGGAGCTAGCATTGATAACTAAGTGGGGCTGTGACGGATCATCAGGACAAAGCGCATATAAACAAAGAATAAATGTAGACGATGAAACAATTACAGATAGTAGTATGTTTATGGCCTCTATTGTTCCATTACGACTAAAAGATGAAGCTTCAGAATATTAATTATATTGTGCGGCCCGATATTATTTAAATACGAGGAGTCTTGAAAATCTTGATGATTCAATAACTGACGAACTAAATTATGAGTATGGAATATCTCCTTTGCATGCTAGGATAAGATGTATGGAATTTGTTTTGAAGCTGGCTTATACACTACCACAACAAGGAGAAGTTTTCGACGACAATACAACATGTAAGGAGAAACAAAACAGGAGAAAAATAATAATTCAGGATGCATTCTATAAAGAGATTGGCCTTAGATTTGACTGTCCAAAGTATGGATACGGAAATACAAATGATGGTAACCCCTCAAAAAGATTTTTTGAAAACGATGAAGTGACTGCTCGCATAACAGGAGTTAATAGGGATATTGTGAAAAGATTGGGAGTAATTTAAAATATTTTAAACTGCCATGAACCAGTTAATGGACCCAAATTTGGAGAATATGCATCTAAAACTACAGAGTTGCTGCATCAAAAGTAACCTGAGAAGAAACTCACATCAACGGTACATAAAATTTTAGCACATGGAAAAGATTTAATAGAGTAGCAGTCCTTACCATTAGGAGATTTGCTGAAGAAGCTCAAGAATCTAAGAACAAGCACTACAAAAGATATAGATGTATGAACACCTGCAAAGTATCACGAGTTAGGCAAAACGAAGACCTTTTCAACATGTTAGCTATCTCTTCTGATCCAGTCGTATCATCTATGAGGTATGTAAGAACACAGAAATATCTTACAGATGCGTGTAGCTCAGAAATGGTTCCAGTGACGATGACTATGTTAAGATAAAATAAGTTTCCCACTTCTTATAACAACAATGAAAAAGAGATTTACTAATCAATTTTGTTACTTTACTGAAAAATAAGATATCTATGTACAAGTTAATTTTTTAGTTCAAAAAAAAAAAAATCAATTAATTTAGTAATTTATAAATATATACTTTTCGTTATTGCATGTCTCTAAAGTTTATCAAATTTATTTTAAAGCCTAGGCATTTCGCCTTCAAACGAGTATTAAATTTTTGTAGAAATCAATACGTCTATCGAGTTTGGTACAAATTGGTAAAGCGGTTACTAAGATCAAACTTTTTAGCATAAATGGGCAGTGCCACTCCTTTTCCAAAATTCGTTGGCTGTTCAATCTTTAGCTCAAATAAAATTTCATTGAACCACTTTCAATAACTTTTAGTTTTTAATAAAATACATATTTGGCTTGTAAATTAAAAAAAACACATGTAAAATTTTACGATGAATTTTGAAGCACCTTGTTATTGTGGCACCAGAAAAGGACATTTGAGTTTTATAAGAGTATTGCCATTTAAAAGAAACAATAGGTCTATCGATTTTGGTAGTTGTTGATTACGTGACTACTTAGATACAACTTTTTATCATAAGTGAGCAGTGCCACGCTATCTTATCAAAATCATTAGTTTATCTTATTTAATGCTTAAATACGTCATTATAAGACAAATCTCATTTTATTTTTTTTATTTTTTACTAAAAACATTTTGTTTTTGCATTTTTCTATTTCGATTTCTTTTTGAAGTACCCTGTATCTATGACATTCTGAGCTTTCCCAAAAACTTCAAATAATTAGCTTTCATTTGCATTTTAAATTTTTAAAATATCTTCAGTGGTTCAGAAGTTATGATTTTTGCAAGAAAAAACTCAAAAGGCGCCACTGTGCAAGGTACAGGGCACAGTTAACTCCGAAGGTGACCGTTTTCAACTCATATAGTTGTATGGGTTGCGTGCTTTCTGTTCGGAATACAATACGTTGATACTTAGTGTGATCAGCGTGCAACAGAATTTGTCTGTACACTTTTTTTATGCCGCTGTTAAAGACATATTTGAAGAAACGCCACCTTAATATGAGAATGGTTAAGTCATTCTGTAGAACTGGCCCCGGATGGAGGATGTCGTTGAGGCTGACTCCGTTTGCAGTTGATGATGACGCATTGAACACCACTCTTACTTTGGTTGTTGTACTTTCTTCTTTTTTGACGGCATGATGTGGTAAAAAATAGGTATCACAGTCTTCAGCGGGGATGTGTGTTGGTACCCGGGACATGTGCCCCAATGCTTCATACTCTGCTAAGACCCTATTGTATTCTGACTGTAATGGTGGGCCTTTATGTAGCTAAACGCGTTTCCATTCGGAAAAATTGTGAACACGCAATTTTTAATGAGGGATCTAATTGTTTATATTTTGGAAATTCCTGTTTGAAAGGCAAGGATACAATATATTTACCCTCATAATTTCTAATCGTTGTGTTCTTATACAATTCTTCACAATACCTGTCATCATTATTATATGCCTTGTCCTTGGGGAATTCCTATGACAAAGGACACATATTTCTCGCTGGGTGAGATTGTTTCGGTTTTGCCGGACAATATCCAGCCGAACACCGTCTCTTGGGCTAGCAGTGTTCCTAACACGTCTTTCTTTATTCCCCCTAACATCACCTGTGCATAAATGTCGCCTCCTAATATCAGGTCGACTTGCTAATTGACAAAAAAACGTTTGTCAGCTAATACTAAGTTTGGGAAGGCCTGCATGGCCATGGCATCCACCTTGCATGCTGGTAGATTGCCAGTTAGTTGCGGCAGCACAAGCGCGGTAGTGGCGATATTTCTTGTCGGATCAATTGGAGATCGCAGTTGTATATGACACGCCTCCTTTACTTGTGCTGAAACTTGGTTGGTGATGCCTGACACATGTACAGACATCCGCTGAGATGGCAAGTTTATGCGCCGCTTAAGTCTCTCAGTTATGAAAGTACATTCTGACCCCGACGGAGAAGTTGGTGTTGTTGTAGAATACATTGATGCCGGCCGTACCTAGTAAAACCTCTTTACTTGTGTTTGTAAAGCAGGCCTTGAAGTGGTTAGTTCCATTGCTTTGGTTATTTCCATTGCTTTGATTATTGGAATAGGTGCGTTTCTGTTGCGCTTGGGCTGATGGGTCAGGGTGGTTATTATTGCGGTTTTCGTTTGCGTTTTGGTTGCTGTTCGTTGCCTGAATATGTAGGAGCGTATTATGTCTTTGCTGGCAGGTGGCGCAATTGTAGGAGCTTGAGCACCTAGACGCAGTATGTCCTGAGGATAGGCAGTTAATACACCCTTTTTTGTTTTTGATGAAGGTGATTCTGTCGGAAACCGCCAGTGTACGGAACCGTTGGCAATGCTGCAGTTTGTGCTCAGTGGATTTACACATCTTGCACGCACCTTTGGTTACACTCGTCTGAAAAGCACCTAGCTTTCTGTGAGAGTTTTCAGTAGACTGTCTACGATTATGGGTTTTCGGGTTTTTGGTTTCTAAGCTATCCTCAGTTATGCCAGAGACTGTCTCAAGTGTCTGGAAGCGGTTCTGTAAGAATTTATCCATGTCTTCCCACTTGGATATTTCTGTTTTATTTTCAACCGTTTGCTCCCACAAGGCTAGTGTGCTTTTTGGTAATTTCGTTGAACACAAATAAGTTATAATCGCATCCCAATTTGACACATCGATTTGATGTGTCTTTAAGGATGCGATACAGTTGCTGATGTCACGCTGCAACTTTTTAATTGAAGTGCCGCCTTCCTTTTCGACCGCCTCTAAGCTGAACAATGTTTTCAACTGAGTATTCACTAGTATGCTTTTCTTTTCGTATCTGTCTACCAGATTTTGCCACGCTATATCGAACCCTTCGTTTGTGAGTGGGCACTTTTGCACTATGTCTTTAGCCTCACCCTGGGTCTTTTGTATCAAGTGGTACTACAATCTTTCTACCGGGGTGAGTCGCCTATTTAAAATATATATGGCTGTAAAGAGGTCTCTGAATGTAGGCCAGGATAAGTAATCTCCCTTGAACACATCAGTGTTACAGGGGGGTAGGCGGATATTTGTATCCCTTTCGTGCTGTTGTTCGGGCTTAGGGTCGGGTTTGTTGAATGTGGCCTGCCGCGTTGCTATGTTTGACATGCAACGCAAGCAGACTGCGTATGCACTTTTGTGCTTTATCTTAACAGCTGATATATTTTTTCTTGTAGAGTATCCCCGGCTAATATTTCATCATGGGCTGTTTTTGCTTCTATCATTTTGCCTTTAACTCATCTTGCTGGATAGCCAGAATATATTTCGTATGGCATTCGGATGTGTTGTTGAAGTCAGCTTCAAATTCTATGACTTCATCAGCCACCCTGATGTAATTTTCCATCGCTTTCGACATGACAGCAGTACTGAGCTTAATGGTGAAATGGATCTAACTTGTTAATAGCAGTAGCTCACGAAGGCACGTTCAGCTTAAGATAGGACGATGTTGCTAGTGGGTATATCCCCAATATAATGGATTGCCACCATAGGGTAAACACGCAAATTTTTCTCTGTGTATATTATTCTTTAATTCCTTCAGCTAATTGTGCTTTTATGCGAACACTCTTGCCACCCAACTCACCGCAGTGTTAGTGTTGTGTATATAAGAAAATAAGGTAAGTGACTTTGGTTTAGTGATAGTAACGCTGATTTATGTCAGAACCTAAATAATTGGTTCAATGGATTACACTTAAGTGTTCAATGGTTCTAAAATATTGGCAGTGACGATAAATTGCGTTAAGGTGTTGTTGCAAAGAAATTGCCACACTACAGTGAAAAAGTGGGGTTATGCTAAATTTGTGCAGCTGGCTGCGATATCCCTCGAATAGATGCGTTACCGCAAACAAACTACTAAATGAAAAGACTTTATGTAACTCTGTGTAACTTAATTGCCACACATACGTATAATTGGTTTTTATTAATAAAATCGCGCTGTTGGTACGCCGGGAAGTTAAACTATGTGTAATTTTCCTAATTGTTCAAAAAAAAATTGAACTCAAACCACGTATCTTTGTGCTTTTGTTTGACCGCTCGTGTTTGTTTGCTGGTGTAGTGCTTGTCGCTTTGATATGATATGATATCGATGGTTGCTTTTGCTGCTAACGGCTAGCTTTTGAAACGCTTTTGTGTGGTTATAGCTTTGATTTGCTGTGGTTATAGCTTTGATTTTCTGTGGTTATCCAGTTGGCCGCTCGTAATTCAGTTCCGGCATAGTAGGATCATGAAAAAACCGCTTCGATAGCTCTCTAGTAAGTTCCCAAGGGGTTTTTTGCGCTCGTTGAAAAAAGAGAAAAAAGGAAAAGAACACACAGCAGATTAAATTCTTGAATTTAACAATTTAATAATTTGTATTTCAAAGCTATGTCACAATGTGTATTTCACTTACTGTATTTAGGCTAAGTTATACAAAAAAATTAAAATCTTACCTATAACAGGGCTGACGGCTGCAGTTGTCACGGAGGTTTCCAAAAAAGAAGTGAAAGAGCTTCTTTCTTATAAAACGCGTTCACCCCTCAATTCCGCCGAAAGCGGTTTTGAGGGGTGATTGAACGAAAGTTATTTAAATTGGAAAGTCGAGCACCAACACACACACATACGCCTACACAGACATATGTAGCCGTTTGTGTTAGTGCGCGAAAGTAGAGATAGAAGCAAACACAGATAGTTTACATTAGGCTGGGTTACCATTGGCCGTGCTCATCCTTGGGTTTAGCTTGATGGCCTAAACAGTCCGTTATTCGGGACAAAATAAATTTACAATAAAAACCTAATTCTAGTTATCGCTCCACTTTGCATTTTTTTCGTTTTGCAATAATCGCTTACTACGACTTAAGCTATTTCAACTTTATACTAAAACATGCCGCTGTGTTAAGAAAATATGTTTGCGATAACCACTTATCTCGAGATAGTCGTAACAAATGTTTACAATTCTTCTTAAGGACACATAAGCTACTTATGCAAATGTAAATTGGTACAGTTTCCAGTTCGGCGATTATGCAACTGCTAATAACTTCTCTATTATTTTACTTAGAAGGATACTGGTTGGACACAGATGTGTAGCTTTAATTCGGGAACACCATACCGCTCATAACTAAAATTCTTCTTAAGTCGACTTAAGCGGTTATTGCATGAGACCACAGAATTGTAGCACGTACCTGCTGCAAGTAAATGTAAGCAAGTTGCTCGAGGTCAGGTCAGAAATGAGTTAATATGTTTTGAACCACAAAATTATCCAACTTAAAATAAAAAGGGTTTTTTAGATGAAAGTGTATCGCATATTATATATATTTTTTCAAAAATATTCGTGGGGAAAACAGTTTGTAATAATTGTTTAAAAAATTCATTATTTATTCATTATTTTGATTTTTTTATAGTTAAATATTTTTTTAACGCAGATATAAAGCAAATATTACTACCTTCAAAATAAAACAAAAATGAATAAGATACGACGAGTGGAACCAAAGATATAGAATTTGAATGTGGACAAGTTTGCTTACCCATCGAATCTGAGCACATGCAAATCTCTGAAAAAAAAAATTGATTTCGAGGAAATCCTGATATATGTGTTGACTTAAATTGCGAAAAGATTCCCAAAAATAAATTTGGTGTCTTTTAAAAAAGTGAAATTTTGTTTTCTACAAATCCGTACGAGTTGTAAAATAATGACCCATGAGCATTCTGTTTGTTGATTGTACGAATGCTGTAAATTCCTGAAATTTTTTTCTTTCTATAATGCTTTCGTGATATTTTTCAATTAAAACATTTAGTTTTCTTAGAATACTACGTCTATCAATTAGTTGAATATTCTATTCATTCCAAGTTTCAACCAATTTATCAATTACACGAGGAGTTAAATTTTTATGCGAAAACATTTTACTTTGAATTTTAGCATGATAACTTAAAAAAAATAAAATCTTAAAATGTCACGACTAGACGGTAAATTCAGATTATTTAATTCACTTGATAAACCAAATGCAATGATATCGTGTTTAAGTATATGTGATAAAGTGGATTCAGATGATGTAGAAAGATTTGGTTCATCCATTTTAAATTTAAATACAAAAAGCTGTAAAGAAAAAAAATTTTTCATACGAAATTTGTTAAAAATGATAATATAGTAGTTAAAAGTTCATTTTAGGTTAATTTCTCTTAATTTAAGACTGTTATATCTACTAAAATTCAAAAACACTATAGATATTAATACAGATTCTGAAGTGTACGTAAAATACCTTTAAAGTAAGCCCAATATGATATTTTTCCTATAATTCTATCAGAAACTATGAAGATTTTTGGCCAAACCCTACATTCATATGGCAAAATATCTATTTTGCAAAAGTGGAGGACTCGAAATCAGACTTAGAGCTATAGTGTCTTCAGCAATTTTTCTTAGAATCATCTGTTGATTACGTTTTTACTATACTCCGGATGGAAAAAAAAATTGACCCGCTCTAATGTACATAGTTTTTTGTTCTTAAGAAATAGCATTTGGGTTGTGGCAGAGTTTGTTGACTCATGGTAACCTTCTGCTCCTACTCATTCTTTTTATGTATAAGTACTATGTATATTGTAATATTGGTCTAGTTGAATAAATTTTGTTTAACCGAACGGTCGCGTTCTATATTGCGTTCTTACTCGTATAAATAAAAAAATATAGATGTAAGGCACAATAACCTCCGAAGAGATTTCAGGCCGAGCTTCTCTTCCAAGTTGCGCCGTGCTCCTTTTTAATTTTTCCTACAAATTGGCGGGGCTGGACGTACTTCTTTCATGTCGACTCTGAATGGCATCTGCAAAGCAGATGTGCTTTCACTGAGCAGCTTTTCATGACAGAAATATACTCGGAGCGCTTGCTAAACACTTCCGTAGGGTGATCGCGCTTAGAAAAAATTGTTTCTAATTGCAAAAACTTGTTTCTAAAATTTTGATGTTGCTTTGCCCGGGGCGTGCTTCGGTGTGGTAGGCGGAGCATGCTACCATCACAAACCAGGGCGGCCGCCAAAGTATACTTAAATACTTCGAACTAAAAACTGCGCGGAAGAGCTGGAGAATTTGGTAATAAATTTTAGAAGGAAAAAAATACAATTCCACGAGTATAATTGCAGATAAAGTGAATCGTTAAGAAAAAATGGTTCTTCCCCTCAGAGCATGCAAAAAGAAAAAAACAGGAACAACAAGTAGAAATCGTAAAACCAGTGGTAGCGATGAAAGGCATTTTATTTGCCATTGTACAATCAGTCCTCGCCGTCCTCTTGAGCTAAGAGTTGGTATGGTTGAAGCATATGGTAAACAGAATGTAAAGCGCTAAATAAACAAGTTACGAACACAACTTTCGAATTTGACGGACAAGATGTATTCTGGTAGAAGTAGGTTTGCCGTTAAATTACAATTTACTATTACTTGATTTGCAATAAATCGAATGATTAATGGAACTTTTTTTTTGCCTTTCCTATTCATTGGTAAATGTGGAAATGGTGATATTTATACAAAAACACGCATTGAATTGTTGAGCAATAAATTCACAGAAACTATAAGTGAACGCGTAAATATTTTCTATATTGATTATTAAACATTTTAAATACTAAGTACCCTAAAGAAGAAAACGTTGCGAATAATTTTATGAAGTAAGGTAACCGGATAAAATTGATGGATAGGTCGTACCGAATTAAACTGGGTTATGCTGAAATAAGAGCCCTACTCCTCAGATTTCCTTTATTTACTAAGATTGGAGACTTTTATTTCATGGCGGATAAAAAAGCTTTTTATTTATACAAAACCAAAGTTTTTCGATTTTATAGCCATTAGCAGTTTACAACGCAAAATCGCTTTACTTGAATATAATGGTATATACAACCGGGATATACACGTATTTGCTGTAGGTAGGTGCAAGTCGTCAGCTGGTCTTATTGTAACTGATGGCAACGGTTGAAACCCTTCTTCTGACGCTGGTAACGCTGGTGATCCCGTCCAAAAATAAACCTTAAGACATAAAGAAAATAAGGCAGATAAAAGGAAAATTTTTTGCAAAATTTATTTGAAATTTATTATTTACCAAATCTTGGCGCTCCGATGTATCCATTTTTTCAACTATGCTCCAAAACCACTTTTTGAACTTCAATAGTTTATCAGAACCTTCGCTGGACTCATCATTAAATGTTGTGTATGATATCAATGTAGATACATTTATTTCGCCAACGCCGTTTAATAACAATCGCAAGTCCTCGGAAGTCAAGTTGTTCATACAATTATCCGGCAATACATCAAATACTCCATGTCTTAGCGCCTAGTGGATAAATATAAATTTCTCAAAATGCAATATAAATATTTTCATATATTTAATATTCCTATATTGCGAGTATTATATATATTTATGACTATTTTATATATATGGCACCAGAGTTGAGGGTAGTGCATTATTGTAACAGCCTTCACTCTGAGTTGATTGGTAATGCAAGAATTATCAGCCTCACTCAGCTAAAATGATAATTAAGCTACAAAATGTCTCCCTAAAATTTAAAAGCTAGGACCGTATCGTGTTATACGATACGTGATCGCACTCAATTTTGCAAATCGCCATAGCGCTGAAATGAGTAGTCGGATTAGGGAAATATGTGAAATGGTGGCTGCCGGTACTCATAAGATCCATAACTTATCATTTTTACGAATCTTTTGAGAGTTTCTGATTTATCGTTTGGGCGAAATTGCTTTTCGATACGTGATCGTATAACACGATACGGGCCCCTGGTACTGAAAATATTTTCAGTTTCAGGTTGTTTTTCCACTCATTTGAGCGGAGCATAGAAACTTTTTTTATTCAGCTGAGTGGTAGTGAAAAAATGAAAGGGCTGCAATAATTTTTTTTAGACATAGTCGAAAAAAGCAACACTATCAATAAGCTGGAAAAAATAGTGCGCACTCAAATTTTTCCAATATAGTGTAATGCTAATGAAAGTGTAATCAAAATTTAGTACACTACCTCAAATAAATATGTATGTATGGCACAAAATCATGGCGGTGTTGTTTAAATTTCAAAAATTTTCCTCCCTTCCTCCTGTCACATACTTTTATTCCATTTTTTTTTTTTATTCCTGCCCTCCTCTTATTAGCTTTATCTCCATTACCGTCTCATTTTACATTTCCCTTTAACTTATTCGCTCTATCCTTTACCTTTTCATTCTAAGTCGTCCTCCCACTCCACTCTCACATCCGCTCGCCCTCCCTCATATACCCTCATACGGGGCTTTTCACGTCAAGTGTTCGCACTCCAAAAACTTGATATCTCCAAAATGTACTAAAGTTTGTAAAAATGTAGTAATTATAGGGTAAATTTTCTGTGCTAAACGAGTGACCGAAATATGCATGGATTGCGATGATACAGGGTATCGAAAATTTGCTTACCACTTACTTTCAACCTAAAAAAAATTTTGGATGATTCTATTTTGAAAAAAAAAAATATTCTACAAACATTTATCCCATTTTTGTAATAATTTTTTTAAACTTTTTCAAAATGAGCCTAGTTTGTAGGCTTTTACAAAAAGAAAAGTAAGATATATAGGTATCTCTAACAGCAAAAAAAAGAGAAAAAATATTGTGAAACGAATAATGGAAGATCGCAGTGGGCGAGTGAGCGATTCAAAAAGCCCCAGAATATTATACCTCTTGAAAATAAAAGGGGTGTTAGATGGAAAAGGTGCTAAATAAAAAGTGATTGTGTTTCCTAAGTTCTAGCTTCCACCGTCAACACTCCATCAACTGGCCAGTGGAAGGAGGATGATGAAGTGCCTCATCTTTTTGACTCATTTATACATACATGTGTATTAGGGTGGGTCGATTTGTATGGACGAAAGTTAACCGATATCGCGCCATCGATTTTTCGATATGATTTGGGCTCAGGAAAAAAAAGTTCCAATACGCATACCCAAAAAATTAATTTTCGAGCCTGCGAAATTTCATTTTTTTTTTTACTTTTTTTCGACATTAATTTTTAAAGTGTTTTTCATGATCTACTAAAACAATTTTCATATGTATACCCTGTCCGACCCAAAAATGTCCGCTAAAAACGTTGGTGATAACAGTTTTTTGAGAAACGTTTTTAGCGGACATTTTTGGGTCGGAGAGGGTTACATGAATGATACAATCAAATGAAAATTTTTTTAGTAGGTCATTAAAAAAAACCTTAAAAATCAAATCCTATCGAAAAATCGATGGCGCGATATCGGTTAATAAATCGACCCAGTCTAATATGTATACAGACCTGTTAAATATTGATTCACAAAAAAATGATTATTAAGTAATTTGTTTTAAATTGGATTATTTATTAATTGATTAATTGCAGAGAAATTAACTAATCCAATAAGTTGGTTTAATTGCTTTCTTTGTTAAATCATTCTTATAATATAATATTTAAATTTTTCTTTTTTTGTGCAACGAATATAATAATTAAATCCATTTCATTTATCTCCATAATTGTCGAAAAATTCTGATTGCTAACAAATGAAGTTTTGATTAGTGTTTGATACATAGTTTTTTTTTTCATTAAAATGATTACCTAAATTGAAAAGAAAAAGTAAGTTATCATTAATGGAAAGTTAACCGGTCTGTATGTCTATGTTCATATCTATGCAACAATTTCATGTTTTATTTGCACCACTTTGGGGGTTATTTTGTCCCAAATTCTACCAAAAATTTACGTTAAAAAAATATTAATGAAAAAACTTTTTTTGTTTGAACATTAACAAACTTTTGCGACATGAGCTTTTAAATTTATGTTATTGTAGCAGTATTTGGCCCCATCCAATAGATGCGACCAATCACAAATTGTCATAATTGTCCCCTAACGGGAGTCCAAGGAAACTTGCTGTTTCAACAGGGTGGGCCATAATGAGAGGGGTGTTAGAGGCGTTGGTTCTACAATACAGTTGAAGAGATGGTTTGTGTCATGTAGGGATACATTACAAGCAGGACATACATTTTGTATATCGGGGTTGATTCTGTATAGGTAGAGTTTAACGTGTTACAGTATCCAGATCGAAGTTGAGCTAGAGTGACGCGCATTTCCCTAGGGAGAATGCGTTCCCCCTCTGCTAGTTTTGGGTATTGTTCTTTAAGTACTGGATTCAACGGACAATTCCTGGCATAGAGGTCCGACGCCTGTTTGTGGATTTCACTGAGGACCTGCTTGTGCTTTTTAGCTTTATACGGCTGTGTTCTCAGGTGCCGTATTTCCTCATAATGCTTACGGAAATTACCCCTTAAGCCCCTTGGCGGTGCAGCCTCATCAATCAGATGTCGGTTGGGATTCCCAGGTTTTTGGGTATTCAAGAGAAACTGTTTGGTTAACATTTCATTTCTCTCACGGTTCTTAGGGCGATATTTTGGCAGGCCTGTAGCTTCTTCCAGTGAGTAGTCTTTAGGCTTGGCGACCATATCGGGCACGCGTATTATGCAATCGGCTGGCCAACTGCTTTGAAAGTGGTAATGAGCGTTTCTTTAACTTTAACCCACGTAATGAAAGTAAGAGATTTGAGAATATTATTACGGCTCTGGATTTTCGGTACAATTGCGGCTGCATGCTCTCCAAAATGTATATCCTCATCGAACGTCACACCCAAGATTTTGGGGTGTAACATGCCAACCTAATAAAACCGCACTGCGTTTTTTTAGCGCACGCAAACAACCGGCGTTTTTTGCCCTAACCCAAATAAGCATGCGTTGCGACAATGTAAAGCATGTGTGCAAACTGTAACGTAGCATTACAACATCACCCCCCTGTATTTCCTTATTCACTTAAACCTAAACCTCCCTGTACTTATTTTTCTATAGCATAGCCAACAACCACTATGGTAAATAACCACACGCTACCAACTACTGATAGCAAACCAATGATGTGTTCCGTCAACACAAGAAAATCACAAGAAAATTACAATAATGGTGTATTGGTCTCTCAACCAGTTTGCGGCACTACCCATATAAACAGCGAATTTGCATTTTTGCAATTCAGTCCTCACAGGTGAGCCAGCGGGAGTGGTTGTCTTTTTAAAGACCGGCTAGCTAGCTGAGTGGAAGGGGCGCTGTCATGGAGCGGATCACCCCCCTCCAGGGCTGGACGACGCGAGTGGTGTCTTCGGACTACTTTTCCCTCCGTCGCCCACCTTGGTGCTTGAGCGGCCCGCTGGGGCACCGTCATGGCGCGGGAGAAGAGGGTGTGGCCGTGGCGCGAGTCACCCCTTGCTGCACCAGGACGACGAGAATGATGTCTTCGGGCTACTTTTCCCTCCGCCACCAGGAATGACCCGCTGCCCGAACGACCGCACGACCCCTCTGCATAGCTCTGGTTTCAGCCGTGAGCCGATGCGTGCGCACAGGGGCTACCGCTGTGCCGTTAAGGTGCACTTCCCCTCCGCCCACGGGTTGACCCACGGTGCCCCGGCTGGTACAATCCCGCTCGCTTTACGCACCTTCTACTAGTGTGCAAGTAGGGAGGCGGGGGTGTCCAGCGGCGAAACCAGCACTAACGAGTCCTCGCAGTTTCTCACGCAGGTGACTGACCCCGCCGACTGTCGAGCCTGCCGAAGACGATCGATCAGCCCGATCCTGCCGAAGCCGACCGACCAATACAAGCCCGCCGGTACGCCCATCCTACACCGCCCGGAACACGCAACCGCTGTGCAGGTAAACCCCGTCGCCAGCCTACTTCCCCTCTCTTCCGGCCCCGGTACGCGCTCCGTAGCCCACCGCCGCTGCATCCTTCACGCCGCTGCTACGACGACCATTGGCCGCTTGCCATCCTACCGCCGATAAGCCACTGCATCCGTCACGCCGCTGTTACGACGACCGTTGGCCGTCTGCCATGCTACCCCCGTTAAGCCGCTGCATCCGTCATGCCGCTGCTACGACGACCGTTGGCCGCTTGCCATCCTACCGCCATTAAGCCGCTGCATCCGTCACGCCGCTGCTACGACGACCGCTGACCGTCTGCCATCCTATCGCCGTTAAGCCGCTGCTACAACGACCGTTGGCCGCTTGTCATCCTACCGCCGTTAGGACGCTACTTCTATCCCACCGCTGCTTCCGCTCCGCCGTACCAACCCGTCCGTTACCCGACCGTTCAACCGCCCTACCGAACCTCCTCTATTCCAACGACCGTTAGCCGCCGCTCCGCCCCCTCGCCATCTTGCGACGGAAAGCTGCTGCCCGCGTAATATCTCCAGCCGTGTGTTCGTAACACATAAATATTGTGTATTTATTCAGTAGGGGTTTGTGGGACCTTTACTCGACTCTGGATTGACTGACCGTTACCCAGGCTTAGAAAAAACCCACCTCATAAATGGCGCCCGAGCGGGGACCCTCCTCAGCAGATGACCGTGGAAAAACAAATACAACAACCACCAATACTGCCGGGGCGGGTTCGACGAATACACCGCTAGAAACAACACATACGCCGGTTCCTGAAGGCACGCTGCGGAATACCGACTCACTCAATTGGATCTACTTACTGAAAAGGGAGAGGCTGATAGAGGAGTGCAAGGAGCATAATATTCACGTGGAGGACCAAACCGTAGCCGATCTGCGCCGCGCACTGAGCACGTACGTACAAACAAAGCGCACGAGGAAATCAAGCGAAGACCTACTGAAGGAGTTGGAGAAGGAAGTAGAAGAGGACGAAGGAAAAACAGCTAAACTACCAACACCGACACTAAACATCTCCCCCACACCACCGACGAAGTCAATCCCCACCCTCCCGATTCATAGTCCCCAACCGCATGCGCATGAGAGAGAACGCGCACGACCGAAACGAGACGAAATGGGCACCGGTGAGCTAATGAATACCGTCCGCCACTGGGATCTGCATTTTCGGGAGAGGAGTCGCTGCACGAACTTCTGGAGAGAATAGAGGAGCTCGCCGAATGTTACCGCATCCCCTTCGACCGGCTCCTCCTAACGCTGCCGGAATTGCTACGTGGCAAAGCACTCTAATGGTACCGCATCCGTAACCAACAAATCAACCACTGGAGCGATTTTCGAAAGGAGGTGAAACATTTTTTTCTGCCTAAGCGTCATCTTCAATATTTAGAAGAGGCTATCCGAAAACGCAGGCAACAAGGCCGAGAAAAAGCCAAGGACTACGTCCTCGCATTGGAAACGCTGATCTGCCAGCATCCGACAGTGTGTAAGGAAAACCACCTCGAGCGAATATACGATGGCCTACGCGTTGAATACCGCCTCTTAGTCAAGCGCAGCGAGTTTAAGACGATCGATGAGCTCCTGGAAATAACGGAAGAATATGAGCTGCTAAAAATCAAGGAAGCAAAACAAGGCAGAGTGGCGATCCACAGCCTGTATCATCTTCAAACGGAGTACGATAGCAAGGAGTGATGCTGGCTCCGCTTACAATGCAGGGGCCGCGGGAGAATGTTCTGCTACAGGTGTGGACAAGACAACATCCTCTCCGGGGACTGCCTATGCCCTTCGACCAACAAATCCACCGACAACAACACATCCAGGATGCCGTCGAACGATGTAAGAGGAAGCCGCCAAACATTATTTGTTCGGCCATACCAGTCAATGGAACCACCAAGCTGCGAGCCCACTACCGAAATACAAGTAGATGACCGTTTCTACATACCATCGAGGGCATGAGCGTGCGCGCGCTAGTGGACACCGCCGCCACCCTCTCATACGTCGATGAGTCAATACGAAAACACCTGGATAGGAACAAGGTCAAACCACATCTTAACAGGCGGAGCGTCCAATTGGCAGACCAGACGTGTGTCTATAGTTCGAATTCCTACCCAGCAAGGATTACCAAGGACGAACGACTAATACAATGATGTCCGTCATCCCGAACCTGACAGAACGGATGATCTTAGGAATGGACTTTTTACGGGAAAAGGCAATCACCCTCACGCTAGATGGCCAGCCGTTAGACGTCACTTTGAACAGAAGATCAGCCGAGTTAGACACACTATGTGCAATGACCAGCCGGGAACACGTGAACAATGGCCAAAACTCGAAGCAGGAAACTTTTTCAGCGCACCACAGGAAGCGATTGAGCAGAACCGTTAGCCCAATTACCGCAGCCGAACATTCGACCATCCGTAAACATAACCGACCGCTGAAGCAACGCTTCTACCCCCATTACGCGGCTATAAAAAAATACAACTTCAATAAAGAGTACCGAAAAAGAGCGCCGAGCAAGATATGCAATGCGCTCTCCCCGCCCGTTACAAAACACCGAACCAGACATATTTTACACAATAAAAAGAGACAGGGAAGAGCCCGGTGAGATTATTGGCAACCATGCAATATCCGCAGCCATGGGAAATAGTAACCGCCGACTTCGTGCCACCACTACCACGTTCCAAGCAAAGAAGCACTTACCTTCTCGCCATGAACTACAAATTCTACAAGTGGGTGGAGTTAATCCCGGCGCGCCAAGCAAAAACGGCAAGCGTGCTCAAAGCGCTACAAGAAAAGGTCATACACCGACTTGGCTGTCCGAAAACCTTCCTCACCGACAATGGGAAACAGTTCGGCGGAAAAACGTTAGCACCGTTCCTGAGCGACCACCGCGCATGGAATTAGATTCCACAAATGGCACTTGCAGTAAATATAGTCAGCAAAGAATGTACAAGAGTGTCTGCAGCAGGCATAAACTTCGGCGAAATAAAACGACGTCAGAGCGGGTGCACACGGAGGGAGCAGTACCAGTGGCCAGCCAACCGAGTAAAACGCAAAGGGGAGCAATTTTCGGGCCACATTGTACCGAATACCTGATAGCCATAATGAAATCACAACCCGAGGAACATGGAAACGAAGAAGAAGAATATTATGTATTATAATGAATTGTATAAAATATACTCTGTTAGTTTTAAGAACAATGAAATTTAATTATTCTTACGTTATACAAATAAATTAAAAACATAAGCTCTGTTAGATATAAATGACTCTGTATATTTTTGAGAGAAAAGAAAAAAATAATTAATAAAGTGCTTCGCCCACATGCACACCGGCATGAGACATAAATCCATCTTTCCGCACCACAGCTTTCCGTCAACCGAAGTGGGAGGGGGACTGTAACGTAGCTTTACAATAACATCACCCCCCCCCCCTGTATTTCCTTATTCACTTAAACCTAAACCTCCCTGTACTTATTTTTCTATAGCATAGCCAACAACCACTATGGTAAATAACCACACGCTACCAATAAAAATAATTAATAAAGTGCTTCGCCCACATGCACACCGGCATAAGACATAAATCCATCTTTCCGCACTACAGCTTTCCGTCAACCGAAGTGGGAGGGGGACTGTAACGTAGCTTTACAATAACATCACCCCCCCCCCCCCTGTATTTCCTTAATCACTTAAACCTAAACCTCCCTGTACTTATTTTTATATAGCATAGCCAACAACCACTATGGTAAATAACCACACGCTACCAACGACTGATAGCAAACCAATGGTGTGTTCCGTCAACACAAGAAAATCACAATAATGGTGTATTGGTTTCTGAACCAGTTTGCGGCACCACCCATATAAAGAGCGAATTTGCATTTTTGCAATTCAGTCCTCACAGGTGAGCCAGCGGGAGTGGTTGTCTTTTTAAAGACAAAATAACAACTCCGGCTAGCTAGCTGAGTCGAAGGGGCGCTGTCATGGCGCGGGTCACCCCCCACCAGGGCTGGACGACGCGAGTGGTGTCTTCGGACTGCTTTTCCCTCCGTCGCCCACCTTGGTGCTTGACAGGCCCGCTGCCTCAATGACCAAATACCACCTTCCCCCTCAGCACGGGCTGCATGGCAGGGGCGCCGTCATGGCGCGGGTCACCCTGCACCAGGGTTGGACGACGCGAGTGGTGTCTTCGGACTACTTTTCCCCCCGCCGCCTCAATGACCCAAAGCACCCCTCCCCCTCAGCGCTGGTTTAATAGGCTGTCCGGAACGGTGGGACCACTGCCACTACTTAGCTAGGGAGAAGAAAGAGGGTGCGGCCGTGGCGCGGGTCACCCCTTGCTGCACCAGGACAACGAGAGTGGTGTCTTCGGGCTACTTTTCCCTCCGTCGCCCTGGTCTGGTAAGGAATGACCCGCTGCCCGAGCGACCGCACGACCCCTCTCCATAGCTCTGGTTTCAGCCGTGAACCGATGCGTGAGCACAGGGGCTACCGCTGTGCCATTAAGATGCACTTCCCCTGCGCCCACGGGTCGACCCACGATGCCCCGGCTGGTACAACCCCGCTCGCCTTACGCACATTCTATTAGTGTGCAAGTAGGGAGGCGGGGGTGTCCAGCGGCGAAACCAGCACTAACGAGTCCTCGCATTTTCTCCCGCAGGTGACTGACCCCGCCGACTATCGAGCCTGCCGAAGCCGGCCGACCAATACAAGCCGCTGTCCAAGTAAACCCCGTCGCCAGCCTACTTCCCCTCTCTTCCGGCCGTGGAAGCGCTCCGTAGCCCACTGCCGCTGCATCCGTCACGCCGTTTCTAAGACGACCGTTGGTTGCTTGCCATCTTACCGCCGTTAAGCCGCTTCATCAGTCACGCCGCTGCTACGACGACCGTTGGCCGCTTTCCATCCTACCGCCGTTAAGCCGCTGCATCCGTCACGTCGCTGCTACGACGACCGTTGGGCGTCTGCCATCCTACCACCGTTAAACCGCTGCATCGGTCACGCCGCTGCTACGACGACCATTGGCCCATTTCCATCCTACCGCTGTTAAGCCGCTGCATCCGTCACACCGCTGCTACGATGACCGTTGGCCGTCTGTCATCTATCGCCGTTAAGCTGCTGCACCCTTCACGCCGCTGCTACGACGACCATTAGCCGCTTGCCATCCTACCGCCGTTAACCCGCTGCATCCGTCACGCCGCTGCTGCGACGACCGTTTGCCGTCTGCCATCCTACCGCCGTTAAGCCGCTGCATCCATCACGCCGCTGCTACAACGACCGTCGGCCGCTTGCCTTCCTACCGCCGCTGATTCTATCCCGCCGCTGCTTCCGCACCACCGTACCAACCCGTCCGATACCCGACCGTTCAACCGCCCTACCGAACCTCCTCTTTTCTAACGACCGGTAGCCGCCGCTCCGCCGCCTCGCCATCTTGCGACGGAAAGCTGCTGCCCGCCTAATATCTCCAGCCGTGTGTGCGTGTGTTCGTAACACATAAACATTGTGTATTTATTCAGTAGGGGTTTGTGGGACCTTTTTTCGACTTTTGATTGACTGAGCGTTACCCCAGCCTTAGACAAAACCCACATCATAAAACGTCAAATCTAAATGTCACGCAGAACAAAAATTGGAAATGAGTTAGGTTTTGACGCAGCAAATTCAATTTGGGTTGCTCTCATACAAGTTGTATGTGCATGAGACATTTTTGGCAGAAAATGACTTGCGTGCTTTTATATTAGGTTGGCATGTAACACAGTCGGTAGCGTGGTGCCATCGACGTGGATGTTCAATATAGTCGACATTTGGAGCGTCTATGTTGTAAATAAGGTCGACGATGATTTAGTCGGTGACAATGTCAGGTTGCGCGAGCCGAAAAAAATGAAGAGATCAGGGAGATAGCTATTTATTTTGCTATAAAGCTCATCGATCTGTGGGCCTGGGCCTGTGGCCATTATTGTACAGTCATCGGCGTAGGAAACGATAGTGACTCCTTCTGGTGGTGAAGGTAGCTTTGATATGTAGAAGTTAAACAAAAGTGGGGATAGGACACCACCCTGTGGCACCCCTTGTTTAATTCTTCTTCTTTAAGGCGCAGACTACGGGACGACCCTGGGCGTGAACAGCAAGGAGCCACAAAAGATTTATAAAAGTTACTAGGACGTCGGATTTTGGGGTCTAGCCCACAACAACCTGTCCGATGCAACCATCCCTTGCACGTGACACACTGACAAGAGTATGACCGTCCTAAAAAGATTTTTTCCGGCAAATGCAGCAAAACCATTTCTCAGGATCGAGGTCAGGTGAAGGACCCGGATTGGGTTCGATAACTTCTCGGAGCAGGAGAGTATGGCGCAGTCACGCTGCAAATATCTGCTGGGAGGATGACAATTTGTGGGAGGGACGCAACAAATTAAATGGGGTTACACTGAAATGACAGCCTTTGGTCGGGAAAAATCACTAGTCGCTCCGATACATAGAAGCGGCTGCCTGTGGAAGCGAAATTTCTTTTGTCTTTGTTCGCACTCTGCTAAGTTGGGGCATGTAACAACATTAACTCTGATCATGTTGCATAAGGCTATATTACCGCACTCACATAATTTCGGTTTGCGGCTAATGAAATTTTTGTATTTTTCTTCTCTCTATTTGTAAGAGAATTTGAACTAGACCACTTAACATAAATATGTTTGCCTAACTTATCATGCTCAGCTGCTCAATAATTTCAATTTTCTTTTCGTTGTTAGCTCAATCTACACGCAGCAATATCAATTAAGTTCAGTGATTACTGATACTTAGCATTACTGATACTTAGCATAGACTTGACTTGGCTGGAGAACTGCCACTTACAGTTCTGTTAAATGAACGTTGTATGTTACTGATTACTCAAACTTAGCAACACTTAACTTGACTTAGAAGTCTCTTGAACTTTGATTTACTATGTACGTTCTAAGTGACGTTTACATTTTGAGATGCCATTTGCTTGTTTCTATTTCATTTTGACATTTTGTCATACAAATTGACATTTATTGATTATGATGCCAGAGTGTATGCGCTAAGTGGGGTATAATCGTGGCTAAGTGGCCAAGTTTACGCCAAGTCAAGTCAAGTCTATGCTAAGTATCAGTAATGGGGCCTTTAAGTGCAAGCGGTGATTCTCGTTCACTCGCAAACTGAGAGCGATTTATTAATATTGTAACGAATTTAGGGAACTCCGATTTTTATGCATCTTCTGCTAACGTTCGAATCGCTAAGATGTTGAATAAATCACTCCAATATTCAGTATTGCAAACTGGTCTTTATTTAGATTACTTTGGGCGTAGTACTTAACAATTATACTTCACAACTAATAGCGTGTTTAAATCAAAACTGACTAGCTATTACTCAGCCTGCACTGCTTTTATACTCTCGGTTTCCTCGTTCACCCATTTCTCCTAAGGTATAGTAATTTCGCGAACAGTTGTAAATAATGCGTGGTTAGTTACCAGCTATATACCTGTATATCTGTAGTCCACGCCTCTCCCATAGCCATATGCGTGTGTACGTGTGGGCAACTATTTCGGCTGATGACTACATATTTGTGTGTGTGAGATATCTCTTCGTCGTCTTCTACATAAGAGTGGCTGCTTTATTGTTGTTGTGCATTTTTTTTGTAGCAGCTTAGTGATGGTAATATTCGTCACAATATGTTTAAAACTATGTTACTTAAAAATATCAACTTAGGGAAATCTCGGGTGAGATGAATTAGGCCTGATTACATTCACGACGGCGGCTACGAAACTACAGCTGTCAAATTATTTTTACACATGTTCTTATGAGTGTATTTTTTTCGGCTCGACAATCAATCACGAAAGCCGTTGTAGCCAGATTAAGCCTAATTCTATTTTTGGAAGCGACAGTGAGTGGCGTTCTTTCTATTTTGTCAATAAAAACTAAAATAGAAGGAAACAGCAGATAATAAAAGCTAAAATCATTCTTTTGAGCGTTTTTTAAATATAATTACTGTTTTTTTCTAATTTTTTGGCTATTGTTTGCTATAAACAAGAAGCCAATGCTTGACTACGGTCGTCAAGCTTTTCTTTATTGTAGTTGTGGTCTGTAGACGCCGTGTTGAATGTAATTAGCCCTATTATGTTAAATGCGAGAGAAATATAATTGAGAGATAACTAGCGTTTGCAGTAGTTAGCAAAAATATTTTAATGAGGAATCTACTCAAAAGTTAGTACAAGAGAAAGTCTGAATTACTATAAATTTAGAGAGTTAGAAATATAATGGAGATAATGTTTTTTTTTAGTATTAGTGTAATAAGAGAAGACATTTAATGAGCAACTTTTTTTTTTTTAGAAAGAAAATCTCAAATTAATATTTTAGAAGAATTATAAAGAGATAAGAAGAATTTTGAGAATGTGAAGAAATAAAAAAAAAACTGAGAAATGTCTTTTGTTTAAGGGAATTAACTTGAATATGTGAAACTTTTGTAAATTGATATTGTGAACTTAATTTAAATTGAGAGACTTCGAAAACATAAAATGAAATATTGAGAATTTGGTTTCGACAAACATGTGCGAATGTATGCTAATATATATAATGTAATGAACAGTTTAGGTATGTTAAAATATACACATGTGGGAATATAGAAATGGACAACTAGACGGACTTAAACGAAAGTATGAATGTACTATTGTATGATCGATCTATAGTACAAACAAATACACCTCTGTACACTTGAGGAACAATGAAAATTTCACACAAACGCGGACGAGAGATACAATTGACGGCAGAGATTTACAGTTTACGCGCTACCGCAGGCTACAACAGACGTCTCATTTACTTTATAAAAATCAATAATATGTGTTAAAACCTATAATATAAAATACCAGCTAAACTCATTTGAACAATCTTAATTAAAACAAAGTGTAAGTACTCGAGGCCCAAACCTTAGAAGTGGTGACAGAAGTAGGATGAAACTCTAAAAAAAAGCCTACAAAAATGTTCAAGTGAGCGTTTTTAAAATGAACGTTTAATGTATGAAAGCTTGAGCGAAAATACGTGTGGTCTGCGAAACAGCATTTTTCTCGTTTTTGGCCGCGTACAGTCATTAAACTGTGTAGCCTCAGTGAACCGTTAGTACCGGTAAATGTGCATCACCCGATGACTAGAGTATCCTGCTAAATTCAGCCCTAAGTTAAACGGCAAAGTCTCGGTCGCTAAGAGACGTGAGCGCATTAACGCTCGTTTGTAGTAGCAGGCGCGGTTGGCATCTATGTGAAGCAGCAACGCGCACAATCGTTCTTGAAGTTGTGCGGAGATCCAATTGAGTTTAGTTCTGTGTGAAGCAGCGACGCGCACAGTCGACGAACACTGAGTTTGTAAACGCAAAGCAGCAGGCCT
This sequence comes from Eurosta solidaginis, assembly GCF_040869045.1. NCBI lineage: Eukaryota > Metazoa > Arthropoda > Insecta > Diptera > Tephritidae > Eurosta > Eurosta solidaginis. The sequence goes on along the minus strand of NC_090319.1, from coordinate 173,313,524 downwards.
GGATGGCTTCTGTGTGAAGCAGCAACGCACACAGTCGTTCCTGAAGTTGTGGGCAGCACCAATTGAGTTGAGTTTTTGTGTGAAGCATCGACGCGCACAATCGTTAAATCCCGAATTTGTACACGCATAGCAGCAGGCGCGGTTAGCTTCTGTGTGAAGCAGCAACGCGCAAAATCGGCAACATTTTTGAAGAAGAAAAACCATCGAGGGGAGTGCAGCAAAGGCAGAATCATAGGACAACAACAACAGACAGCAGTATAGTAAGAAGGGAACTTTTTTATTTTGCAGTAGTAAGGCATGAGTTCTTGATTTGCTTAATTTGTTATTTGATTTTCATTCTCTCAGAGAGAAATTAGAAAGACAAAAAGCAAAAGAAAAAATGCTAGAACGAAATAAAATTGATACACTGTATTAATAAAAGCTTACAGCTGGAATAGCATCGAAACAAAATTTGTCGTAGAAGAAGAAAAATAATAACAGAGTAAATACAATTCCAATAAGAATTTAATGTAGGCATAGAGAAACAGAACTAATAACAAAGAAAACAAAATCCAATAAGAATTGAACGTAGGCAACTAGAAGTACACAAAGTTTGTTATTTTGCGAAGAAGACTGCTTATTAATTTGTTTGAATAGCTTACGAAGCATCTAAAATTTCAAAATTGCTGATATAAAAACTAAACATTCAAAAGTAAACCTAACTAAATCTAATTCAATTTATGTTTTATGTATACTTGTTAATTTGATTATTATTAGCCGTGTTTTTTTTACACGCGTATACGTTTCGTTTGCGCGTGAAAAAAAACGCCTATCGTCGCTTAGATAATGCTTAGGAGACCCATCTAGCGGCTGTGGTTAAACAACTAGCTACGGCAACAGGGTGTACCGAAAAGTGGAGACACGACGCTCTGATGGTCATAGGATATAACATATAGCTGAATCAGTTGCGATGAATTGTAGACATACATAGAAAACATAGAATTAGTGTAGAGGGTGAAACAAAAACACATATTTCAGTTACATCTGAGTATAATGCGTATTGAAATTTAGTAGGACAAAATTCATGCGCAGCAATTTCAGAGGTGTATTTAAAGTTTGTCGCTTAGCAGTCCATATAAAGTTTAAGCGTAAACGGATATACGCGTGTTAAAAAACACGGCTATTGTAAGTTTTAACGTTTGTATTGACCATGGACCGTGAACAAATTTTTAGATTAACAGTTAACGAACTTAAAGATAAATTAAGTGGATTGAATTTTTCAACTAATTGTAGAAAGGCAATGTTACAAGACCGACTATGTGAACACTTCGGCCTGACTGTAAGCGACGATAATTATTCAAGTGATGAAAGCGTATCGGTTGAAAGCGCTGTTGTACCGGCCGTCGGTGGTGGACGTGCGGTCTTCACCTTACATAACATTGAACACTCCATGCTTATGTTTAGTGGCTCTGGTTATCCTACTGTCGGAGAACGGCTGGAAGTGTTCAAAGAAAATGCAGCTGCCGTGACATGGGAAGCAGCTACTCAAGGGGGCGGCTAAAATGTTCGTTCGCAGTCAGCGCGGTGTTTCAGATTGGATCTAATTACAGCGTTCGTTGAAAGAAGAGTTCGGCACAGCGGTTCATAGGGCTATTCAAAATCGCCGAAAACGACCCAATAAGGACTTTCGTGAATATTTATACAGTCTCATTGAAATCGGCAAGCCTATAAATTTAGACGATAGTAGTTTAATTGAATATTTTGTCGAAGGCATACTAGATGATAAGACTAATAAAAGTAACCTGTACCAATCAAAGGAAATACAAGAGTTGAAGGAAAAAATCCTGGTATACGAAAATGTTCGCAACGGGCGCCAACCCAGTAAAAACTTTATCAATCTAGGGTTAAAGAGGAAAAAATGAGGTTTCTTCTAAATCACAAGGGAGTGGTAGTTCAATGCGTTGCTACCGATGTGGAATGGTAGGGCATATGTATAGCAACTAGCTGTGCACAAACGCAAACAGTTTGCTACGGGTGTGGTCAACCAGATCATCGTTTAGCGCAGTGTGCTAAGAAACAATATCAGGCCAAAAAGGAGAAACCCAAGATACATATATGTAATACTCCTACATTGCTACAAAATGCTAAGTACATTCCCAAACATCAGAGTGCCGATATATTGCTTTTCAAACGTTTTTGTTTTTGTATTCAATAATAGAATGTACCTAAATTTACATTGCTCGAAACATGGTCATATCCAGCACGAGGTTCATGCATAAAAAGATACATCAAGCTATATGGCTGTCTCCTGATCGAAATACTCGCAATCAGATCGATCGTGTTGTGATAGACGGACGGCATGCCTCCAGTGTTTTAGATGTGCGCACGATCCGAGGACCTAACATCGACTCGGACCATTATCACGTTGCAGCCAAGATACGCACCCGCCTCAACGCGGCTAAAACCAAGGAACAAAAAACACAAGGGAAGCTAGACGTCGAAAAGCTTCAATCAAAACAGACTGCCAATAATTTCGCAACTCAACTCTCACACCTGCTCTCTGAGAGCACAACTCATCCTGAAGGAATACAGGGGCAGTGGGAGCATATTTCCAAAGCACTTCGTACTGCTGCCGAGGAAAAAATTGGTTACCGGCGACCGAAAAAACAACTGGTACGATGAAGAATGCCGCGTTGCAACTGAAAGAAAAGACGCTGCCTACAGGGCTACGTTAAAAGCGAGCGCGAGAAGAGGAGTGTGTCAACATTATCGTTAGTTGAAAAAGGAAGCGAGACGCCTTTTCAGGAAGAAAAAAGCAGAAGCAGAAAGGCGTGAGTGCGAGGAGCTTGAGCTGCTAGCCACCAGGAATAACGCCCGAAAATTTTACCAAAAAATACGGCGACAGACGGAAGGTTTTAAGACCGGGGCAAACTCCTGTAGGAACGAAAACGGCGACCTTGTAACTGATGTCCAGAGAGTGCTTAGATGATGGAGGGCAGCAATTCAGCGCGCAGAGATGAAGAACCCGATCCCGCAATCGATGATGATGGAATATATGTCCCCCGCCCGATTATGACGATGTTAGAATAGCAATAACCAGATTGAAAAACAACAAGGCCGTGGGTGCTGATGGATTGCCTGCGGAGCTATTCAAGTACGGCGGCGAGGAGTTGGTAAGGCGCATGCAGCAGCTTCTTAGCAAAATATGGGCGGAAGAGTGCATACCCGACGGTTGGAATCTAAGTGTTCTTTGCGCAGTCCACAAGAAGGGGGATACTGCAAAATGCACCAATTATTGTGGAATCAGCCTTCTCAATATCGCATATAAGGTCCTTTCAAGTGTATTGTGCGAAAGATTGAAGCCCACCGTGAACCGGCTGATTGGACCTTATCAGTGCGGCTTCGGACTTGGTAAATCTACCATCGACAAGATTTTCACAGTGCGCCAAATCTTGGAAAAAACCCGTGAAAAAAGAATCGACACACATCACCTCTTCGTCCACTTTAAAGCCGCCTTCCACAGCACGAAAAGGAGCTGCCTATATGCAGCTATGTCTGAATTTGGTTTCCCCGCAAAGCTTATACGGCTGTGCAAAATGACGTTGAGCAACACCATCAGCTCAGTCAGAATTGGGAAGGACCTATCCGAACCGTTCAAAACTAAACGAGGTTTCAGACAGGGTGACCCCCTATCGTGCGATTTCTTTAATTTGATGTTGGGGAAAATTATCTAGCTGAAGAACTTAACCGCACTGGAACAATATACTATAAAAGCGTGCAATTACTGGCATATGCTGATGACATTGATATCATCGGCCTAAACACCCGCGCTGTTAGCTCTGCTTACTCCAAACTGAAAAAAGAATCGGTAAAGATGGGTTTAATGGTGAATGAGGACAAAACGAAGTACCTGCTGTCATCGAGCAAAGAGTCAGCGCATATGCGCCTTGGCAACCACGCTACTGTTGGCAGCCATAATTTCGAAATAGTAAAAAACTTCGTTTATTTGGGAACCAACATCAACACTAGCAACAACATCAACACTGCTCCGGCCAATAAAGTGTTTCTATCGGAAACCCGCCTATGGAAGCAGAGGTAGAGGGCGGCCCCCACTCCGTTGGAGGGACCAGGTGGAAAACGATTTAAACTCCCTTGGTGTGACCAATTGGCGCCGGTTGGCGGAGCGAAGGAGCGACTGGCGTGCCTTGTTGGACGGCCATAACCGTTTAGACGGTTAAGCGCCAATTAAGTAAGTAAGTAAGAGTACAATATGAGAATAAAATGGGAGAAATGTCAATTTCTGTTAGAAAAAGTTGATTTTCTAGGCTATATCGTAGAAAATGCACATTCGAAAGCAAAAACGTGCGCAGTCGAGAATTTTCCAATGTCCAAAGGCGAGAAATCGGTTCAGAGGTTTTTAGGGCTGACCTCATATTTTAAACGTTTTATAAATGGGTATGCAGTGGTCGCTAAACCAGTGTCAGACCTTTTGCGGCAGGGCACCAAGTTTGTACTTGGAAGTGATCAAGTCGCAGCGTTTCAACAACTAAAAGGAGCGTTAATTAATGCACCCGTACTGAATCTATAAAACCCAAAACCGGCAACGAAAGTACACACTGATGTGTCAATGTATGGTTACGGTGCGGTACTTCTCCAAAAAGACAGTGAAGACCAACAGTACCACCCCGTACAGTATATGAGCCGCAAGACCAAAGAAACGGAAAAGCAATATCACTCATATGAGCTTGAGGTTTTGGTCATTATAGCTGCGTTGAAGAAGTGGCGCGTGTATTTAATAGGCATTCCGTTTAAAATCGTGGCTGACTGCAATGCATTCACGATGACTATGCGGAAAAGAAACGTTCCTTTAAGAGTCTCGCACTAGGCACTATTCTTGCAGGATTTTACATACACATTGGAACATCGATCGGTATCTAAAATGTGGCATGTCGACGCTCTGAGTAGCTCAAAATGAATGGGCAAAAGCAGTTATGAAAATTCTGGAGAAGGACTCCTACCAGGACTTCTACATGAAACGTGGCGTGTTATACAAAGATCTCATTAAGGAACTTGTAGTGGTGCCGCCATTAATAGTGGATGAAATTATTAGAATAGCACACAATAAGGGCCATTTCGCAGCGAAGGCAACACAAGATATCGTCGAAAAAACGTACTACATACCACAAATTTCAGCGAAGGTAAAGCAAATATTGAGATGTTGCATACAATGGATCATTTCGGACGCAAAGGCGTGTAAAAAGGAAGGTTACTTAGAGCCAATATGCAAGGGCCATCGTCCACTGGGCACGTACCATATTGACCACGTTGGCCATATGGAGAAAACCAGCTATGGAATCGCAACACAAGATCACGGATCGAAAACTATTATAACTCAAGCGATAAAAATTAGGCTATCCAGCTATTTAAAAAACTAATAATATATTATGGATCTAAAGAGTACTCGTTGTCCCTAGTTCACATATTTCATTAATCCAATAACTATTTCGGAGCTGTTGTAATGTAAAAAACGGCATTCCATCACGGATCTTATGTAACGATTCGGCCCCAGCAAGCGTTACGTCTATTTATTGGTAATTGTCGATGCGTTCTCAAAATTTGTTTGGTTATACCATCTCGTAGCACAGGCGCTGAAGAAGTAGTCGTCCATCTGAAGAAGCAGTCGTCTGTTTTCGGTAACCCGAAACGAATTGTCTCAGACAGAGGAACGGCTTTTACATCCACGCCATTTAAGCAGTACTGCGGAGTGAAAACATCCAGCATCTATTGATAGCCACTGTCGTACCAAGGGGAAACGGACAAGTGAAAAGAATATATTGTGAATTAACATTGTATTTATACTATGTAATGTATATCGATATGCAAAAGTTATCTTTATTAAAATCGCTCTCTCTAACATCGTTAATATAACCAGCAAGACGTGTTTTTTATCTGCAAGGCAATAACATATTTCACAAAACTTACAACAGGTTATGGGCCTCATGTTTATCCTATGAAATAATTGCCAATATATTTAAAGTATAAACATTTGCTGAAGGATCTGTTCACTTTGCGATCAATTTTTTTATATTTATGCACATATTACTTGCGGTGAGCAATTGTGGTGATTTTGAGGTTAGAATCACGTGCTTGTACAAATTACAATGGGAATTGACAAAATTGAAAAATTAAGAGGACGAGAAAATTACGACTCGTGGAAATTTGCAGCAAAGTCATATCTGGGGGCCTACTCTGTATTGCGATGCGAAAGAAAAAATACGCGAAATTTCAAAATCGGTACTCTGTATCTCGACATTCGCATTCACATTTTGCTCATTCGCAATTTTTCTCCCTTTTCGCATTGCCAGCACTCTGTATAGCGAAAGCAAATGTCAAACAGCATTGATTTTCGTATTTTTCTTGCTACAACTAATAGGCATTCGCATTCTTCAAATATGTAAGTATTAATTGATGATTTTATAAATTTATATCTTTATATTCATTGTACATACTTTTAAAAATATATAAATATTTTTTGTAATTTTTCAGTTTTTCGAGATTTTTCGAATTTATCCCTTTTTTTTCCTCATAAAAAACTTCAATCAATTCTGCAATCATCCCCACTAATCCCAGAGTGGGCCGAAAATTTTTTTTGTATTTTTCCGAAAAGTACATTTAAAAACATATTTAAAAAAAAATGATTCCAAGCGGTAAATTTTTGAAAAAGTTATAGCATTTTGAAAAAAACACCGTTTTCCAACTCAAAATAAGTTTTAAATATTTTGAAAAAAACGGTGTTTTTTTTCAAAATGCTATAACTTTTTCAAAAATTGACCGTTTGGGATCATTTTTTTTAAATATGTTTTTAAATGTACTTTTCGGAAAAAATACAAACAAAATTTTAAAGTTTTTTTTTTCAATTAAAAAAAAAAAACTTCTCGGTCCACTCCGGGATTAGTGGGGATGATTGCAGAATTGATTGTTTTTTTATGAGAAAAAAGGGCAAAATTCGAAAAATCTCGAAAAACTGAAAAATTAAAAAAAAAATTAAATTTTTTTTTGAATTTTTTCCGAAAAACAAATTTAAAAAAACAAAAGATCCCAAAGTCAATTTTTGAAAAAGTTATAGCATTTTGAAAACAAAAACGTGTTTTTTTTTAAATTCATAACTTTTTTTGAGTTGGATGAAAAAATTTGAAAAACTTCTGAAAAACGTCTTTCATAAGCTAGAAAAAGAATAAAAGCTTTCAGCCAATTCTAAAGGGGTCGGGTTCAAAATTGGTCGAAATGGGATGGAATACCCCATATATATATATATATACTAGCTGGCCCGGCAGATGTTATCTTGCCCGGTAATATTCCTTCCAGTGCTTTACAAACTTTTCCTGGAAACGGAAGCATTTGTCATTTAGAAGCCCCTATAAAAATTCTGCACCTCGCTTCCTATCTCAAGCTTTACCTCTCCGTTCGCTTTCTCCCCCTTTTCTCCTTTAAATATTTCTTTATTTTTCCTTTTTCTTTCCCCTTCCTATTCATTTCCCATTTCCATTTCCCTTTCTCTTTCCCTTTTTTCCCCCTTTCCCTTTTCCTTTCATTTAGAAAAGAGGTGTGGCACCCCCCAATTTAACGCCTTCAGATAAACTTCAAGGATAATAAAACACAAATAGTTCAAATTTAAATCTTATTTATTTGAACGCAATTGAAATCAGTAGGGAGCCATATGATGAACAATGTTTTTTGTTTTGTTTTCCGGCGCAAAAACAAACAACGAAGACGTTCTACCAACACGCGAACAGGCAACGTTCAGCTGACCGTGCGAAAAACAGGGAAATTCGAGATCAATCCCACAGACTTCCAACGATTGGCATTGCGATTTATTGTCATCGCAAAAGATAATCGAACGGGAAACTGAATTCGTGGGATAAGGACTTCCTCTCCCTTGAATTTGCTCTTGATGATCGTAGCTTGAATCACATTTTTCATCAGTTTCTTGACGGACAACCGCGTACCGTTGCACAATTTCGGATGATCCAGATTCCGCAACGTGATTATGATCGATCCCTCTTTCAATTTTAAATTATGCGGCGGAGTTCCTGGCACATCAAGCGAGTTCAAAAATTCTGTTGGATAGTTTGTCGCTTCATCCTCGTCGGGCACGGTCTCAACGGATTTGTACGAATGCAGTTCTCCGGCTATTTGACTTTGGATAATCAAATGCAAGCTATCGACGTCCTTATTCTTCGCTGCAAGTATTGCCCGTTCACTAATCCAATCGACATTTTTATAATTCTGTGCAATGCCGGGGAACACTTTGGTGATGAGTTCTTCTTTCGACGATGTGAACTCGCAAAAATTTGCCGGGAACGATATTAATCCAGTGGAAACATCAACAGGTATTTGGCCATTGCCAAGCGCCAGCAGTTGTCTCAAGAATTCAAGAGCCGATGAGTCGTTCTGCAACGCAACTCTCATGTTCGTGGTCAATTTCAACTTCTTGACATGCCGCCACAAAGACGACGATTTCAGGCATGCATTAAGTTCATCGGCAGCGGTAGATTTCGGGATGACAGGTAACGTTTGGCGAAAATCTCCGGAGAGCAATATCATAGCCCCGCCAAATTGTCTCGAATCACCTCGTAAATCCTTCATCGTTCGGTCAACTGCCTCAAAAGCTCGTTTATGCGACATCGTGCATTCATCCCAAATGATGATTTTGCATTCCCGCATCAATTTCGCTGTCGCTGAATTCTTGGTCATTGTGCACGTTGGCTTGTCTACCATGAGTAGATTCATCGGCAGTTTTAAAGCTGAATATGCAGTTCGACCGCCTTCCAACAATGTGGCAGCAATGCCAGAGGAAGAAACAGCCAACGCAATTTGAGATCTTGCCCGAATTGTAGCCAGAATCAAAGAAATGACGAATGTTTTTCCTGTCCCACCGGGAGCATCGAGAAAGTAAATGCCTCCCGTTCCATCGTCAACAGCCTTCATCAGGGAACCGTACACGTTCTTCTGCTCTGCATTCAACAGCTGCATATTTGTTCGGACTCTTTCGGCCAGCTCATCTCGATCATAGTCTTGCTCCCGTTGCAGCTCCCGATTGAATGCATCGTTTATCGAACGATTTGGCGCTGGCATTCCCAATGTCGACACCAGACTGCCGCACATGAGGATGCACATGTCTTCGATCAGAACTAACGCTTCGTTGCGCATGTCGTCATTAATTTGAAGATCGAAATTCAAATTTGTCATGCGAAATCTGCGTAAATTGTCGTCAGCCATCTTTGTCCCACAATAGGGTCGGGTCCGATGGATGACATGCGGCTATGATGATCGCAAACAATGTACGAGTTTGACTCGCTGGCGAAGAAACATTTGCATCGGGGAGAGTGGAGTCCCAATGTGTATCGTTTTCAAGCAAATTCAAATGTTGGCAAGCCTCTCGAAAAGTGGCGCATAGCACACCATCCACAGTACGCAGGGAATCGAAGGATGTAGGGCCTCTGATGTTAACCAAAAGCAAGCGAAGATAGAAGCATTCGTCTTGGCGTCGATGAACTGTGTATATTCGTCCGAGAGCATCGGTGGAATAGACATCAGTAAAGCCAGCAACAACATTACCTTTTTTCCGGCGTTGAAACCTCTTTGGTGTAGCGTTAAATGTATAATAGCGTGGCATTTCCGAACATAGTAAAGTCCGTGCGAACGGATCGCTTTCGCATGTCGAAAAGAAATTTGTCAACGTTGTAGCTGGTGGCTGTTCTGCTCTTTGCGCTGCATTTGCGTCCGTAAAGTAGACACGCTGGCCGTTCTCCAAGTGTACTGCCAAATGTACCACAGTCGGGTGACGTTCATAATCGGAAACGAAAACAGCCGCCAAATTGCCTCGTTACAACTCACGTAACGTCCAAGTGGAAATTGCGTTACCTCGCCGTTTGCATTCGGTTCGACATTGCCAAATACCGCCATGTCGCTCCCTTTGTTCACATATTTGCAAACGTATTTGATGGATTTAATGGAATTGCAGTACTCAACATTGCAGTGAGTTGAGAACGTTTTCGACAAAAGCGGACAATATGGAACGATCCAGCGGTTATCGACGATGACATTGTTTCCTTTCACTTTCATCACGATTGATTTGCCCTTGTTATCTGGAGAACGACGCCGATACAATGGATATCCGTCGATTCCAGAGATGGTGTCAGCCACCAACGGACGGGGGAAACGCTTTGTGCAATTTCCGTTTTTCATGCACGGCGAGTCTGGGTTGTGGACTCCGCAAGGCCCATGGATCGTGTTCGTTGTCACAACGGAATACAGCTCCGGATCAGTTTCTGGATCTGGTTTTTCGGCCGAAATGATCGAATCAATATCATCTGGGCGGATCGTGTCGAGCATCCAAAGCAAAATGTGTGCATGTGGTAAGCCACGTTTCTGCCATTCAACCGAGTACATCCAACAACGGATTATGCCAAAAACCTTATGCTTAACGATGTAATCCATGAGTACTTTGATCTTTTGTATGAACACTCGTGCAATGATGTCATGTCGATCGCTGGATGTTCTGTCAGCAAGAGATTCGTAATTTCAGGCCATTTCGGATTGCAAGTGAACGTGATGAATAAATCCGGCCGTCCGTAATTCCCCACATACGTCATCGCATCCTGAGCGTACCCATGCATGTGGCGCGGGCTTCCAACGTTAGTAGCTGGAAGAATGGTCAAACAACTGATGTTGGTTACGTCTCCTTCAGTAGCCAAGGCATCACGCAAGTGTATGTATTCATCTGATCGTAACTTGGACTGATTGAAACGAATGAAATTGAGGCGCTCCGTTTCGACCTTGACGTACATGTCAACGCAGTACTGTTGAAACAATCGGCGATATCTCAACAGATTAATGTCAACATCGCGCCGAATCAGCAAACGATAAGCATAAAAATTCATTGAGCTGACCTTCTTATTCGTTTCTTCTCCTGAAATATGAATTCGAACTCGGTTGCAAAATAAAATAGAAGTGATGACTTGTAAACAAACCTGTCGTTCGATTAACCATCTTTATATTGAAGTGATATCCATCCTCTCCACGACAGAACATCAACGGGTATTGAAGTGAATCATATGACCGATGCGTCTCGTAAACGCGCTTCAATTGTCCACCATCCCGACGGTAAAGAACAATATCGCGTGATTCCTTATTCTCGCCAACAATCACCACTGCGACTACATTGATAGTGGGAGCATTGAATTGTCTTGCATGACCTCCAGCGGGTCTTTTGTCTGCTCTAATAATGATTTTGCGGTCGTCTGAAGGCATCATATCCAATGCTGTTTTGAACAATTTGACCAATTCATTATGCTCATGCAGAAGATTTTGTAATTGTTCGATCATTTCACGTTTAGTCGCAGTAAAAATTGCACAACGCTGATCTAGTTCAATTGCCGAATCACCAACGAAATAGATCTGAAGGAACTTATGATCTTCGTTCGGTAGTGGTAACAAAGCGCCCGCTCGATGGTGAATTTGCCCTTGAATCTGAATGTTTGGAAGCAATTTCGAAAAAATATAACAATAATTGTTCATGTTTTGATAATAATGGGACATCATTACCTTAAAAGTGGGATTGTAGCCGGGTACATCAACAACTTGGGCTCCAAATGATGTCATTTGGAAGCATCCGTTATATTTTTGTGTATTCTCTAGAAAATGTTTTGATTGGATTGTATTTCCATAGAGTAACGAATACAATGGCTCTGGCGGGTGGGTTAAAACGGGTAATTTCACTTTGCCACCATCGCAGCATAAGCCGGGGGTTTCTGATTGAAACTTCAAAGCATTGCAATGCTGGCATACGACAGACAATGAGCCGATATCAACGCAGACCGTTTATGGATGTTATACGCGATATATGATTATCCGAAAACAGAAAAATAAATTGATGAACACGAAAATCAGAAAAACTCGAATCAATTGCAGCAAGAAAAATAGCACATTTGTTTAATAAAAAATGACAATGAGAAAAGTGTACCTGTCAAATTACGCTCAAACTAAGCACAGCGCCATCTGTTATTTATCCCTTTAATTTCTCCACTCAAAATGCAATTTTATCACAATGAAATTCACAATTATCCGAAACTTACAAAAACACAGCACAATCTGTTATTTATCTCGTTATATTAATAATCAAATTTCGATTTCTCCTATTTTCTGACTTTTCTTTCCTAAAAACCTACTCCTAGCAATTACGAAAAAACTGAAAAAAAATGTGTGCCAAATCGGTCCTGCCGTTCTCAATTTTCGATTTCTCCATATTTCCGGCTTTTCCGCAGGGTTTTCCCAAAATTTTCTTTCGTAAAAACCTTCTAATAGTAATTAAGAAAAAATGAAAAAAAATTTGAGCCAAATCGGTCCTGCCGTTCTCAATTTTCGATTTCTCCAATTTTCCGACTTTTCCGCAGGGTTTTCCCAAAATTTTTTTTCGTAGAAACCTTCTCCTAGCAATTACGAAGAAACGAAAAAAATTTTGAGCCAAATCGGTCCTGCCGTTATAAATTTTTGATTTCTCCAATTTTCCGACTTTTCCGCAGGGTTTTCCCAAAATTTTCTTTCGTAAAAACCTTCTCCTATCAATTACGAAGAACTGAAAAAAAAAAATTGGAGCGAAATCGGTCCTGCCGTTCTCAATTTTCGATTTCTCCAATTTTCCGACTTTTCCGCAGGGTTTTCCCAAAATTTTCTTTCGTAAAAATCTTCTCCTAGCAATTACGAAGAACTGAAAAAAAATTTGAGCCAAATCGGGCTTGCCGTTCTCAATTGATGAATTACTATACATTTTTCACACCATTTTTATATATATAGATATATATGGTAATTTACATTAGGTTGAGACTTACATTACGGAGGATGCTCCAACGTTGTTTGCGCAAACAGGTTGTAGGGTTCCATTGTAGAATTGTTGTTACGTTGTTTCATTGCTTAAATAAGTATTTATTTATAAACGTACACTCTAAAATTTTCTATTATCTTAGTCTTTCACTTATTTTACATTATTGCGAATAGTTTTTTTTTCTAATAAGAGTAAACTTTTCTTTATTAATTCCTATTTACATTATATGTAGGAAACTACGTGATTGCTTTGCTTATCTTAAGAACTGTAAAAGCAGCTCCGTTGAGATGGAATTGACATAGTTTTATTATCTTTGGTGACCATTTACCAGTGCCATATACTACGTACATTAGTGGTGCTAAAAGGTTGCATTTCCGAAACACATATCATTACAAAAAAATTAACAAAGTAACGCGATATAAAATATAGATGTATTCAATGAAGATGATTCTACATTCAGCAGCCTACGTATTGCCACAAGGACCTAAAAAGTATTCCATTATTTTAAACAATGCAGTTTGGTTCATACGAGCGCTGCCCCCGTCATGATATAAAAGTCGTGCTTGGCGACTTTAACGCCAGGGTGAGCAAAGAAGATGTTTTTGGCCCTACAGTCGGAAAGTTCAGCCTACACAATGAAACTTCTCCTAACGGACTGAAGCTGATTGACTTTGCCGGTGCTCGAAACATGGTCATATCCAGCACGAGGTTCATGCATAAAAAGATACATCAAGTTACATGGCTGTCTCCTGATCGAAATACTCGCAATCAGATCGATCACGTTGTGATAGACGGACGGCATGACTCCAGTGCTTTGGATGTGCGCACGATCCGAGAACCTAACATCGACTCGGACCATTGTCTCGTTGCAGCCAAAATACGCAACCGCCTCAACGCGGCTAAAACCAAGGGACAAAAAACACAAGGAAAGCTAGACGTCGAAAAGCTTCAATCACAACAGACTGCCAATGATTTCGCAACTCGACTCTCACACCTGCTCTCTGAGAGCACAACTCATCCTGAAGGAATACAGGAGCAGTGGGAGCATATCTCCAAAGCACTTCGTACTGCCGCCGAGGAAAAAATTGGTTACCGGCGGCCACGAAAAAACAACTGGTACGATGAAGAATGCCGCGTTGCAACCGAAAGAAAAGATGCTGCCTACAGGGCTACGTTAAAAGCGAGCGCGACAAGAGGAGTGTGGCAACGCTATCGTGAGTTGAAAAGGGAAGCGAGACTTCTTTTCAGGAAGAAAAAAGCAGAAGCAGAAAGGCGTGAGTGCGAGGAGCTTGAGCTGCTAGCTACCAGTAATAACGCCCAAAAAATACGGCGACAGACGGAAAGTTTTAAGACCAGGGAAAACTTCTGTAGGAATGAAAACGGCGACCTTGTAACTGATGTCCACAGAGTGCTTAGATTATGGAGCGAATACTTCCCTGCTCTCCTAAATGGAGGCAGCATTTCACCGCGCAGAGATGAAGACCCCGATCCCGCAATCGATGGTGATGGAATATATGTCCCCCGCCCGATTTTGACGAAGTTATAATAGCAATAACCAGATTGAAAAACAACAAGGCCGTGGGCGCTGATGGATTGCCTGCGGAGCTATTCAAGTACGGCGGCGAGGAGTTGGTAAGGCGCATGCAGCAGCTTCTTAGCAAAATATGGGCGGACGAGTGCATGCCCGACGGTTGGAATCTAAGTGTTCTTTGGCCAGTCCACAAGAAGGGGGATACTGCAAAATGCACCAACTATCGTGGAATCAGCCTTCTTAATATCGCATATAAGGTCCTTTCAAGTGTATTGTTCGAAAGATTGAAGGCCACCGTGAACCGGCTGATTGGACCTTATCAGTGAGGCTTCAGACCATCGACAAGATTTTCACAATGCGCCAAATCTTGGAAAAAATCCGTGAAAAGAGAATAGACACATCACCTCTTCGTCGACTTTAAAGCAGCCTTCCACAGCACGAAAAGGAGCTGCCTATATGCCGCTATGTCTGAATTTGGTTTCTCCGCAAAACTTATACGGCTGTGCAAAATGACGTTGAGCAACACCATCAGCTCAGTCAGAATTGGGAAGGACCTCTCCGAGCCGTTCGAAACTAAACGAGGTTTCAGACAGGGTGCGATTCCTTAATTTGATGCTGGAGAAAATTATACTAGCTGCAGAACTTAACCGCACTGGAACAATATACTATAAAAGCGTCCAATTGCTGGCATATGCTGATGACATTGATATCATCGGCCTAAACACCCGCGCTGTTAGTTCTGCTTACTCCAAACTGGAAAAAGAAGCGGTAAAGATGGGTTTAATGGTGAATGAGGACAAAACGAAGTACCTGCTGTCATCCAGCAAAGAGTCAGCGCATACGCGCCTTGGCAACCACGCTACTGTTGGCAGCCATAATTTCGAAATAGTAAAAGACTTCGTTTATTTGGGAACCAGCATCAACATAGCAACAACATCAGCACTGAAATCTAGCGAAGAATCAATCTTGCCAATAAATGCTACTTTGGACTAGGTAGGCAATTGGAAAGTAAAGTCCTCTCTCGGCGAACGAATACTCTACATGTCACTTATCGTACCCGTCCTGCTATATGGGGCAGAAGCATGGACCATGACAACAGCAGATGAAGCGGCTTTGGGAGTGTTCGAGAGAAAAGTTCTTCGAAAGATTTATGGACCTCTATGCGTTGGCGATGGCGAGTACCGAAAAATATTTAATGATGAGCATTTTTTTCATTTCCCTAAGTCCACTGAAAGCCAAATCCAGACCACTGTGCGGCCGTGCATGCTTGCGTTAACCGTGCTTAGTCATTCGGGAGGTCGGGGTTCTTGCTGCGATCCACCCTATTATGAGCATCTATATATAACCACAATATTTCATGCACTACGCGGAACTAAACCGCTTATGGACAAAGCGTCGAAATGCAGAAAAAAAATTACACAGCCTGTTCTCATTATTTACTCTATTAATTAGCATAGTAGAAACGGACGGGCTTCTTACAGCAGAGAAATGAAAAACGTAAAGGTAAAGGTCGTAACACACAACAAAAAAAAAGAACTATCCCGAAGGAAAGGTGCGCATCAACAAAGAAAATGTATACATCAGCGTGCGGAGGAGAGGGGTGTCATTAGTCTCAAACCCTACCCTGCCTTGTATTGAAAGTTACTGGCAACTCTCCCATACCCAACCAAAATAATAAGCTCACGACTACTTACAGATTTCTTAGGCTTATAGTTTAGTGTTATCCTAACATACCTTAGTATTCATCTAGGAGTTTAAAATTTTACATACTATTTTGTGTATATTAAAATGACATAATTTTGACAATAGCATAGCTTATGTAAATTTAAAATTTATGTTTTCCAAGAAAGGGCTAAAAAGGAAATATCATTATCTGCTGTTAAATGTAAAAATTGTTAGTGATTGACTATTTTATTTACGATATTGTGTTGTTGCCACAAATTGTGCAACATTATATACAAGGTTTTGTTGGTTAACATTATACGTATTGTATCTCCTATGGTAGTAAACAACTTTGCTGTTATGATATATAATGTTGTTTTGTTTTAATATTTTTATATACAAAGGTGATAGGTATTTTTCTCTAAGTGGTAATACTATATCATTTTGTTTCAGTACATAGTTTTGTATTAGTTCATTATCTACATATGACAAGTTCTTAACAAAGCGTTCAGTTGTTTTGATCAAGAAGCTATCAATTCGCGCTATTTTGTAAGCTTTATACAAATATTTATTTGAGAATCTTTTCCTGAATATACCCCCGAGTACGGGTTTCGATTGATTCCACTACATATTCTTAGCATATACTTTTCAAATACGCGTAGCCTTTACATTTGGCTTGAAGAAATATTAAACCAAATGGGATGGGCGTACGATAATATAGGCCTAAATATTTGTATATAAATGTTAAGCTTAATATTGTTTTTTAAGCCAGCTGGACGTCTTAGCAAGTTTGCATAGCTAAAAAACAGTTTTTTTTTGCTTCTGAAAGGATGTAGCCTAGATGTTTTTTAAAGGTAAATCTATCATCTATTACTACTCCTAAATATTTAATTTGATTTTTTACTTAATAATCGTACATTCGCTCTTGCGTGTGCTGTTCTTTATTTTCCATTTCAAGAAGTATTCATTTAGTTTGTTAAGGTATAATTTCATTTCATCATTAGCTTTAGCAATTTGCCTCTGAGATCCCAACACTAAAATGTCATCTGAGTATACAAGGACTTTTATATCACAGGAATCCGGGTGAGCTTTTGTTGGTTGGTCTGGAAAGTTTGCAAGAAAGATGTTGTACAACATTGGCCCGAGCAGAGAACCTTGTGGCACACCTGCACTTACATTTCGTATGATAGAGCTGTTGTCGTCAATGGCAACGTAAAATGATCGTTCTCTAAGATAGGTATATATCATTCTACATAAATTTTTATCAAAATTTAATTTTTTGTACATCCTATAAATTGTACCTTCTATCCAAGCGGTATCAGAAGCTTTTTCAAGATCCAAACTAACGACAATGGTTGCTTGACGCCTATTCAGATTGGTACATACAAAATCAGATAGTATTGTCAAAGCATGACATGTGGCATGCGAAGGACGAAAGCCAAACTGATAGTCCTTTAATGTCTTTTGTTTTTCAACATAAGATTTTATTTTAGTTTGCTAATATTGATAAAAGTGATATTGGGCGATAGCTAGTTATGGATTTAGGGTCGGAGTTCGGCTTTGGCACACACACAATCTAAACTGTTTTCCATTCTTTAGGAAAATACTCTATATTATAAGATTGGTTGATTACCAAGGCAATATATTTCCAGAAAAAATGAGACGTTTTCTTTAGGAGAAAATTTGATACGCCATCCTCGCCGGAGCTTTTATACTCAGTTGAGCAGAGCTCACAGAGTATATTAAGATTGATTGGATAACGGTTGGTTGTACATATATAAAGGAATCGAGATAGATATAGACTTCCATATATCAAAATAATCAGGATCGAAAAAAAATTTGATTGAGCCATGTCCGTCCGTCCGCCCGTTAACACGATAACTTGAGTAAATTTTGAGGTATCTTGATGAAATTTGGTATGTAGGTTCCTGAGCACTCATCTCAGATCGCTATTTAAAATGAACGATATCGGACTATAACCACGCCCACTTTTTCGATATCGAAAATTTCGAAAAACCGAAATATTGCGATAATTCATTACAAAAGAGAGATAAAGCGAGAAACTTGGTAGATGAGTTGAACTTATGACGCAGAATAGAAAATTAGTAAAATTTTGGACAATGGGCGTGGCACCGCCCAGTTTTAAAAGAAGGTAATTTAAAACTTTTGCAAGCTGTAATTTGGCAGTCGTTGAAGATATCATGATGAAATTTGGCAGGAACGTTACTCCTATTACTATATGTACGCCTAATAAAAATTAGCAAAATCGGAGAAGGACCACGCAGTGGTTTAAAAAAATTTTTTTAAAGTAAAATTTTAACAAAAAATGTAATATCTTTGCAGTATATAAGTAAATTATGTCAACATTCAACTCCAGTAATGATATAGGGCAAGAAAATACAAAAATAAAAGAAAATTTCATTTAATTTGTCTAGGATACTTTTAACGCCATAAGTCGAACAAAAATTAACCAATCCTTTTGAAATTTGACAGGGGCATAGATTTTATGACGATAAATAGGCGAAATCGGTTGATGCCACGCCCAGTTTTTATACACAGTCATCCGTCTGTCCTTCCGCATGGCCGTTAACACGATAACTTGAGCAAAAATCGACATATCTTTAATGAACTTAGTTCACGTGCTTACTTGAACTCACTTTATCTTGGTATGAAAAATGAACGAAATCCGACTATGACCACGCCCACTTTTTCGATATCGAAAATTACGAAAAATGAAGAAAATGCCATAATTCTATACCAAATACGAAAAAAGGGATGAAACATGGTAAGGTAATTGGATTGTTTTATTGAAGCGAATATAACTTTAGAAAAAACTTTAATAAAATGGTTGTGAAACCTACCATATTAAGTAGAAGAAACTGAAAAAGTTCTGCAGGGCGAAATAAAAAACCCTTAAAATCTTGGCAGGTATTACATATATAAATAAATTAGCGGTATCCAACATATGATGTTCTGGGTCACCCTGGTCCACATTTTGGTCGATATCTGGAAAACGCCTTCACATATACAACTACCACCACTCCCTTTTAAAACTCTCATTAATACCTTTAATTTGATACCCATATCGTACAAACTCATTCTAGAGTCACCCCTGGTCCAGCTTTATGGCGATATCTCGAAAAGGCGTCCACCTATAGAACTAAGGCCCACTCCCTTTTAAAATACTCATTAACTCCTTTCGTTTGATACCCATATTGCACAAACGAATTCTAGAGTCACCCCTGGCCCACCTTTATGGCGATATCTCGAAACGGCGTCCACCTATGGAACTAAGGATTACTCCCTTTTAAAATACCCATTAACACCTTTCTTTTGATACCCATATTGTACAAACAAATTCTAGAGTCACCCCTGGTCCACCTTTATGGCGATATTTCGAAAATGCGACCACCTATACAACAACCACCACTCCCTTTTAAAACCCTCATTAATACCTTTAATTTGATCCCCATATCGTACAAACACATTCTAGAGTCACCCCTGGTCCACCTTTATGGCGATATCTCGAAAAGGCGTCCGCCTATAGAACTAAGGCCCATTCCCTTTTAAAATACTCATTAACTCCTTTCGTTTGATACCCATATTGCACAAACGAATTCTAGAGTCACCCCTGGCCCACCTTTATGGCGATATCTCGAAACGGCGTCCACCTATGGAACTAGGGATTACTCCCTTTTAAAATACTCATTAACACCTTTCTTTTGATACCCATATTGTACAAACAAATTCTAGAGTCACCCCTGGTCCACCTTTATGGCGATATTTCGAAAATGCGACCACCTATACAACAACCACCACTCCCTTTTAAAACTCTCATTAATACCTTTAATTTGATACCCATATCGTACAAACTCATTCTAGAGTCACCCCTGGTCCAGCTTTATGGCGATATCTCGAAAAGGCGTCCACCTATAGAACTAAGGCCCACTCCCTTTTAAAATACTCATTAACTCCTTTCGTTTGATACCCATATTGCACAAACGAATTCTAGAGTCACCCCTGGCCCACCTTTATGGCGATATCTCGAAACGGCGTCCACCTATGGAACTAGGGGTTACTCCCTTTTAAAATACTCATTAACACCTTTCTTTTGATACCCATATTGTACAAACAAATTCTAGAGTCACCCCTGGTCCACCTTTATGGCGATATTTCGAAAATGCGACCACCTATACAACAACCACCACTCCCTTTTAAAACCCTCATTAATACCTTTAATTTGATCCCCATATCGTACAAACACATTCTAGAGTCACCCCTGGTCCACCTTTATGGCGATATTTCGAAACGGCGTCCACCTATAGAACTAAGGCCCACTCCATTTTAAAATACTCATTAACACCTTTCGTTTGATGCCCATATTGTACAAACAAATTCTAGGGTCACCCCTGGTCCACCTTTATGGCGATATCTCGAAACGGCGTCCACCTATGGGATAAGGATTACTCCCTTTTAAAATAGTTATTAACACCTTTCTTTTGATACCCATATTGAACAAACAAATTCTAGGGTCACCCCTGGTCCACCTTTATGGCGATATCTCGAAACGACGTCCACCTATGGAACTAAGGATTACTCCCTTTTAAAATACTCATTAACACCTTTCATTTGATACCCATATCGTACAAACGCATTCTAGAGTCACCCCTGGTCCACCTTTATGGCGATATCTCGAAAAGGCGACCACGTATACAACAACCACCAATATACATCATTCAACCACCACTCTCTTTTAAAACCCTCATTAATACCTTTAATTTGATACCCATATCGTACAAACACATTCTAGAGTCAACCCTGGACCACCTTTATGGCGATATTTCGAAACGGCATCCACCTATAGAACTAAGGCCCACTCCCTTTTAAAATACTCATTAACACCATTCGTTTGATGCCCATATTGTACAAACAAATTCTAGGGTCACCCCTGTTCCACCTTTGTGGCGATATCTCGAAACGGCGTCCACCTATGGAACTAAGGATTACTCCCTTTTAAAATACTCATTAGCACCTTTAATTTGATACCCATATTGTACAAACGCATTCTAGAGTCAACCCTGATCCACCTTTATGGCTATATCCCTAAATGGCGTCCACCTATAGAACTATGGCCCACTCCCTCATAAAATACTCTTTAATGCCTTTCATTTGATACACATGTCATACAAACACATTCCAGGGTTTCCCTCGGTTCATTTTCCTACATGGTTATTTTCCCTTATGTTGTCACCATAGCTCTCAACTGAGTATGTAATGTTCGGTTACACCCGAACTTAACCTTCCTTACTTGTTTTTATTATTTTTAAAATGCATGCAACAGCCAATGTCATCCGCTTTTATGAACATATTGAGGTCTACATTGGACACTTGTATATTATCATGGTGGGGGATTTCACCATCGGCAGTTAAATTGTTGTCGAACGTAACAATTGGGCTATTACACCCACATAGTTCGCTTATAGAGGTTTTAATATGTGATGCAAACTCAACCCCACCTATGTGTTCATTTTGTTTATGAACTTTTTCAAAGGAGTGGGCAAAAATATTGATTATGAAAATTTTCATGTACGAGGATGGTGTCATTGTTACCAAAATTAGGTATATTAAAATCGATATCATTGTCACAACTTATTGTTAAATCTGGAATTTGCTGCTTGGCATTTATACCACACAGACCTTTTATTTTTCTGCAAGTTTGGCTATTCATCCGTGTTTTCGCAAAATAGTTAGACCAGTATTTGTTTTCGTTCAGTTGTATTTGTTCTTTAATAATTTTAGTTAGGTTTCGAACTATAGCTGCGAGTGTGGTTTTACGTTGCGGATCAACGCATCCATGAATAGCACGGCGCAAACGCCTTTTTTCCGCAACAAGATCGAGAATATTCTGTGGCAGGTTTATGAGACCACGGTTGCGAACTTTCACCTTTGGTATCGCTCAGAGTTTATGGACACTTCCATTTTCTGTGGCATTACGATTAATTGGTAAATTATATTCGATAAGTTTGTTTGAAAGCACATCATTGAATCTTTTTACATCAATTTTGTCATAATTAAACCTCTCAGCTAATTGACAATTGAGTACGTTATGATCTGACATTATATTTAATTTAATTGCGCTGTGATCTGATTCAAATGGAAGTGTTCTCAAACAGTATCGATACCCATTTGGCTCATCGAAATCATTTCCAACAAATGGGGTTACTAAAAATATATCTATAAAGGATGCTGAGCTTTTAAATATCCTAGTAGGAAATTTTGTTGGGATTAACCTTATCGTAGGACATTGCTGAAGCCAATTACTTAGAATTTTGTCATTGGGGTTGGTATATGAGTCCCCCCAGTCCGGATGACGGGCATTTAGGCCTATACCCATGACTACTTTACTTGTACTGAGAGAGTTTAACACCATATTAAAGTCACTAGTTTTTAGTAAGTCTGTTGGGCGGTTATATAAGGCTACAAACGTAATTTCTTCACCATTTGTTTTGAAAATTATAAGTGCGATATTCTCTAAATGAATAGTATCTCCTAGATTTATAACTTTGTACTTATAGTTTTCTCGTAAACATATAGCTGTTGCCGTACTACTAGTGCGATTGTTGCCACTCACACCCTTCGCCTTGTTAACTTGCCTGATGAGGTTATAGCCACGAAAACTAACTACATGTCGTTGACTAAGTCGGTGTTCTGCTATCAGTACTATGTCAGGCTTATGATTTTTTAGAAATAAATTAAAGTAATGTCTTTTATCTCGAGATATTAAGGAATTACCATTTAAAAATATACATTTCAGGTTTTTACTACCCACTGTTAAGTCTTAGCTCAGTTAGTAGACTAAATGGTGCTATCGACTTCTCTTCATCATTTTTCAATTGTTTATATGTTTTTGTGAGAGCCGTTATTCTTTTCATGCAGCCAGATAAGTTGCTACCAAATAATCTACTGCATTCTTTGTCTACGGTTTGAAATAATTTAGTACCACTCACTTTTTTTAATAGGAGAGGCTTGGTATAAATGTTAGTCTTTTTTGGAACGCTTTTTTGTACCTTAGGATAAGGTTTTTCATCGTTACCTGCAATTGAGGCATATGAAAGAGAGGACTCATCAAAGATAACTGCTCTCGACAAAGGTTTTTTGTTTAGTGTGCCATCAGCTGTATTTCCTAAGCCATTACGCTCATTCAGGCGTTTAACCCTAGAAAGATAATCATATTCTGACATACGTAAAAGATAATCATGCGTAAAATTTACGCATGAATTCTAGTCAGATATATTATCATATTTTACTTACTAAAATCGAATAAACTGATATGGATTACACTCTTACATACAAATGAAATACAAATATCATCATTTAGAATTTTTGTTTACTTATTTAATGCGAAAAAACTAAAACAATTCCACTTCTTCAATTTTCAATAAAGCTTAGGTGAAATATGTTACCTAAGCTTTGTTGAAAATTGAAGAAGTGGAATTGTTTTTGTTTTTTTAGGATTAAAAATAATTTATTGTCAGGCTATTATTAGCCATTTTGACTTATAAACTAAATATAAAAGAAATATTTTGTAAGATAAAAATTCATAGGTTTATAAAATCAGTCAGACACAGCTTTGGCACACATCAATATTATGCTCACGGCAAATAACTTTTTTGCATTTAATGCACATTGCATTTGCTTTGCGCCTTCTTTTTGAGGGACAGTATGTGCAGTAAGTTCGATTTTTTGGTTCAGGCTCTTCAGCAGCATCATCTTCGGATGAATGAACAGTTTCTTTTGGTAACATACTAGTTATACTTTCCCGCATGTAGCTCTTCAAAGTAGGTTGTTCTAATCTCTTACGCATATATGGCGATGTAAGTTCCGTGATAAGGTTTTTCATGAAGCTCTTGCCGCTTAAAACCTTATCCCCATTGCTGCTGACATTGTGGGAATATATAATATACGCGCTAATGCACGCAATATTAATCATCCCGTAGAAAACAGCCATGGGCCATCTGTTCGTCTTCCTACTACAGGACATCACTGCACACATTTGATCAAGGGTATCTACTCCGCCCTTAGTTTTATTATAATACATAATCATTTCAGGCTTTCCGGTAGTTTCAATGACATTGGCGTCTTCATCGCAAGATGATAACAAGTAAACAATTTAGCTGGCTTAGGTTTATAAGAGACCAGTGTAAGAGGTCCGTCAAAACAAAACGTTGATGTTCCCACTGGCCTGGAGCGACTGTTTTTCCTCTCTTCTGGAATTTCGCGTTTGTTTGAACGGACCGCCGCTACCATAGTCAGCTTGTAAGGTTCCTGGAGCAAGTTCTTTGCCAATGGGATTGAAGTAAACCAATTGCCGCATGTAATACAACGGCAACTGCCATTAACGGGCTTTGACGACTCCTTCACATAATATTCAGCAAGTGGAGTTCCATTGGTTTGGGTGCCTTTTCCCAAATAAGGCATTCCATTTATCATGTATTTTGTACCACTGTCACACATCATTACAATCTTTATTCCATATTTTCTTGGCTTATTTGGAATATACATCCTAAATGGACAGCGGCCGCGAAAGCCAATTAACTGCTCATCTATGGTTAAGTGAGCTCCCGGAGTATAATTAGCGATACATTGGTTTACAAAAATATCCCATATTTTCCTAACAGGAGTAAATACATCACTTTCTCGTAATGTGGGACTGAAACTTTTATCATCCATTCGTAGACATCTTATCAAGAAATCAAACCTTTCACGACTCATCACAGACACATACACCATTGACGAAGACCGGTCAAATAACTCATCTGTAGACATGTGGTTATCCTTTCTTACTGCTGTCATCACTAGAATCCCAATCAAGGCACGAATTTCAGCTTCGTTGGTATCGCGAAATGTGGCACCAGTCATAGATATGTTTCGTTTCAAATTTATCTCGGCATTAGTCCACTTCACCATTTCGGTTATTATTTCAGCCGTGAAAAAAACTATTGAAACATAAAAGAGGATCATATAGATTACGACAAACTCGTTGGGGGCCTCTGTAGCATTATGCGTCATGCCCACCTATGCAATACATTTGCGGCATTACGCACCATGAACTTCTATGCCAATACATTGTAGTAATAGCATAATCATATTACAATATTATGCGACATAAACTACATTGACCTAACACAGCGGTTCGCTAACATCAATGGAATGCCGAATATGAAACCTTTGTCAGTTCAAATACAAATACAGTAACAAATTCTGCCTAGTCACACACTCCGGTCAATACACTGCCGATCGTCAATATTAGTTTGTCACCAAAATATTTACATACAACCAATAATGTGAATTAACCAAATATTCACATACAAACATTTTACATGAATATCAATCTGCTGACTTTGCATACAAATCTACATGTATGCATAGTACTAATACAAATCTACATGTATGCATAGTAGTAATACAAATCTACATGTATGCATAGTAATACAAATCTACATGTATGCATAGTAAGATCCTGCCAGCTCAGATCAAACATCAGCACAACTGCTAAAACGATCTGACTGGAAAAGATCCTGCCAGTTCAACCTTTAAGCATAAAATTTGCTGAATAAGCGGAAAATTGCTAAAGGCGATCATCTTGAAGGAAGAGCCTGCCAGATCCTGCTAAAGATCTGAAAGGCTAAAGTAATTAAAAGCAATTATCAAAATCCCAAAAAGGATTCAAATGAATTTTTTCGAAAACAACTATTTAATTGTTGGCAAGGATGCAAGTGACCCCATTTCACAAGAAGTTTGTTTGCAAGGATGAAAGTGATCCCATTTCACAAGAAGTTTATTTGAAAGGATGCAAGTGATTCCATTTTACAAAAAGTTTATAACAACGGGCGCATGGCAGCGAATGCATAATCGAGTGGAATATACACTTCGGATCCAAAAGGTACGCATAGCAGCGAATGCATAATCGAGTGGAATATACACTTCGGATCCAAAAGGCACGCATGGCAGCGAATGCATAATTGAGTGGAATACATGTTTCGAAAAAAAAGGACGGTACAGCAACAATTCCAATCCTGACTAACATCAAACTGGCAGCTATATTATGTATATAAATCTTTATAATTTTTATTAGAATCAATTGAGCGGCCTCAGGGACGCTAAGCCATTAGCAAAAAAGAAAGTTTTTGCTTAGGATTTTTTTTTTCTCCTCTATTTAAGTAGGAATTGAATAATAGGTTAAACGTTTCGTTTTAAAAATATAACAAACATATATGTGTTAAATTTTGAACAAAATTTTTAATTTGAAAAAAAAACTCAGCTATCTCCTTAGTATGCAAGAAATAAAAACTGAGGAAGATTTTCATAGAATCTTTAAGAAATGCGAAGACACCTGTAGCGGCAGCCTATGGGTTAAGGCGATGGTAAGGATGTTCAAACATCTACGTATACATATATCTGTGTGCATATATCAGCATAGCTACGTTCACATGCGTTAGTAACTGGTAGAAAGCAAACACATTCATAGATGTTCGAACATATATCTGTTAGTATGCGTGAAGTTTGTTCGTGAAAGTTTATGTCTGTCGTTTCCCGCCAAAATAGGATTGTATGTATTGGTTTCTTTCGTCCTTGAGTGAAAGTGGTGAGAAAGAAATGCTTTCGATCTATGGGGTACGATCGCCAAACGATGACAGGGCATGTCTCAAATGTAAAGTACATGCAAGTGAGTGCGGAAGCTACTAAAGTCGTTTTAAGTGGAAATTTAGTTATTTGTGAAAAAAAAAAAATAAGTTTCAGTTTACGGTTGTTGCTAACCGCGTTATTGGCCCGTTAAGCACCGGCACACAGAAAAAACTCGGTGTCCTGTACCCTATTCAGGTGAGTCAGTGAAACCCCCTTCCCCAGTCCCTGGCGCGTGTGGACTATTCGTGAACATAAATTAAATTGTTAAAATGCCAATTAAATAAAATAAAATTAAATACCTAAAATTCACAAAATTGAATAAATAAATAAAATTAAATGCGAAGATACTATGAAGTAATGAAATTAAATAAAATAATGAAAGTTAAACATAAAATAAAATAAAATTTAAATAAATTAACTATAATTATAAAATAAAATAAAACCATACAACTAATTAAAATTAAATATCATACATAAATACATAAAGTCAGACATTTGAGTAAAATCGTATAGATAACATTAAATATATAGATAAAATAAATAAAATCAAATAAATAAGCAAAATTTCACAAATAGGCAAAATGAAATAAGTAGGTAAAATCAGGTAAATAAACAAAATTACACAATTTAATAAAATTCAATAACTATAACAAATAAACGATACAGTGGGCAAAACAAAGATAGAAGCTAAATAAAGTTCACATGTACCTAAGTGTTCCCTTATTTGCGTTATGACCCAACCCCTGAAATTGTTTCTTTTCCCCTCGAACAGATCGCGGCTCTAAAAGTAAAGCCTGCCACACCTGCCACCACCATCGAGTCACAAACTCACACAAAGGCGGGGTAGTACTTCATACAGGAACTTGCCACACACACACATACACTAAAGTCAACATAAAAAGCGGGGTAGTAAGTTGAAGAAGACAAGAGGAAGCATACAGGCGGTGCCAGGCTGAACATCAAAGGGGTAAAAGGGCATCTTGGCACTCCTATCCTAGCACCGCAATCATTATTTGGATGATATAGCGCAGAAGAGGAGAACAACGAAGGGGAGGAGCAAGTCCCGAGCTACCGCCGAGCAGAGATCAAAAATTAATTAACATTTTTTTTGGGTTTTTTTTTTTTGATTTTTTGTCAGTATAATATTTCCATTTGGCTTTTTATTAGACGATTTAGTTTTCCGCATTTGAGATTAATTTTGATTTGCTCATTTCAATTTGAGTTGATTCATTTTCAGATTTTTTTGGTAAATAATTTTTGTGTCACCTTAATGTAAATCTTCTCAAGCTTTTAGTTTCCTAAATTTTTTTTTTGGGTTCAGATATACATACATACATAGGTACACACATATATGTGTATATATGTAGATAATTATATGCATATCACTAGGCCTCAACTTGGCCCCTCCTGTTTTAATTTTTTGATGTTCATATTAATTTTCCTTTTTTATATTTTTATTTATTTATTTAGTTTTGCCAAAAAAAAATCACATTTTCCTCCTTTTGTTCGTTTGCCGATCATTAGTCTTCATGCTTTATTTATCTCACTCTCTCCTTACTCATAATCTTTAGTTTACTTGCTTCCAATTTCAATAGTTTTCATAAAGTTTATTTTTATTTTTTTTGTTTATTTTTATCTGGTTAACTTTTTTCCTTTTAAATTACCTTTTCTTTTTCAGTTTTTCTCTACGGAATCACGATTTTCGTTTTGTTCAGCCACTTTTTGTTCTTTCTTTTCACTTAAATTAATTAAATATTTTTGTCCGCACAAGAAAGAAAAGAGGAAATGTTCTCCTTTGATTCGGACCGCAACCGCATGCCCGAATAAACAAAATATATATATATATAGTTGATTGGAAAACTTCCAACATAAAGTATCTTAGGTATATGATACATATGTATGTGCTCTTAAATTTTCAGCTACCCTCCCCCTCCGACGCAGGCGCCATCGTTGCTGGTAAGATCGGTAAGTGCTAATATTTAAGGTATCATATTTCTGAGACAATACACTATGTATACATTTGCATATATATATGTATAAACCCATCTACCTTACAATAGGGAAGACTTTATTTTTGAATTCGCACAAGCTACAGAGGCGGTGCGATAATTCCTATTTTCGGATTTTTATTTACCGCAGGCCGAACTTCTAAACACTCATAACATCCCATAACAATTTGGGTTTAAATTGTTATTACGTTATTTTCTTTTTCTTGAAAAATTAATCTTTTTTTGGTATTTGTTTATTCGCATGCATATAAATAGATACATACATACATATATGTATTTATTATTCATTATTATTTGAAGTCAAGGCTAGGTATTAGTAATAAGTTAGATTAAAAGATATTTCTTTTTTTGAATTCCAATTAATTTTAGTCTGGATTTAGTTTCCATGAATTTGTAGTTCAATTAAATTAATTATATAATAAATTAATTGTAAAATTTCCAGCTGAAATCGGATAGTTTTCTTGTACATCATTTGGTCTTACATTGAATGGGTTGAAGTCCAAATAATATGTCAGGTTAATTAGGCACACACTTGGCGTGGGTGTTGCATGGGTGCATTAGAGGAGACGTGGATGTGAGGCTACCGTGACGGACTAGACAGATTAGGGAGATGGGACATTGACGAACGGACGGACACATGTCAGGCTAAGGGGGCGTTGCTAAAGTCCCGGAGTCAGTGCAACGCCCAAGGCTGCGTCAAGGTTTTACGCAGAAGGGGAGGGACGACTCCACCTGACGCGGACAGGCCTTTTCTTTCTGCTTTCCTTCCTTAACGCACATATCAGGCATGAACCTCTCTCGTGTTTGTATAACTGTAGGTGAGGCGGGTGAGCAAAAACTCACCCCACCCGACGAGCTAGCAGGGGCTTGCCAGCATGCCACATGCCACCTCCGCCTTACCCCAACAGTCAGTTATGCAACAATGGCGCCCAACGAAATAGCCCAATTTTTAATTTAAATTTTTTTTGGTTTTTCTCTCAATTTCAGTTCCATCTTTATTTTGTTTTTTTTGCGTTCCTTAAATCTTTTTTTTTTGTCCAAAATATAATTTTTTTCTTTTCATAACTTTTCCTTTCTTTCCTATGCCTTTTTTTACATAACTCTTTTCTTAACGATATCTTTTGTTTGCCTTTATAACTTTTACCTTTCTTTCAATTCCAGTTTTAGTTCTCTGACAGGACGGAGACCGTTGTAGGGCAACATCGCTTGGACCCGTCCGCCGCGATATGCGCCACTACAACAAACATAAGCGGGATACTCGCCTTGCCGTAGGGGTTCCTTTTGAAAGCTGCAACGCTTGCATAAGTGGTATTCTGCGGTAAGGCTAGTATATTGACAGATAGATGTTGTAGCGTGTATGGAACTGTTTAAGCTACCTTGTACGTAGTCCAGCACTGCGTACACGTGAGGTTTGCAGTCAGCCTACACGAAGGCGATTGGAAGCAGTGTGGCAACCAAGCTTGAGGCCTGGGCTTGTAGGCTTGTAGTGCTACACTGAATACACGGACGTATTTGGGTGACTTAGTTGACTAGGACCTAGACTAGTGACAAACGGACCACTCACTCACATTCACTAGGACCTCGCCGAGGTGCAACACCAACACACACCATGTATTTTAATATATATTCATTCTTTATTGAAATCGAATAGAAACTTTGTACAAGTTACAACTACCACACAAAAAAAAAATATATATATAAGCAAAGAAAATCGAATTGAAGTTAAATCATATGTACATATATGGGTAGTATTACTTACTTTTAATTCCACGTTACGTTGGCATAAAACCCAAGCGTATACATATACATATGTCTACTCATTTTTAAATTTTTTCTTAAACAATCATCTTTTGAATGTTTAGATTTTTTTTCTGAATTTTTTTTATTTGTTACCTAGCTCTGAGCGGTTGATTTATTATTTTATTAGTTCTTGGTGAGAATTTTTAACTTTTTTATTCTTTGAAATACCAATTTAAATTTTTGGATATTTCTTGTCGTTCTTTTTATTATATACATACATTTATTTACCTGCATTCTTACCCATACATGCATATATATTTACATACTGTTTTTAACGTTATCCTTTCATCTTGCTGATATTAGCATGTTTTTTTGAATATTTAGATTTTTTTTAAATCATTTTGAATTCTGGAATCTTTTTTTTAGATTTTAAGTTAATCATTTAATTTAATTTTTTTATTTTTTTACTTTATTCCCTTCGTTCTTTTTGGAACAAATTTTTTTCCTTTGAGTTTACGCTCCGAATTAATTTGGAAGTTTTGAAGTCGGAGTTGAATTCTTATTAGTTTATTTTATTTTATTTTTGAGTTTTATACCTTCTTTTGGAGTTTTGAAATTTTCTTACCTACATACGGAGTTCGGTCTTTACATACTCCGTAGTATTTTTTTATATATTACCTTAGATTGGAAATATCTTGGGTGTTGGATTTTTAGGTTAACCCTCAGTGGGCTTATTTTCTTTGTTTAATATTTCTGTTTTATATTACGAATCTTTTATTTTTATTTTTTTGGTTTTTTTACTTTATTCCCTTTCTTTCTTTTTTGGATACATTTTTTTACTCTTGAGTTTATTAACCCTTAACTGCATAGCAACAAATTTTTTTTGAAATTTCCTTTTTTTGAGCTTTGTTTGAATTTTAAATCTAGGATCCTTTCTTCGGTTTTAACCCCCCGTGTGCTGGTGTAAAGTTTTAGTTTCTAAACCGTTTTCTTTTTGATTTCTTTGTTTAATTCTTTCGAGTTTTTTCTCAAGGAAGAACATTCCTTTTTTGCTAACCACCCTTATTTCCCCAACCTTAAATCACACACTGGTGGTGACTGTTGGAGTCTTTTTATAGTTAGGCTCTACCAACTTTGTATTTGGGATTTAGTCCTGTTTGGCGACTACATCCATGTAGGTCAAGAAAGTTTTCCTTTCCTGAGTGATTGTTGTCGTGTATGGAGGAGGAGGACGCACCGGAACGAGTTGCTGGTGGATTGGGGTTGTTCAACAAGAACCAGAGGGTCACAAGGAGTGAGAGCAGAGCGCTGCAGAACCAGGTGGTCGGATCAATCTTTACGCAGATCGACACGGGCGTACCCCATCCCGCAGATTTTTTGCCAACAGACTTTTTCAACAGGTGCACTTCGCGGGTTTTTCGGTCGACTAGTCGGGAGGAGGTGATTCGTCTGGTTACGATTAGGAGGTCAGACAGTTTCTATTTCAGCGAGGGGGAAAAGAGTTCGAGTTTTTATAGGAAAATAGACCAACTGTTTGAGATGACGGATACGGAGGAGCCAGATGCGGTTGGGGGGGGGGGGGGGGGGGGGGGGGGTGTCCCTAGGAGGATTGAGCCACCAGCGAACGCGGTAGCGAACGCGGTAACGATAGGAACACCCAGGACCCAACGAGATGGAAGAAGTTGGACCTGGATAAGTGGCATGTGAAGTTTGACGGGACGACTAAGGAAATTACGGTGGTGAGCTTCATTTTTAGGATTGAAAAGTTGAGGCAACAACACAACATATCCCACTTTCAGCTCTTCACCGATTTCCATTGCCTCGTAACGGGCTCTGCCTTGAAGTGGTACTGGCAAGTTCTTGGAGATCACGCCGACAAACCCGAGTTCGGGTATTTTGAGCTCAAAGCAGAACTGCTAGCCCACTTCAAGACTGCAGAGTCCGATTACGATATTATAAGAGAAATTATGGAACGCAAACAACAGCCACAAGAAGGGTTCGACGACTTCTACGGTGAGGTCCATAACCTGACATTCCGCCTGCGGAAAAAGATCCAGGAGAAGGAGCTAGTGGGGATCATTAGGGGCAACCTGAAACCCTACCTTGCGAACTTAACCTTCGCATCGAAGATTGACACGTTGGCGGGGCTGAAGGCTGAGTATAGGAGGGCAGAGCGGCTCATAAAGGAGAACCGAACCCGTCCCAAACCGGTCAACGAATTAGAATATCCCGAAGTGACAGCTGGGGATGAGGGGATCAATAGGCAACCCGTGGAGGCGATCA
Organism: Eurosta solidaginis; assembly: GCF_040869045.1. Classification (NCBI taxonomy): domain Eukaryota; kingdom Metazoa; phylum Arthropoda; class Insecta; order Diptera; family Tephritidae; genus Eurosta; species Eurosta solidaginis. Next base: position 173,280,751 of record NC_090319.1, on the reverse strand, counting down.
CGAATCAGGCCAAACCGAGAGGGCCAAACCAACAACCATACCATCCAGTACCTGGAGCTACGAACCAACACAAACCTTTGAGCAACCCCAAACCCACCACCAATTCGTTTTGTGCGTCCCCCTTTCACCTCATGTTATGTTTTTCGTGTGGAATGCCTGTTAATTTTTTTGTCAAGAATCCATCCGAATTGAAGAGAGATAATCGTTGTAAATCGTCTTTTCATGATATGGTATGTTTTGCGTGTGGGGGTGATATGTCCTTTTGTGTTTACAAAGCGGGTAAGGGAAACTCCAGGGGACAGACTACCCGGAGACCAACCCAGCTTCAGAATTTTAGAAAGGGCGGACGACAGTGCGTGTAGATTCAAGTCATGTGTAGGGAAAGCCGAGCCAAAAAGTCTACATCAAAGGAAGCTGGAATACGAAGCAGCTAGACAAAGAATTTTTTGCGAAGAATTTCTCGCTAAGAAAAGAAATAGAAATTTTAAAAAGATAATGAAGATGCGGTCAAAGAAAAAAAATATGAGAAGACTTATTAATAAAATAGTAGCGACAATTGTCACCATGAAAGGCGACAACCGTTTCTTTGCGCAGACAGAGATCGGGGATAGGGATGTCGTAGCCTTGCTGGATTCAGGTGCTGGCACGAGTTGTCTAGGTAAAAATTATGAGAGACTGATAGAAGGCAGGGAGGATAGCATCATCCCACTGACAAATCAAAACATACGCACATCGAATGGTGGCGAAACGCCAGTGGTTGGTGCTATCACTCTGTCTGTCTTCTGGGATGGAATAGATAAGGACCTAGAGTTTCTCATTGTGCCAGGCCTCCAGCAAGAGGTGTATTTAGGGGTAGACTTTTGGCAGGCTTTCGATCTGAATGTTGTTAGTCGTGCGGTTCTATCGCATCCAACTCACACTGGCGTTGCAGAACTTGTACCCGCCGAGGGCGACTTATCATTTGAAGCGGTACAGCATTTTCTGACAAAAGAGCAAAGTGTGGCGTTGGAGAAGGTCAAGGCGCAGTTTCCCTCATTTGCGGTCCTAGGTTTAGGGAAAACGAATGTGGAGGAACACGTGATAGAAGTCACAAATGAAAACCTCCCAGTCAAGCAAAGGCATTACCCTATATCACCAGCGATCCAAAAGTTAGTTTTTGAAGAGCTCGATAGGATGCTTGGTTTAGGCGTGATAGAGGAGAGCAAAAGTAGCTGGAGCTCCCCTGTGTCGCTGGTGATAAAGGGAGAAAAGAAGCGTCTGTGCCTCGACGCACGAAAAATTAATGAACGCACCATCAAAGATGCATATCCACTGCCAAATATCAACGGGATCATTAGCCGACTGCAGAACACTAGGTTCATTTCGGCAATTGATTTGAAAGACGCCTTTTGGCAGATCCCGCTCGAAAAGAAACTAGGGAAAAGACAGCATTTACAGTGCCAGGGCGTCCCCTATACCAATACACAGTCATGCCGTTTGGACTGTGTAACGCAGCGCAAAGAATGTGTAGGCTTATGGACAAGGTTATACCCGCTTCTTTACGTAATTCCGTGTTTGTGTATTTACATGATTTGTTGGTATGTTCCGTAGATTTTTTGTCGCATTTATGTTTGTTGGAAAAGGTCGCTAGATGTTTACGTGAGGCTAACCTTACCATTAACGTGGAAAAAAGTAAATTTTGCTTTAAAGAAGTTAGATATCTAGGCTATGTAGTGGCCGATGGATGCATCCGTACCGATGCAAACAAGGTTGCTGCTGTGAGGGATTTCCCCGAGCCGAAAACACCGAAGCACCTCCGACGGTTTCTAGGGATGTCAGGCTGGTACCGTCGCTATATTCAAGACTACGCAACCATTGCAGCTCCGCTGCACGACTGTCTCACTAAAGACAAAATTAAAAAGTTTACGATGACTGACGAGGCGAGAGAGTCGTTTGAGCGACTAAAACAAAGCCTAATTTCGGCTCCCGTACTGGTACACCCTGACTTTGACAGACGATTTTATATCCAGTGCGATGCTTCGACAGACGGTGTGGGCGGGGTACTCTTCCAGTTGGACGACGAGAACAACGAAAGACCGATAGCTTACGTTTCCGCAAGATTCAACAAAGCACAACGAAACTATAGCATAACCGAGCTGGAGTGCTACGCGGCAGTGATCAGTGTGAAGAGATTTCGGCCGTACGTCGAAGGGTTGCCGTTCACAATCATCACCGATCACGCGAGTCTCAAATGGTTGATGAACCAGAAAGATCTTTCTGGGAGACTCGCGCGATGGAGTTTGCAATTGCAGGCATACGATTTTGAAATATAGCATAGGAAAGGAGCACTTAACGTCGTCCCAGATACACTGTCGCGAGCACACATGGACGAAATTAAGCTATCTGACACACTAATGGACATTGACTTGGACTCACCATACTTTAAAACGGAAGAGTATGACGAACTTAAGAAAACTGTGACAGAGAATCAAGATAGACTACCAGAGTTGTGCGTATCAGACGGGTATGTCTATAGACGGACTCAGTTTAACCGATCTTCAGCAGGACCAAGCCTGGAAACTCTGGGTGCCGTCGGAATTGCGTGCAGGATTGGTGGAAGCCTCCCACAGCTCACCTTCTGCTGGGCACGGAGGCATCCATAAGAGCTAGCCCGAATACGCGAAACATACTACTGGCCTGGT